>NC_086188.1:372000-731500 GCF_023053635.1 Elgaria multicarinata webbii | reverse complement strand
TCATTCTGTTTGGGAGGCGGTTGGGCAAGAGAGGGGAGCGGCGCTCGTGCAGCACTTGCCGGATGTTCTAAAAATGCATTATCTTGACATTTTCTTTTTTTAGATAAAACGAACATCATGTTCTTGGAAGGCTGATGTAGTTCTCTTTTTCTTTCACCCCTTCCTCTTTCTAAGGCTTTAGATGTCTGGGCGATGGGCATCACGCTGTACTGCTTTGTCTTTGGACAGGTAAGGAAACGCTGCTTCTCCTACCTAAATTAGGAGAGTCTGGTGGGCCTGCCAGGCAGGGCCTTTTTAGTAACAGCCCCGCCGAAGTCCTTCCCCGGGGAGACTGGGCTGCTTTCTTTCCTATCGCCCTTTAGAGATGACTGGTTGAGACAAGGCCCGTGTTTAGCTGAGCTTGGAATGGTTAATGCTGGGCTCTAATGCAGCCCCTCCCCCCAAAATTGGGGGAGGGACCCAAATCTTTTTCTTTCTTTTTTTTGGAGTCGGAGAACTGGCTTAGGTAGCCGGGAGCAAGAGGGGGGTGGCTGAGGCCACGCTCAGAGGGGAAGCAGGAATGTGGCGGTGGGCGGGGGCTGCTTCTTGCCAGCGTCCCTGTCCTGCCTCCTCCTGAGGAATCCTGGGGCTCGTAGGTGTGTGCTCAAAGGGCGTGGGGATTCCCTCGATCCACTCACGTTTCCCTGTGAAATCAGTTGGAGCGTACAGGGAGAGGGGCCCCAAACCCGGAGAGAGGAAGAGGAGGTTTTCTCGAAAGCAAGGGGTCGGAGATAGCCCGAATTGGCCCGTGGCTCGATCACGTGCCACTGAGTCCTCTCGTTCTTTCTAGTGTCCCTTCATGGATGAGCGGATTCTAAGTTTACACAGCAAAATCAAGAGCCAGATGCTGGAATTTCCTGACCAGTGAGTATACGGAAGAGCCCCCCCAATGGCTTCGAAGCGGTGCGTGTACTCCGGCTCCTGGCCAGGTCTCCTGCCTTTTTTCTGGGCCTGGAGAAGAGCCCGGTGGGAGTGGGGGCGTGTGATCTCCCTGCACTCCCGCTGAGCCTGGAAGAGGTTTTTCTGCTTTCCGAGACCTTCCGAGGCCCGGGCGAGACTTCTAAGGCCGACCCAATTGGACAGGGGGAGACCCAGAGAGACGTCCGGAGAGGTTCAGCGTTCTCTGAAGATTTATTGTTGCGTCAGCGCTTGTATAATAAAGTGTGGGGGGGGATTCCAAAGTGATCACTCTGGGAACAGGGAGTGGGGGGGGGCTTTGGAAAACCGTGCATGTTGGCATCACGGGTGCCCAACCCTGCTTTGGCGGCCTACACAGTTTGCCCTCAAGGGAACCCGGGGTTGGCCACCATTTTGAACTCCCCCTTGCAGTGGATCGGGTGCTGGACATAAGGCCAGGATGCAGGGTCGCACCAAGGGGGTTCCAGTGCTCTCCGTCTCTGCCTCTTGCCCCCCAGATACTCTGCTCCACACCCCAAACTTCTAGGATTCCACCAGATATTGACAACATATTTCAAACCTACTTTTGTTTCCTTAGGGACTAGAGACTTGTTGCCTGTTTTTTAAAGAGAGCTTAGATTCTTACGATATTGATACCAGATCCTACGCTTCTGGCACCTTAAAGGCGAACTAATATATTACTTTGTTGTTTATTGATGTATTATCTATTAATTAATTCTGATTATTAGCAACTGATTAATATATTGCTCAACTTGCTTTCCCCACCCCACCCCTTTTAAATCACCCAAGGCCTGACATTTCTGATGAACTGAAGGCTCTAATAGTGCAGATGCTGGACAAAAACCCCGAGTCCAGGATCACCGTCCCAGAAATTAAGGTACCGGATCGCCAGCCGCAAACCTCTTGCGAAGCCGGGTGCTCTTCGCGCTTTTGTTTTCCCGGGGTTCCTTCCCTTTCCCTTCATTAGTCTGTTTCTGTTGTCCTGGCATCGTGTTTAGCCTTGCTAATGTCTCCACTATCTTTTTTTATTATTTCAACTTCTTCTGTCTAAAGGGCTCTTTTGCCTTCTAGCCCCAACGCTCCTTAAGGCTCCGGATGTCATTTTATGTTACGAAAAGCATCTGTGGAGAGAGTGGGGGGAGGGGGGATTTGGATCAGGGCTGTGGTGCAAGTGGGGGGATGTATCCAAATCCCCCTCCTCAAGCTGGTAAATAGGTTGGGGGACCCACATGGGGTTCAGAGTTTGACTCTGCGTCCTCAGCCCCCGGCGGCTCCTTTTGTAAAAATAAAAAGAAGTCGGGAATTCCATGCACCCAGCTTGCGAACCGAAACGCCCTCCCTCTGGGACACGACGCAGCGGGTGACTGAGCCCCGTGGCCGGGAGTCTCTTCTTCGGGATCTCCCCTCTCGCGGGAGGCCCCGCTCCTTCCTTCCTTCCTTCCTTCCCTCCTCCTCCTCCTCTCTCGCCAGACTGTTCAGGGCTGTCCGACTTAGGCAGCCATTGGGGGAACGCTGGATTGGGGCTGCTGGCCGTGACCTTGGCGTTGCGCCTTCATTTATTTTGCTGCTTTTTCCTGTTACTCTTTTTTTAATGTGCCGTTATTTGTTGCTAAGCTTTTTATTTGTACTTGGCTGGTAGTCATTTGGAATGCTGTTGACCACCTGGGATGAATTGGGTGGGATACACTTTTCAGAAATCCCTAAGTAAATAAATTAACTAAATTGAATTGAAGATAATGGGCGGTTTCCACAGCAACACACGTCTGTCTGAACAGCCAGGTTATAACCATCTTCCTAAAAAAAAATCAGTGGAGGGGGAGCCTGCTGGATTTCTTTGGGGAGTAAGTTTCAGAGCAAGGGGGCAAACCCTGAGGAGGCCCTGCACATCCTGGGCACCTGTTTCGTTTTGAGCAGGGCTTCTGTTCTCAGCACTGCTCTCTCTCGCTCTCTCTTACGCTCTAGTTTCATCCATCCATTTGTTCATCAGGATGCAGAAATGCAGTTTTATGCACTTATCAACAATAAGCAGCATTTTAAATGAGTAATCAAAAGGAAAAATTGGGAAGAAGCCGTCACTGGAAAGATCATAACCAAACACTTTCAGACACGTGAACCCTCCTTTCCTAAACCACATCAGAACAGCCATCAGACTCCATTCAGTCAACTTCTGAAGCGGAAGAGAGATTCAGGCCAGAGTGCTGTTGATCTTTTTTTAAAAAAAATATAACAGCAATTCAGAGTTGGTGAAAGTTAGAAAAGGTTGAAATATGCCTGTAAAATCACCCGAGAGAGCCTGGTTTCAGTTCAGATGATTTCCCCATAGCTAAGATTAGGAATGAGAATATGGATAGATATTGAGTTGCTCTCAGAGTATTAAACTATTGATATTAAACAGCTTGAAATAGGACCACTTTACACAAGAGCTCGCTGATCATTTCTGTCTCCCACTTTCCTTCTTCCTGTTCCAATAAATAATAACTCAGACAGAAATCCATGGGACGTTCCCCCACCCCATCCCATTAAGGTCTACATTCAGCAAATGAATTCATTATATTTATCTGCCAAGCGTTCCATAACCATTCATCTTCGCTGGGATGGGTGTCCATTATTTTGCCAACAGGCCTCTAGCAAAAAACAATTCATTTCCAGCAAGTTCTCTGTCTCCTGTTCGCATTAATGTTTAAATATCCCAATGAGGTTACGTTTAGGTTTTAGCGGTTTTATTGTCTCAGTCATTTCTTTAATGCTCTTTGAAATCAGCTGCCAATGCTTGATTGCAGCCCTTCCAACTCCGCCAAAGACCTTAAAGCGCCCAGTGGGGATTTGTGGAAGAAGGCGACCCGTCACACACGTTGCCCTCTGGCTTTTGGCATCTTTAAAGGTCAAGTCCAGCACTCCCAGCTGGGCCTGGGAACTCACCTGAAGCCAAAACTAACTCTTTTGAGAACTGGTGCTATAAGGGCCTACGAAGCAATCAGGCCGAGGGCCCACCTAGCCCAGCATTTTGTTCCCACAGTGGCCGCCCACGGGAAGCCCACGAGCACGGCGTGCGCGCAACCCCCCCTTACCCATGCTCCCCAGCAGCTGGTGTGCAGAAGCATGTGGAGATCCTGTGCAGTGGTCCTGGCTGGGAGCCTTGTCCGATTCCCCTTTTCCAGCCATCGCTACCTCTTGTGGGAGCGAACCCCGCAGTTTCTGTGCTGGGCGAACAAGGACTTCCTTTTGTCTGCCCTGAATCTCCCTAATTTAGAATTCATTGGGTGATCGCAGCTCTGGTTTTACGAGAGAGCGAGAGGGGAGAAAAAACTTCTCACCGCTTTTTTCACGCCACCTAAACTTTTTGAAACCTCGGTCATATTCCACCCCCCCGACACCTTTTTTCCTAAGCCCCAAATGTCGTAAGCTTTCCTTCATGCAGCCCCTGGATCATTTCGCTGGCTCTCTTTCCCAGCCTTTCGGGAGTCCAGAGCCGTGCACCCTAATCCCGCGTGTGGCCGCACCCCAGGCGTGCGCGAGGGCATTGTACGTGTCCTGCAGGGGCGGTTCCAGCATCCAGCCTTGCTGCCACGTTGCGGACCACCCCCGGGTCCCACCCCCCTTCAGAGGCAGCCCCACGGAGAATATGTGGCAGGAAACCCACTCCAGGTGTTACCATGGTGTGTTTCGCAATGCCCAGGCCGCAACCTCTGCCCAGAATGGTTTGACGGGAGCTGTCCTGACTCCAGAAGCCGCCCCTCCACCCCCAAGGCACCAGCCGCCCTCGCTGTTTTGTAACCCTGCTTTCTAGCTGAATTTCAAGCCGCAGCTTCGGGGTCAGCTTCCCTTGTCATGCGCGGGAGCAGGCAACGCACCGCCCCCTCATGGCTTGAAGCTTCCAGGCCGAGAGGACGCGCCCTGCTCTCGAAGCGTCCCTCGGAACAAAGCAAGACTTCCTTTCTTTCTTCCTTTTTGGCGTTTATCTCCCACCGTTCCTCTTTCCTTTAACACTGTGTAACAGGTGAGTGACTGGCCCAGAGTCACCCAGCGAGCTTCCCGGCTGCGTGGGGACTTGAACCCAGGTCTCCCCCCTCCGAATGCAGCCCTGTAGCGACTGTACCGCATTGGCCTTTGCCCAGCAATCAAGTCCGTCTTCGTAACAAGAGTCAGGGTTACCCCGTTCATGCTCTTCTGGTGGTGTGGAAGCGATAGCTCTGACCGGGTCGTGGGATTGTCTTCTCTCTCTCTCTCTCTCTCGATGCCAGGTGCACCCCTGGGTCACCAAGAACGGAGCGGAGCCGCTGCCCACCGAGGACGAAAACTGCACGCTCATCGAAGTGACCGAAGAAGAGGTCGAGAATTCGATCAAACACGTCCCGAGCTTGGCCACTGTGGTGAGTGGTTGTGGCTGCGTGCGCTCGGGAGCCCCCCCCCCCCCCGTTTACGCGGTCGGACAGCCTTGCCCCCGCAAGGGCTGCACTGCAACAGCGCACCTGGGCTACATCCTGGGTCGGGCTCCCGAATCGCCCACCAGCACCGGCTGGGGTTGCTGGGAGTTGCTGCCCAGCCCACCTTGGGGGGGGGCACCTGGGGAGCAGCGGCTGCAGAGCCCTGCAGGTTTAAGTCGCTGCCCGTCGCGCGCGTCCTCTCGTCAAAGGAGATTGAGAGGTGTGACCAGGAGCCCACGACTCAGAGTGAGAAACTTCAAGGCGGCGGTGGTCGAATTCTGGAATGGATCACTTACGGCTGTATTTGCATTCTTGTGCCTGATCCCTGCAGCTATTTTGAATGTCCGACACCCGGCAGCCCTTGCCATGGCTTGCCGCGTTGTCTGAACCTGAGCAGCCAGGTTTCTTTGAGGGTTAGCCAGCCTTCAAATAACCCCACAGCAGGCTGTAGCTCTCAAACAGCCCTTGATGCCCGCCGGATTTAGACGACGTGAGAAACTGTGGCAGCCCCTCAGAGGGGGTTGAATATTCAACATGGCCCCTGGCACAGACTGCAACCTGCTGGGGCTGAACTAGGGGCAGGCTGCACGCTGGGATCGCCATTGAATGGGCGTGGGGGTGGGGGTGGGGGTCTTATGATTTGAAGGCTGCCCCTGTGAAAGTTCCCTCCAAGTAAGAAGCTCCTACGATGCATAGAAGCCCATGAGTCACACCTCTCTTAGATGTGCCCAGTTCACGACTCCGGACTGTATCCTAAAAAGCCCTCGGTGTGCATGAAGTCTGGCTTCAGCTGATACCGCAGGGGCCTTTCACACAAACAGTCTACAAGCTTTTTACTAACATTTATTTCAATCGTGATTATGGATTCTATCCCTTTTTCTTCCTTTAAATAAATCCCAAACCCAGGTTTGCCCTCCTGACCCTTGCGGTGCACGTGCCGTCGGCCGCCAAGCCCGGTGCCCGTTCCTCCTGTGTGTCTCCCCCGGGGGGGCCCTGGGCCTGTTCCGGAAGGGCGAGGGGTTCTCTGGGCACGGGCCCTGCCCCCTTGGGCTTTGTGAAGCTCCGCTTACAGAGAGGGCCCGACATCAGAGCCGGCATGATTCTCCTCCCCTTCTCTTTCAGATCCTGGTAAAATCAATGATCAGGAAAAGATCTTTCGGGAACCCGTTTGAGGGAAGTCGGCGGGATGAGCGATCCCTGTCCGCTCCGGGCCCTCCCTTGACGTAAGTGCTGCTGGGCCCGTAGAGGAGGCCAAGGGCTTCCAGGCTGGGCGGGGGATCGTTTGTGGGTGGGGCCAGCAAGGGGGTTCCCTGGAAACCTCCTTGAAGAAGAGGAGGACTCACGGCAAACGAGTTTTCCCTGAGAGGCAGGAAAACATTCCAGGGTGCTTCCCGCAGGGGCCCAGGAGGCCGGGCCCACCGCCCAGCTGACCAGAGGTCCAAGGATTAGAGCGGCCTTCCCCAACCTGGTGCCCCCAGGGTGGGGAAGGCAACTTGCAGAGCGGTACATTAAGCGATAGGATTTGGGGGTTCTAGATTTTATTTATTTATTTATTTATTTATTACATTTTTATACCGCCCAATAGCCGAAGCTCTCTGGGCGGTTCACAAAAATTAAAATCATCATAAAACAACCAACAAGTTAAAAATACAAATACAAAATACAATATAAAAAGATCAATGGGCTTGGGTTATTAGAGCTCGTCAGGCAGGAGGAGGCCTGGTGCCAAGTCTGCCCAGCTGGGGAAGGGTTCCGTTGCTTTTGGAAAAGCCAGCATAATCCTGGGGACGGGGAGCCCGGTTTGGGTGATGGCAAGGGGGGCGGGGAAGTTGGCCGTTGTTGGCTGGGCTGTCGCGGCCTCGTGGAGAAGAGGGCGCTGCGGCTGCGGGTTGCTCAGGGAGGAGGGGCAGCCGTGCTCCCCCACCTCTGCACAGCTCTGCGCGCGAAGGGCCCGCGTCCAGGCGGCCTGGTTTGCTTCTCTTGTCACCTACAGAGTGGAGGAAAATGCACGTCTGCCACAGGGTCTTTTTTTAGATATGAAAGGGGCCCTTTATTAATAAGTTTAAATTTCTTACCCGGCTCATAACAAAATATCTGATGACAGTAAAACACAAAGCACAATGGGTTGTAGACAAAACACCAGGAAGGATAAATGAGAGCTGGAATAGCGTCTGTCTTCCGTTTTCCTAACATCAGCAACACAACTTCCAAAATACCCAGATTCTGTGTTTAGGAAACTCAAATTAAGTGATCAGAATACATTGTGAAAATTGGATGTGTTAAATTCAGTTTTCAGTGGTTTAGCGAAGAAAACGACAGCAAGACCACTTTGCAACGCTTCCAAGCTCCTCTCTTGCACCATATGGACTAGAAACCTTCCCCCCCCCCATGTTGTTTTAACAAAAGCTGAGGTTTTTCAGCTTTACCCATTCTGAACCAAGGAGCAGCGCTTGCGTAGAGCTGCAGTGCCGCATTGGTGGTTAGTGTCTTTGAACTGTGTCCAGCATGTGCACATATATAGAACGCCTATGTATACGTTGTTGCGCTTGATGGTGGATGACCTGGTCCGATTTCTTTTTTCCGTGTGCGTGTGTGTGTGTGCGTGTGTGTGTTCTCACGTCCGCTTCCTCCCCCTCCCCCTTCACCCTCCTCCCCCCCTCCCCCACGACTCCAGAAAAAACAAATCGGGAAAGGTGAACTATGGCCCCGCTCAAAGGTAAAGACTGCATCGGCCTTGCAAGTCCCTTCCGCCTGTCTGCCCGGCATGCATTGACTTGGCCTCCAACGGTGCTCCCAGCTGCATGCTGCCGGCGGGGAAGGGCGCATGGGGGGCCCTTCCCAGATGCGGAATGCTCTGGTTTTGGAGTTCCCCGTCTGAAATGCGTCGCATGGGCTTGGGTTGTTTTTTGGGGGGGTTAAACAACGTTGCAAGAAGGGGTTACGCTCGCTGGTTGCCAGAGCGATTTCTGTGCCCGTAGCGATCGGTGGGGATTTGGCCTCTACCAGCTCTTCAGTGCCTTTTGGGCACATTTCTCAAATATTGGCTGCAGAGCTCCACCAGACTCCGGTGCGTGTCCTCACCTGTGGCAGGCCTCCAGTGTGCGTGCAGAGTGCCCTCTTTCAGTATTGGGAACTGTGCTGCTCCTGCATTGTCCTGCTGCTTACGGCTGTCGCGTCGCTCGTTTTCCCAGGCTCGGAGGAGGAGGCCCCCGGAAGCCACTTCAAGGGAGCAGCGGCCTTAGATGTACTCAGGGGCACACGTGGCAGCAGCCTCTCCCCCGTCCCTCCTCATTGGACCTGGGAGCAAAATGCGGCGATTCCTTGACATATATTTTGTTTCTTTTTGAAGCAGGAAGCAAAACAGCGAAGACAACCTTAAGAGCTTCAATGACCTGCCAAATGTGGGTGAAAATGAGTTGCTCTCTTGAAAACTGCCAGCTTGGGTCACGGCGCCCGGCTTGAACCCCCCAGCTCCAGCTGCAACTTCTCCTCCCCCCGCCCCCCCAAGCATGCCTCTGTGGAGGGAGGACAGCGTGGAGCCCAAGTCCAAGCAGACAGCGCTCCGTGGCGCTGGTGATCCTGTTGATGCTGAATGTGGTACAGCTTCTCGTGGCTGCATGCAGAACAAGCCGGACTCCATCCACGCCTCATAAACAAGGGCCGTTGCTGGATCATCTCCGACGTCAAAATACGGGGGCCACAAGTGGGCCTGCGACCTTCCGGGCATCATCTGGGTGGAGAGCAAGGAGTGTTTTTGCAACAACAACAACAACAACAACAACAACAACAAGTAAAATAAAAATTGGCAAACTAGCGGCTAAAAAAAGGGAGGTTGAGGGTGAAAAAGATCTCCGGCCGAATCTTTCACAAAGACTCTGGTCCGTCTTTTAAGAGCTGGTTGAAAGCGGGCAGCTGAACGTGGTGCTTTCCGCCAAGTGGAAATAGGAGGACTGTTCACAACCTCCCAGAAACGTCCATCTTTTCTTCCTTTGGTGTTTATCTATTACTATGTTTTTTGCATCGATCCTTTTTACTGCATGGAAGTGAAACAAGCCAAATGGCGCATCAGGGTTCTCGGCCACGCTTGGCCATTTGGGTGTCGGTCGCTGCCCCCCAGCTTCGTTGGGAGAGGGGCTCAGCTCGAGTTTCCTGGAGGCAGTGTCACGTGGAACCGCCACGGCGGTGTCGTTTGTGGGACTGCGAGATCTCCCTGGAACGGAAGGCCAGAGGCGGCCACCTTTTCTTCTTCTTAAAGAAGGGCTCAGTGGACCGGAACCCCGTGGAGCGCTCACGCTTCGATGCGATCGTGTTCAAGCACAAATTGAAAACACGCACGGTTGGGCAAAACAGGTACTCTGCCCGACTGACGAAGCACTGACTAGAATTCACTGCTAGTAATTTTACACGATCTCTGTGTCAATATGGCATGTACGAAATTCAGGGTTTTTAACAAAACAATCGAAAACTTCCTGGTATGTTACATGGGTTAATACATTTTACAGCATAACATACAGCTTCTGCAGTTTTTAAAGAATAGATTGCATTGGTGACTACTATTCTGATTGGCTTGTAAGCAGTAGTTGTTTCCTATTTCTTCTTACCATAAAATTTTTTTTTTGTTTTTCCTTTTTCAAATGGGACCAATATTATGTATTCCTGCCCTTATACCCCCTAGCTGAGGAACCTTCCGTCGAAACAAATTAGCCGGGATCAGGAAATTAAACACTAAACTTATGCGTAAACATTCCCCCCCCCCATTCTTGTCTTTGCTATGAAGTACACAGGTTTGTTAAAGTTCCTTTGTGATACCCGTAAAATCTGTACTTTAAAATTGGGAGAACTGTGTGCTTGAAAGCTTCCACCCTTTCCTTGGAGAAGAAAGCAAGCAAACAAAAACTCCCTGTTCATACAAAAATGAGCCACGTTAGGGACCCTTTTCCTCTGTCAGGCTTCGCTTGCCCTGGATCGGACCCCTTCTGGCAGGGGCCCCCCTTCCTCCCCCCTCAGTGTCCAAAAGTAGTGTCATCCTAGAAAAGTTATAGCCGCTCAGATCAAAGTTGTCCCCACTAGGGCAAGATAAATTGTATTTGCTTAAATTACAGTCCTCCTTCCTGTATTTGTATCTGTCCACAGCTATTAACATCTGCACATTTTATGCAAACCTGTGTCCTCTTTTGTCACAGGCTTTACTCTGTGGGCCCTTCCAAGGCGGCGGTGGCGGTTTTTTCTCACCCTCTTCTGAACACGACCCTGCAAGGTGGGCAATTGGCTGAGCAAAGATTTGAAGCCGATTCCCCTCCCGTTCTAGTCCAACCGTCATTTCGTTCGTATCTTTTAGTACAGTATGTGCACTATTACACACAGACACAAACTACAACCATAGAAAAGGAGGCAGGACACAACTGATTCTCTAACGCAGGGGTGGGAGCCCCGTGGAAGCACCAGATGCTGCTGGGACTCCATTTCCCATCACCCCTGACTGGCCATGATGCTGTTGGGAGTTGGAGTCCCACCGTATCTGGTAGGAGTTGCCATCCCTGCGCTAAACAAAGAAGTTCCTATGATGACCCCGACGGAGTCTCCTCAGAAGGTAAACACAGAGTCCTGTGAGGAAGACGCGGCTGCCCAATTCATGCCCCCAGAGGGAGAGCGCGTCTTCACAGCCTGGGTGAAACCGGCAGGACTTCAGCACTTCGGAGTGGTCATCCGAAGCTACAATCTTCACTGTCTGACTTGGATCTGTAGGCTGTGTTGGCTTGCTTTGAAAGAAGGCAGGGAAAAGTTAGTCCCACCCCACAAAAAAACAGGTCTCTATCCTGCCTTCATGCTGGCTAAAATTGCCCAGGCTGGAATTTCCTAACACAATCAAATCAGCCCTTTTATCTGTACAAAAACTGAGCTTGCTAAACTATTGAGCTCTTAAAATGTCCTAAGCTCTCTACAGATATTAAAAATAATAATGAAGTCTCAGAAGTAATTTGCAAATGAAGCTGCAGATGGTGAAATCTTATGATCGACTATTTAGCCTCAGAAACACAAAGGTCTGAGAAGCACGTTTAACCTGACAACCTAGTATTAGGGAGGCCCGATTAATGCTGAAAAATAAAACCATGGCTGGCTGGCATTTAAGAAGAAGCCTGCTTCTCACGCAGACAAATGGGAGGCCAAACCCGCAGAACCTCGGCAACCTCCCTTTGGAGTTTCGAACGTGGGCCTCTGGAGTCCTGGATGGGGAGCAGCTCCTTGGGCTGGGAAGGGGGCAGGCAGGGGGCAGGGGTGGCCCCAGGCCCAGCACCCTCACGGGGCTCTTGCCGGCTTTGCGGCTCACTCCGCCAGCTCCGTCTCAGAGGGTGGGCAATGGGGGCACTGACCCCGCAGGGGGACGGATGACTTCCCGAGGCAGCTAGCGGCCGCCGCATCGCCTACCTGCTGCAAATGAGGCCGAAGGAGCCTTTTAGCCAGAAGCCGAGGTGGGAATTTGGTTTCCTAAACTGGCTTTCAATGGCCAAGGGCTCTCCTCTCCCACAAGGAATTCTAGTTTCATAGCGGCACCAAGAATTGTATTCGCATGCCTGAAACTCTCTGAGAGAAGTGCCGTTCTCAGCGTAGGAATTATATCAAACCTAAGACAGACCGACAGATCGATATATGGGAGTTTGTCACACACAGTCCTCCGGCAGCCGTACACAGATCCGCAAGAGCGCGGTGCCGGCTCTCTCACTCCCTGCGCTGCCTCCTGCACGGGGCGGCTGAGGTTCCCAACACTGATCGGGGCAAGAGAGCAGAAACACGCCAAACCACTCATGGGCACAAAGGGTCTGGCAAGGGAACTACAGTCCAGCTCCCATCAGATGTGAAGCAGACGAAGTAAAACCAACGGGAGGCGGAGACGGTTCTCCGTACACAGTCCACAGGGCGCCATTTGCCTGGTGGACTTTCAGGCAGGCCTTGAAAGGCTGCAGGGGGCTTGTCTACTCGGAGGGACGGGGTGGGGGTCCAAGATCTCAGAGGGGCCCCACACCTGGGGACTCATGGAGGCCAAACCTGGGCTGCTCGGCCACCACCGAGACGCAGGCCTTCCCCAAGCAACGGAGCCCAGGGACGCTGTGCATGGTCCATGTCGTTGGAGCAAGGCTGGGGGACGCCTTTCAGTCCAAGCCCTCCAGATGCCTTGGACTACAATTCCCAGCATGCCCTGTGCACGAATAAAGAGGGCTCCCTTTTGATCTAAGGTGGGGGGAGCACAGTGGCCCACACCCAGGGCTGCCCCGGCTCGTTCCCTGGCTGTGGGTGCCAACGTATCCCTTTTCGCAGTCCTTGTTGTTCTGACACGTTGTGGTCTTAGTTGGAAGCTGGAACGGAAGAAGAGCAAAACACGTCGGCTGAAAAGGGAGCTGGGCCATCTGGCTGGCGCAGGGGCCTCATCCAGTGGCCGGCCAGCCGGCCTCCCCAGCCAGGGCTTTGCAAAGCGTTTGCATGGAGGCCCATGCTCAAAGGGACAGCGGCCCTGGTTGCATAAGCCAACCAGCCGCTGCTGCTCAAAGGGAGGGCAGGGGCCTCGGAGGGCCCGCCTCAGGTCCAAACGGCTCCTTTAAGAGCTGCACATCAGGCAGACACTCAGCAGGTGCAGACTGAGCAATGGGGAAACAGCTTTGCCAGCCCTCCGGTTTCCAACCACTCAGCACTAGACAGACAGATAGACAGACACCCCAAAAGCTCTTACCTGATCACATAGGCCAAGATGGCCAGCTGGACCAGCGGGTTCATGAGCCCCACTTTGCGGCTCTTGACGGACACGATCCGGGTGTGTGTGTCATACTCGAAGAGGAGGCCGCCCAAAGCGCCACAGAGCTTCTCAGAGGTAGCCATGGCTCCCACCTTATGGCCTCCCCAAGGAAAGCGTTTGGCCCCTCAAAAACATCTTGCGTACTCATTAAAAACAACCACACTGAAATGTGTACACATGTAACATTATCAGGTCACGTGTGATGTCTTTGTCTTCGTCTAGGGCGTCTGCTGCCGGTGCCGTCCGCGCGTCTCGTTCAGGGCCGGGGTCCCGACTTGCAGAGTCAAAACGGGGCGCCGGAAGACGCACCTTGAGCCGCTCCTTCAACCAGGCCCAAAGCGCCTGCCTGCCTGCCTGCCGGGTGCAGCACAGCGGCCCCTGGGTTCCCAGAAGCCCCGCAGAAGGGGCTTCACGGCCCTGGCAGAGGCTGGCGGGAATTGGGACAAACCAGACCGAGCAGGAAACAAGATCCAGACCGTCACGGGCGACAAGTCATGAAACAGCCAAGGGGAGCGAAACCGAGTTGCACAATCCCCATTCAATACCAGAAATAAATATATTAAAAAAGTGTACAAAAAGATATATAAATTGACTTGTGCACACTCACACACACACACGTAGCTCAGGTATGAGAAGCCTGCATTGAGATGGGTGTGCGTGCGCCTAAAAGTTTGGATGTTATTCACCTTCACCAGTTAACTTATCCCAATTGCTTTATCGCTAAATTGGAGGGAGGCACCACTCTGGCGCCTGAGGAGAAAGGAGCAGCAGGCCGCGGCCTCGATTCCTGCGCCGCTGCGGCCTCCTGCTTCCCTCACCCCCGCAGGGGTATTTCTCCACCCAAACATGTCGCTGAGTGGACTCTACCCCCTCACAGGGCTGTTGTGAGGATGCAAAGGCTGAGCACAACGAATGCATCTGGCCCACAAGTACTCAGATGGCAGGAACATTCGCTAAGAGCCCTCCATGGTTGACCACTGACGCAGCAACACGTGAGGAGGAAGGAGGCACAAACACAGCAGGGAGCTTTCCAAGGCCTTTATTTTCTCTGCAAAATCAGGCCTCTCCCCCATCCCGGGACCCCCAATTCACACGTCCACGGGAGCGGAAGGAAAGGGAAGAGGAGGCCTGGTAGTAACGCTCAGGGTACGTCCACGTGTCAAGCTGGCTTAAGCGCCGTGGCTCCTTCCCTGCCCCTGAGAATGCTGGGAATTGTAGTCCTGAGGGAATTCCCACATTTGGGCCACTTTTGCTGGGCCCCTGGGGCAGAGGAGGAAAAGGTGCCTGGGATTCACCATTTGTGCAGAAGACGCCGGCTTGTGCCAGACCTGCCCTGAGCCGGGCCGGGAAGGAGGCAAAACTTTTGCAAGCAGACCCAGGAGAAACTGGGGGCTTCGAGTTCAGCAGGGCTGCACAAGGGAGGGATTTCGCCTGCCAGAAGGGAAACGAGTCGACCCAAAAGCGAGTTGGGGATTCTAGGAGCACGCGGGGATGATTTCTGCCCCACGGCCCTCCAGAATTCTCTGGCGTCGATGCATGGAACAGGGCGAACAGGTTCAGGGAGCAAGACCCCGTTTGAATGTCCACGGCCACAGCTTAGAGGGCCTCCAGAATCACCTCAGAGCAGCGCTCAGGGCTTTGCAGATCCAAACATCCCCCAAAAACTTTCACGGAAAGCGTGAGGAGTTCTTTACAAAGTATTGCAATCTTCCCATTCCCTTTAATCCAGAAGGTGCTTTGGGCTTAGCCAGGGCATGAAAAACAGACGCAGGACTGAACGGAGCCCACCGGGGCAGCAATACGGAGATCCTTTCGACAGGTTTCTCCCCCCCCCACCCCACAACGTCAGAAACACAACGCGACTCAATCAGTTCCTAAGAGAGACGGGGGTCACATTCACAGTCTGTGTGCGTGAAATCAGTCGGACCGCTTTCACTTTGGGGCCGTCATCGGACACCACAGCGCTCCGGCGTTCCTGACTGGGATCCGTACGGCGTGTTGGCGCCCTTTAAAAGAAGGGAAGGGGGCGTCAAGGCAGACCTCGGGGAGACCCCCGGCTCGGCCTTCGCTGGGGCTAACGTGGCACCGGCTGCCGTTCCCAAGGGCAGCCACATCAGCGGCTGGGCTGAGCAGATCAACGCGACACACTCGCGCTCTTTCAACAAACCCAGTGGCGCTTTGCCATTAAACGGGCAAAATGAAGGAAGCAGCCAAAAGCAAACCAGGAGGAAACCCACCCAGAGTTCAGCTCTCTTGAAGATCAAGACAAAACGTTGCTCTGCCCGAGCAGTGAACGTGGCTCAGGGCTACGGGGAATCCAAAGCGCCTACGTTTGCAGAAGGCGGCTCGCTCAGAACTTGCAGGCAGAGGGGGCGTGAGACCTCGTACCGCCAGGCCTCGGAGGCCGGCCGGCACAAAGCACCTTCACCACCTCGGCTCGCACAGTCAGAATAATCTGGGTGAAAAGCAAACGGCTCCTGCACACACGCTTGTTTCCCTGCAAAACTAACGAGGGCGAAAGGGCAGACACAGCTTGGCTGACCCCCCGCCCTTTGGGCTTCCAGGCGTCGGCAGGCACGTCCAAACCCTCCGCCAGCAGCTTCCTCGGCTGAAAAATCGCCAGAGACAGTGACCGGGGCAGGACGGCGTCTGGTCTCGGTCTCCAGCCCTGCCGGGGACCTTCTCCCTTCACGGAGATGCCAAGAATTCTGCTAGCCATCCCTGAACTGCCCCTGGCTTCCCCTGGGGAGAAAAGCCCGCTGCCCCTCCTCCTTGAGGCTTCCCCAGCAGGCCTCGTGTCAAACCAGCCAGGGAGAAAACAGCCCAGAGGGGGCTTCGAGGTGAGGTGGAACGAGGCGCAAAACCCCGGGGGCGTGAGGGGCGCCGGCGGACTTACTAATTCATAGTCTTCAACGTATTTGTATTTCTTCTCTCTATAGTAATATCTTTTCTTCATGCAGTACAGGACAATGACATCGCAGAGGACTGTTGCCTAGTTGAGATTTAGAGACAGGGGTGGAACAGGTGTTTGGTTTAAACCACTGAAAATGCTGCCAGCCCTTTATTAAATGGAACGCCGCGGAGAGGGAGGAGACCGCGCTTACCACGCCAAACAGAGCCAGGCCCGATCCAACGTTGATCATCGTAGGAATGATATCAAACTTCCCTGCCTAAGAGGGAGAGACACGTATACACAGGCTGTTCCCGTCCCGCGTGTTCCCCTGAGGGCTCTCCACGGAGATGCGAGGGAGTGGGAGGTCACGGCGGGCCTCGCGTTGGAGACCCGCGGTCTACGACCCTGGGCAGAACTGTGTGAGGCCCCGTGGGCTGGAGCCGGGACCACGGCTGGGCACAGCAAGCGCCCTGCCCCCGAGCCACGGGCCTCCTCCACCCAGCCATGCGGGACACGCGCGGGAGCAGCTGGGAGGACCTGCAGAGGGCAGCTACCTTCCCAAACACCATGATGTCAAAGCGGATGCCGTAGGCCTTGATGAGCGTCCGGGAGTCGACGCCGGCGGTCTGGTAGTATTTTGCAAATCTGAAGAGGGAAAAGAATGGAAGAGGAGACCCACTGTTTACGAAGCGGGTCCCTTGAGGCCGGGAAAACGACACCTCTGCGCTACGCGGGATTGCGGGGAATTTCCGAGTGCCCGATAGTTGCAGGGATCTTTTGCCATCTTGACACGTTTGCTAAGAGACCCCGGAGTGCAGGACCCGCGTCAAGGGCAGGTGTGCTGGGCCCCCCACTGAGGGCCCCATACCCCAGCGGGGCCCCACAGTCAAGAGCCCCCCCTGGAGCAGCTCCTCCTCTTCCACATCACAACCTGCTTGTTCACCTGCCTCCTGCTCGGGCCCAGACCCCGGTGGTGGTGGTGGTGGTGAGGATCAGGAGGAGCAGCAAGAGGTGCCCGGGCCCACCTGTTCACGGCCTCTCCGCCTGTCAAGCATGCAAGCGGGAGCAGTGACGAGGCAGAGGGGGAGGCGGAGCAAGAGCCAGAGCAGCTGGGGACGATGGCCATGAGACGGCAGGCTGGCTGAGGGGGGTCTTGGTCAACGGCCCTCAAAAGCCTGGGGCCGGCCGGCACTGCTGGGGCACCTGCCTGGAACCCTTGCGTTGTTGCAGAGGATTCTGGGATACACCCCACATTCACATCCAACCGGACTTGTGGGGCTGCACTGTTGCCCTGCGTGAACCGAAAGTGCCCCCTGGAATACTTCCCCTATTTATCTTATTACAAAAACCCAGCTGCTCACGTGAGCTACAAAATCATCACCATCAGAGCAAAATCAATACGACAATGAAGAACGAAAGAACCGGCAGCACCGTCGCGCTCTCAGTATGAAACAGCAATAAAAAAAGGCCGCCAAGCTGCGCTAAAGCCAGGCCAGGTGCAAAAGGGCCGGGCCGACGACACGGCCTTCAGGGCCCGGACGGCACCGCTGCACTACAGGAGCTCCGCAGATGGGACGGACGCCATCGGCTCACCTGAAGTTGAATCCGGGCGCTACGGTGTGGGCAGAATCCTTGTTGTCAATACGGCGGAAGGTGTACTTGGGCACGCAACGAGAAGCAGGCTTGTCCAGGTCACAGTCCCAGTTGATCTGCAGCCCCATCACGCCGCCCTAGGGAGATCGAAACGGCCCCCGACCCACTGAAATCCACACAGTCTTTCTGCGCGACACAATTCAAGATTTCTTTGGCCAGAGAGGCTTTTCCCCCTCTTGCTTTCATTTTGCAAATGTGCACATATTGAATTCTACGCAGAATACGGCCTGCAGGGCACCTGTGTCCCACCCAAGTCCATTCGGGAAAGGACAAGAAAGAAGCGAGTGCGAGTGTCAAGGCCTCATTGGTCTCAGCCCGCTTTGCGCCATAAAGGAACGTAAACCCTTCAAGTGCAAATCCACAGAACGGGTTACTCATATGATAAAAACAGAACGGTGTTTGGTACGCAACGCACGGCGTGAGCACGACCGCACGCAGCCGTTTGGGGCTACAACAAGAGAGCCCGGCCCAAGAGCCACGCCAGTGGAGTTCCACGCTCTTAAACTTAAACAGCTTTGAAGAAAACCAAACTACGCTGACACCTGCAGACGCCCTCTGAAATGGTGGCATTTGTATACCTTAACTCAAGTGTCCTATGCACGGTCTAAAATAAATAAATAAATGGCTTGTAAGCTGCCTTTTAGCATATGACAAGACTTTGAAAAGCATAAAACATCATGAACTGACACACAGTCGTTCACCCATCGCTTACAACTGCCCTGTAGGGATGATACTATCGCCCCCACATTACAGATCGGACAACTGAGGCCAGAAAAACAAAACAACGAAAAGAGCAGCTTGCGCAAAACCACTTAAGCAAATCCAGGGCAGATTCAAACCGGAGACTTCCCGGTTCCCATGTTGTGCTGCAGCTTGTAAAACAGATCCTTTGGCTAATGCAACAGTCCGTGGGAGTGGAAGCAAAATAAACTGTTTGGTAAGAAACCTTGATCCTGAGAAGATCGCAAAGCAAATAGGGGAGGTTAAATATTGACTCGGTTAATCGCAAGCCTTGCCGCCAATGGCCACCTGCCCGCCAAGCCGGGGCCTGTGAGCAGGAACTGTGATCCAGCTGCCCTTGTTCAAACACACCCGTGACTCAAGGGACAGGGCTGGAACCAGAGATTATACAGGGAACAAAGGCGCTCTCCCAGAACAGCTGCTATGCCAGAACTGCTCAGAACTGGCCATGAACGGCCACTGTCCCCACGTGGCAGGCCACGCATCTAGCCCTCACTGAGGATTTATGTGGATTTGTACCCTACGGGCCTCGGGCCTGAACCTTTTCAGTGTCTACAGACATCCGTTCCACCCCTGAGAACAGCAGGTAGTTTGGGGGTTGGAAGGGCGGCCTGTGGAGAACGCATACAGCTCTGTCCGCGATCACCTGGCCGCCACTCCTGGCCCCACAGGATCTGCCGTCTGAGGTGGCAGCCTCACTCTGCCTCACAAGAGGGCCGGCCCTGCTCTTTTGCACTCTTTGCTCCTCAGATCCAATTTGACCTGGCAATTTAAAGTTAGATAACATAAAGGTCCATCTAGTTTAGCATCGTGATCCTCACAGTGGCCAATTAGATACTTCCAGAAATGCTACACGGCCGTCCCTACTGTCTGCCCTCAGCATCTGGTATGTGGAGGTGCGCCCGGACCCCTGCGCCGTCCACTGAGATATCGCGGTGAATAGCCCTCAATAAGGTTTTACAGTATTTACACACGTCTCTTTCAATTGAAGGCCTGGGTCTTACAAACAGGAATAAGTGTGTTCGTTATGGAGCAGTTCCAATAGGGCACGTTCTGTACACACACATCAGGAATTAATGTATTAATGTTAATTAAAGCATATATATATATATATATATGCCGATGAATCTCCAACTGTGGACCTTGATTTCTTGGGAGGAAGAGATGCAGGCATGGGCTGAAATACAGCCGGCCTTTTATCTTTTCCCCAAACGCTTTCCGAACCCACCTCGACCGCCATGTCTTGGAAATCCTGTGCGGCTGCCTCAACCATGTCACCGAGGCGGAAAATGGGGCAAAAGGGATCCGTTTGGGCATTGTACTGGCAGCTCTTGAGGTACGTTTTGTTGATGTTGGGGAGAATGTTTCGCCTGGAGGGGGGAAGAGAGGAGAGAGTCGAGGGGTCGCCGAAGGGGGAGGCTGAACCACAGGACAAGCCGTAAGCAGGTGGCGGCTGCCTGTGAAGCGGAACCGGCCCTCCGAGGGCTCCGTCTCTCCATCAGATGCAAGAAGGGTCATCAATCATCTCAACCCACTTTATTTAAAAAAACCCTCCAATGATTTCTGCTTTTGCCAAACCAAGGCTAAATTCCTCAACGCAGCAATTTTAAGCTGTGTGATGAGCGTAACCCACATTCAGGGGCTGGATTTTCCTCCTAGGAAAGGACAAACAAGCCTAGCCCACCCCCCAACAGTGCTCTAGCCACCCCACCCCACCCCACCCCACCCTGGGAGGTTTGCAATGCAAGAGAAGGGTACAGACTTTGTGAAGTTGAACTTGGGATACCAGATGTTGTTCTTCACGAGGAGGGTGAAGTTCACAGCGTCCTGGAGAAAAGCCGGCCTAGGGAGGATGGAGGGAGGGGCAAGGGAAGGGAAACCCCTGAGTGGAAGCACTCCATTTCGCTGTGTGACCCTTTGCCACCCAACAGCAGCGGCACACGCATCTCATTCAAGCCCTCTCCCCTACGGCCGAGAGAGGTGGCAGGCCCAACCCCCTATGCGCCCCGTAGCTCCGTGGCGGGGCGCGTGCTTGACGTGCAGGAGGTCTCTGGTTCAATCCCCAACACCATTCACCTAAAGGGCTTTTGTTATGGAAAGCGCCACCCCAATGCCTCCAGGAGGACGGTCACACACCTGGTGGCGGATGCCAGCCGGCAGCCAGCCGTGTTTTGGAGGTGCTTCTTTAAAGCCGTCCCCCTGATTATTTCCACTCTCACCAGACACTCACGTGGGTATTTTGTCATCGTCCTCCACTGGGCACCAGGCAAAGATCTCACACGTTTTGACGGCAGAGTTTGGAGGTTTGTAGACTCTGCATTTCCCAGTCTGGACACCTGAAGGGGCCACGGAAAGGCAGTCAGCAAACCACAGCAAGCAGCCAGAACGCCCCTGCCTCAGGGCCACGTGGGTCGATGACGCCTGCCCAAAGCATCGCCTCCCTCACAGGGGCCGGCAGCAGAGCCATGCGAGTGGCTGGAAGGAGAGGCGACCAGAGGTGTCTGGGGCTCTTCAGCTGAGGGGGAGGAGGAGGAGGGTTGGGGACGACGACGACGACAAGGGGGAGGCAGACACAGTGATGCTTGGCGTGGAGAGGACGGAGAGGGAGACGTTTTTCCCCCTCTCTCATAAGGTGAGGATTTGGGCTCTTCCCGTGAAGCTGAGAGATTCAAATCTGCTAAACGGAAGTATTTCTTCACACAGCACAAATTGCAGAGTTTGCGACCATAAAATGTAGTGATGGCTGCCATTTTTGGGAGCCTTATTTCTTTATTTACTATATTTCTATACCATCCAGTAGCCAAAGTTTTATGTTATAAAAAAGTAACATAAAACATTTAAACATTGGCTGGCTTTCAAAGGGGGATGGACAAATTCCCGTAGGAGGAGGAGGAGGAGGAGGAGGAGGAGGAGGAGGAGGAGGAGGAGGAGGCTAGCCATGGCCACTAGTCCTGATGGCTCGGTGCTACCTCCAGAATCAGAAGCAGTGGACTCTGCATACCCCAGCTGCTGGGGAACATGGGCAGGAAGGTGCTGTCACTCCAAAACTCAAAATTTTGTAACGAAGTAAGATATTTGTGCGATTTCATCTTAAAATCTGCATCACATATTTTCTGCTAGAAATCTGCCCTATCCATTCTACTTTCTTCATAAAACAAATCCACAATAAAGGATCAAATCAGATACTACTAACCATAATAAATATGATTATACATAATTTCGTCTAATTTTAAAAGCAGCCGTGGCAAAGAACGGAAATTGGTACCTACTGCATTGGTTCTAATCGGACAAAAGCATACAAAATTTCCTCAAAATCAGACAGTCAGTACAAGAAACTTTTTTTAGATTTTGCAGTCTAGTTTTCAATCAAAAAAGCAAGCAGGATCGCCAACGCCCAGGAATTCCCCCAGCACGTACCGTTGCTGTGGGTGCCAACGTATCCCTTTTTGCAGCCCGTGTCGTTCTGACACAGCGTGGTCTGATCTGGAAGCTGGAACGGAAGAAGAGCAAAACACGTCGGCTGAAAAGGGAGCTGATGAACATTGCCAATGCAGTGTTAGATTTGCATGAAAATAACACAAGAGTTATTTCTGAACTAGATTCTCTGCTAGCCATGGATTTGTTGTGGCAGGAGGGGAAAGGGGATCCACCAAGCAGGAGCCAGAAAAGAAAGCACCACACTCAGAAAAGGGCCGCAATTCTGAGACACAGATGAGGCAAATTCTGCGACATGCATAAATTAAGCAAGAACGTATTTGTTCAAAACACTCAGACTCCTAGATGCTGCCTTCACCTACAGGACACCCAAGAGGGTTCACATCTGAGACGATCTCTGCTCCATCCCAACTCCCAAAATTGCGCAGCTCGGCGTTAAATGTTCCCAGAAAAACCAAATAAAACTTGTTGTCCCCGGCCCTACCTCTGGGCAGAGTCCTTGTGTCTGATTCAGCGTTATGATCATGTTTGTCATGACGAATACGGAGTTCTCGCCCTAGATACGTAAGAGAGGAAATAGAAATAATAACAATGATGATGATGATTTCACAAAGTGAGGAGGACACATGATCTAGGCTGATCGCATTTCTCAAGGAGGAGTCCGCTCAGCGTCAGGGACTTCCTTATTCTGGCAGCAGAAGCTTGCAACTGCTTTAAAACCTGAGTTCATGAGCTGTGGAAATGCCCCCCGGTGCCTCTGACCCACTGCCTCCAGGTCTGCCCTCCTGCCCGCCCCCCCCCCCCACAAGGCCCGAAGATGATCACCAGCATTCTAATAACGGCCATCTTGTGAGTACGTATAAAGAGTGTCTATATAACTTTGACCAGCCTTCCCCAACCTGGCTGTGCTGTTCTGAAACTCCAATAATCCCGTCAGTACAGGTGGGGTGGCTGAGGATTATGGGAGTTGTAGTACAGCTCAGCTGGAGGTACCAGGTTTACGAAAGCGGTCTACTTATACCGATGATATATCAACCATATTTGCAAAGCCACCAAGGAGGACCAGGTCAGAATGTTCCAGTTGGCCTCCAGATACAGCGATGTGACCACAAATGGCAAACAAGCAGGATCGTGTCGTGGTGAAATCACAACGTTGGGCTCCATCACACACACCTGGGGTGGAATGACGTAGTCCGCTACATCCCAAATTCGGGGGCCCAACTCCGAAGAGTTAGTCATGGCGACGCCCTTCACTTTCGCAGTCACCGAACTCACGACGGAATCCGTTTCTTGATAGCTCTTTTCCCACACAAACACCCAGCTGAGAGAGCGAGAGAGAGAGAAGCTTTCAGGATTTCTGTTGATGGTCTGCGATGAACAGAGTAACCCAACGCCCATTTTGGGAAAACAACCAAAGCACTCTATGGTTTCGCCTCACAGGCAACTCCTACAATTCCGCAGGCATTTGGACTTCCACTGTTTTGATTGATTGATTGGATCTGAGTTGTCGTCGTCGTCGTCCCCTTTCTACCAAAGAATGGCACTGAAGATGGCTGACGGTACAGGCTGGACACTGAGATGGTGGGAGACCACTAAAGCACTGGAGCTGTTCTAGATGACTCATCCAGGTCTACGATGGGCTTCGCCAGGGGAGAGCTTTAGCGTCCCTTCTCTGACCAGGTATCTCTTTGCCTACTTGTGGGCCAAGGAAAGGCCACTTTCCCAGTGCTCAGAAATGCCGAATCCGGGCGGGAGACACACAGAACGTGTCGTACCGGGAGCATCAGGCAGGAACACTGACATTCAGGGAACCATCTTTGGAGTGGATCAAGTTACGCCACGCCATGCCACACCCCTCCCGGCTAAGGAGCACCTTTGCAAATAACTCTGGTTGAAGGGAGAATCGGAATGGGGACTCAGAGGGGGTGACTGAAATCCCTTTGCAAACCAAACCTGGGAGAGGAGGAGGCAGGGCTGATGCCAGACTATTTTGTGCCCTAGGCAAGGCGAGCTACTTGCACACACACACACACACACACACACACACAAATTGCCAACTTCAGTTCAGCTGTTTAAGCAAAGTTTCTGAACTATTATATTTTCCTTTTAATATGCTTTTTCTTAAAACAGCTAATTTGTATAAAACTGTGACCCTTAAAGGGCCGTACTGTGCCCCGCTCAGGTCTGCGCCCTAGGCGGCTGCCTAGTTGGCCTAATGGTAGCGCTGGCCCTAAGAGGGGGCGGAATCCGAACACTTTGCCAATTAAACGGAGAAGGGGCACCTGGGCGTTCAAAACTGAAATGTTCGCAACGGTTTCTGTGCTTTTAACAGCCATGCATCGGGCAGCTATTCAACAGGTTCAGCTTTCCCCTGGTGCGGGCACACTGATGGGGCGACGGGGTGGGACAAAGGAAGCAACTTCCCCCATTTTTAATTTCTGCAGTTGTTCAAAAGGCACAGGAGATGCCGGAAATGGGTTTAGATTCAAGCAAAATGATACAGGAGTCCTGTGGTTCATTTATCTTTAGCTCTGCTTTTCAGTTGCGACGCAAAGCCTTTTCCCACTAACGCATCTGATGCAGGGGATTCTAGCGCACAAAAGCTGGTGCCAGAAGAAGTGGCACAAGAGTCTCTACGCATGTATAGAACGAAAGAAAGAAATCCCTACAACCCCCAGCCTCCCTTTAGCCTGAACACTGGGAATTGTAGGGCCGTTTCCTCCTAAACAGGCAAAGGGCTGCACCTGAAGCCTTCCATGTGCTACGGGATTCTCAGTTGCTTTTGCTAGAAGAAAGTAATAGAATTACACTTCTGGAAGTTTTTCTGGGTTGGGTTTTCTCTCTCCCCCCCCCCCCCCGCCTTCCCAGTTTTTTTTCAAAGAAGAGGAAGTTTAGGAGAAGATCTCCAGGCTGGGAAAAGCAGCCAGTGGGCAGTTCTGAGGGGATGGAGCCCACGCGCACCCGCACCCCAGCAAAGATCCTTGGAGCACCTTAAAGGTTCAACACGCGTGTTATGGCAAACGTGGTGCGAACAGAGTGCTGGACTAGATGGGCCCTCGTATGTTCCTTTCGGGGACTACATAAGCCATGAAAGCTTATGACGCCATAAATCCAGCCTTCCCTAACCCCATGCCCTCCAGGCGTCTTGGACTATATCTCCCATCATAGCTGGGAATTATGGGAGTTGTAGTCAAACACATTTGGAGGGCGCGAGGTTGAGGAAGCCCTGGTGACTCCACCCTTGGACCAGGAGCGCAACCCCAAATCATGGGAAGCCCCGCGGGCGCCTCTCGGACGGCCACCTTCGCTGCGCTCTTTCCGCCGCAAGCAGCAGGCGGACGCAGGGCCGCTGGACTCGGGAAGACCCCCCCCCCCCCCGCCTGCCTGCCTGCCTGCCTGGCCGCGGCTCTTACCCGATCACATAGGCCAAGATGGCCAGCTGGACCAGCCGGTTCATGAGCCCCACTTTGCGGCTCTTGATGGACACGATCCGGGGGGTGTCGTACTCGAAGAGGCAGCTGTACAAGGGCCCACAGAGGCTCCCGGGGGCAGCCATGGCGCCGATCGCCCTGCCGACGAAAAGGAGGTGCGGGAGGAAGGCTCCGCGTCAGCAGCAGGACCCGACCAGCTGTTTCCTGCAGCCTGCCGGCATGTTGCAAGAGCCCCGCGCGAGCGCGCAATGGGCAGCCCCGGGAGCCTCTCCGCCGAGCAGGCCAATCCGCTGCCTGCTCCTCTCGGGCCCTTCGGGGCGGAGCCCTGCTCCCAACCGAGAGGGCTGTTTGTCCTCGGATTAGCCACGGCCGCAGGGCACTCCTACCACCACCACCACCACCACCACCACCCTCCTCCTCCTCCTCCTGCCGGGCAGCAGATTCCGGCCTTGGCAAGCGAGTTCCAGCCCGAAAACAGGGAGGGATGGGGGGCAGCTCCAGCGGCCCCGAGCATCCCTGCGCCGGAGAGGCGCCACCAGAACCCGCGTGTCCCCCTCGGCCATGGAGTGCGCCTGGTTCCGTAGCAGCTTTCCCTTTCGCCCGCTGCTCTGCAGATGGGATGGACTACAACTCTGAGCAGGCTGGCTGGGAGCTGTAGTCCTAAAACCTTGGAGAGCAGCAGGTGTTGGGGAAGACTGCATTCGAGGGTCTGATCCAGCCTAGGCAGGTGCTGAGAGCAGAGGGCTGTTACCAAAGCCACAACCCCCAGATTGTATCCATACAAAGCAGCAGCATTTCTGTGCAAGTCTCTGGAGCAGACTAGACCGAGGATAGCCCAGAGTAGGCACTCACAGAGAGTTACAACTGACAGCCTCATCTGAGGAGTTATCCTGCCACTTCTTACAGTGGAAGTAACTGAACAACCCCAAATCACATGTAATGCAAAATTATTACCCAAGTCTTGCACAGGCGGACTGGAAGGCCAGTGATTCAGAGGTGCATTGAGTAGCACATAGTACCATCTGCCTTGTAACTGCCGAGCCACGTTCCATGCTGTTTGTTCTACAGCATAAATGTAGAAACAATGTATTGCTTAGACATAAGAGGTGTACAGAACTATGCATGGAAGGGAGACCGTGGCTAGGAAGCCATTGTTCTCTCCCTCTCCTATAACTAGAACCCAAAGGGGTCATCATCCCATGAAGGGCTTCTTCACAGCGCAGATGGAAACTATGGAATTCACTACCGCAAGATGTAGTAGTGATGGACACACATTTGGATGGCTTTAAAAGGGGGTTGGATAAATTCCTGGAGGAGGCGGCGGCAATCAATGGCTACTAGTTCTGACAGCTATGTGCTCCCTCCAGGATCAGAGGCAGTAAGCCGATATGAACCAGTTGCTGGGGCACTGGGGAATGTGGGTGAAAAGGTGCTGGTGCACTCATGTCCTGCATGTGAGCTTCTCATGGGCATCTGGCTGGCCACTCTGTGAACAGAACGGACTCTTGGTCTGATGCAGCCTCAGGGCTCTTCTGGTGTTCTTAGTAGATTGTTCTACTAAGCCTTTATTATAATATGAAAAAAGACTGACAGGATGCTAATAAAAACATGTAAAATGGCCAATTAAATCACAATAAAAACATGGATTCCAGTAGTTCCTGAAGCAAATAAGTAATGTTGTACATCAGTGCAGAAATATTAGCATAGGCTTGTAAATACTAATTTGTCTGGGTGCATCTGAAAAATTAAAACACCACCACACTAAGCAAATTAACAGAAATATGTAGAAGCAGGTTGGTTGATAAAAACCCTTGAGGACTAGTAACTTATTTTTGGTAAGCATATCAAGAAGCCGGTGTTAACCAGGAAGCAAAATGGTAGCGGAAGTTTGGGCTTTGCAGCCGGCCATAACTATGCGGAGTGCATTTCCAAACACGGGAAACTGCCTTATAGTACTTGGCCCGCTGCCTAGCATGGCTGACACTGGCGATGGCCGTGCTCCCAGGGCCTCTGGCAGAGGGTGGCTCTCCCTCCTCACCCGGCACGTGACCCTTCCAACCGGAGAGGTTGGGATCTTCTGCAGGAAGAACCCGCGTTCTAACACTGAGCTATGTCTCACTGTGTGTCGGCCAGATTTCCTCTGTGCCACTGCAAAGACTCAGACCGCAAGAAAAATGCTCTGTGGTGGGAAGCGGAATTCCCCAAGCCACGAAGTGGTGGTAACCACCGTCGTGTAGAGCAAGAGTTGGCAGCAGGGGCACTGCTAGGCGTGGGCCCGTGGGAACCCAACCCCAAACATACTTGCCAGGGCCCCAGAAACCTATCCTGCAGAGCCCTTTTCCTTTGGGTTGGGATGATCTGAGGCATGGCGAAAATGTCCTGCCGGTGGATTGGCCCGTGTGAACAGGATGCTGGACTCTTGGTGGACTCTTGGCCTGATCCAGCCTCAGGGCTCTTCTGGTGTCTTTACGGAAACGCCCCCTGTGCAAGAGCCCTGCTTTGCCTTCCCCTTTGCGAATTATCTTTCCCCCCTTCCTGAAAAACCAGGTTCTTACGGTTGAATTACTGGGAAAGAAGCAACAGAAACCCGCTTCGAAAAGATACACAAAGAAATGGATGGGTTCTCAGTGGAATCAGCCAGCCCGGATGATCTGGATCACCAAGGCTCATGCCCTGGCACACGGAAGCAAGTGTTCTATTTCTGAACAGAAAGGAAGATCCAAGGCTTTAATTGCTTAGGCACGAACTATAAAGGAGGCATTGTGACCGAAACCAGCTAGGAGCCACACAGTCTGATCTGGAATCCCAGTCGTGTGGGCTGGGCTGTGAGTTTACATCCTTTGCGTGAACAGGTCGAGAGGTTGCTTCCGTGCCGGGTCCAGGTCCTGGAGGGCCCCTGGGGAATCACTCGCCCTCAGGGAGTCTCCTGTGCTTTTACGCCCCCTCCCTTCCATTGCTCCCACTTCTTTGCTCGGCCAGCAGAGAAGCCCGGGAGCAGGCAGGGCAAGGGGCATCCACCGCTCCTCCTCCTCACCATCTCTGTCGTCTGGGCCAGAAGGCAGGCAGGCAGGGGCACAAGGCAGCTACAAGGCCCAAGAGGAGGAGCAAGGGGGCTGGCCCTCCAGGGAGGCCTGGAAACGGCTTTGTTCACCTGAGCATCGACCTGCCTGGCAATAGCGTGTCCTCACCTCCTTTCCCCGGGGCTGCTGGGAGGAGGGGGTCCATGAGGGCAGGGAGAGGAATTCGTTCCAGCTGAGCCTCATTCAAGGGTAACAAAAAAGAAATGCAGAACAGTCTGTTGGTTCCAGTTCTATCCTGCCCCAAGGGGTTCAGAGCAGAATATATAGCTCTTCTCCATCATTTTGCCCTCCCAATAGTCCTGTGAGCTGGGTAATGTGGGCTAAGCTGAGAGACGACCCAGTGAGCTCCAAGGCCATGTGGGGATTTGAATTCAGATCTCCACAGTCCAGTCCAACACTGCCATCATACATGCCAGCAACATAAGCGATGGCCGCTGATTATAGAGAGTGTGTGGAACACGTAGGAGATCACACAGCAGGGGTTTGGAAAGGGAGGAGGCCGCGGCACCCCCCCCCCCGGCTGACTCTGTTTTGCCCCCGTGTGCGCCACGGCCACAGCACGAAGCCTCCGCGGATAGCAGCTACTTCTTCTTCTGGAAGCCGGAGTACTCGCCCTTCTCACTGGGAAAGGCGTCTCTGATCTGCCACCTGCAGCAGCTCGGGATCACGGCCCTTTCTTCCAGGTCCTCCTGCCCAAAGCGCCAGCGAAGGTACTGCTCGTAAGCGCAGTGCCGCAGCGGCCGGCAGAGACTCTCGGCCTTCAGGTCCAACAAGGGGTCTCTGTAGAGCAGGACAAACTCCAGCGTCAGCCTGGAAAGGACGAGCCGCTCAAACAAAGCCGAGGCGGTGATGCACGGCCCGGCCGTCCGCCGGCAACAGAGCTGCTCCCAGTAGGGCTGTGCCGGGCGGCACTTTCCGCAGCTGCACCAAGGCGGACGCTCGCGGAAGGAAGGCAGCGGCGGCGGCTCCTCTGCCGTGTTGAGGGGCTGCAGCTCCTGGGAGGTCCCTAGAGGAACAGCTTCATCCGGACGCTGCAGCGGGAGTTTGGCAGCAGGCGCAGCATCGCCGACGCGTCTCTGCAGTCAAGAGACAACGCATGCATGGCTCAGTGCTGGGGCCATACCTGCCGTGCACAGCGCACCTTTTCCAGCTGTACCATGAGGCGGAGCAAAGGACGCCGGACATGAAGGAGACAATGCGGGCCTGATGTCAAGACCAAGCCATGTGCAGAACTGGGAGGCGGGGGAGAGGATGCTCAGAGAGGCTACCTTGGCGCAGGGAGGGCTTCCCTGAGCAATGGGAGCGATCTGGATTGATAAAATGGGTCCCTTCACCCAGGAACAAGCCCCTCCCCCTGCAGCCCTCCTTCAAATGTTGATGGAATGGAGTAAGAGCTCTCCTGAATGTCACATCCAAGTGTGCCGCTCTGTGCTGGCTGTGGATGCTGGGAGTTGTAGTCCAGCACATCTGGAGAGCACCAGGTTGGGGAAGGCTGCTGTATATACAGATGGCAACTTATCAAAGATGCAAGAGGAGTCCTGCTGGATCTGGCCAAAGGTCCGTGCTTGGTTGCTGCAGTCCTCAGGAGATAACCTCCTGGTGGTACCCAGGGCTTCAGAGGTTCAGCCCTGAACAGGGCCTTGAATGTCATAGCCCCTGGAACGCCTTCCGCTAGAAATAAGCCTGGTGCTAACCCGCCTTGGTTTTCAGTCCTTGCCTAAAACACAGCTTTCCCAACAAGTGCTCCCAGGAGAGTAATCTTGTCCTCTGTACAATGCTTGGAAATCAGTTTCATAGAACAGATTCATAAATATTGTTCAAGAAAGAAAAGAGGCACCACAGCCAACCAAAGGCCCCAGGAAGCTCACGGCCAGGGCAGGAAGCCGCCCCTCCCCCCGGCCCTTCCCCGTTGCTCCTCCCCACAGGGCCTCGGAACCTGGGTGTCCTGTGTCACTATTGGGATTGCAAAGCCATCGACAGCCCACTCCGCCTCCAGAGACTGGATTAATCCCCTTTTAAAGCCGTTTAAAACAGTACCCATCACCATGCACATGTGTGAGTGTGTACATATATGTGTAGCACGTAAAGAGTTTTGATATTATATGACTGTATTGTATTGGCTATTGTAATAAATGAAAGGAAAGGTCTTATGGCAGCCAATTCCGTAAATTATTTCTGCGTTGTGAAAGAAGCCTTTCATTTTGTTTGTCCCCCAACACAGTTTCACTGGATGACCCCCAAGTTCTAGTAGCATGAGAGCAGGGACGGAAATCCCCTCTGTCCACTTTCTCCCTACCAGGCAAGCTGTTACAAACCTCTTTTGCATCTGTCCTGCCCCCCACCCCACCCCCGTAACTAGGCAGCCTTTGTTCTAAACTTCCGCATACTTCTGCCTTCCCTGACAGGGAAGATGTTCCAGGTCCGTAGCGATTTTGATTGCCCTTCCTGTGCCTTTTGTGGGTCTACGATATCCTTTCAGAGACGGGGAAAGGACTTGAAAGCAGTGTGATAAAATCATCCTTTCCTCGGTCCCAATAGGGTCTGTAATCAAATGTGTATCCACAGACAATGAAGACCATCACGGCTGCATTCGAACGTAATGCTAAATCAGAGATGGGCAATTTCGGAGGGGGGGGGCATTCCCCCTCCCCAGACCTTCTGGTGACCCACACTCTTGCCATGCAACCAAATATGGTGGCGAGAAAAGGAACATCAGTTTGCTGCCAAAATTCAGCAGTAAACCACTATGGAGCAGTAAGTAGGTCAAATTTACCTCCAGAAAAAGCTACGTTTGACCTATTTGCCACTCCATCGCAGCAAATTGCCAATGCTTTTGCTGCCGCTGCAAATTCTGTCCGCACTGCAGCAGGAGGCAGCAGGGGCCACATATGCACTTTGTTGCCCACGCGTTGCCCACCCTATCGCCTCACTAAACCAGACTTTACCATGATGAGAATGTGCCTCAGGAAGCCTCAGGCACACGAGTGCCTCCTTTCCCTCTTCTCCAGCATAGCTGCAAGGAAGAGATGGGACGCTTCCACATCCATTGTGGATTAACCACTACACGGGTTCACACGTCCTTCAAAATCTAAACTCTGGTCCGTCTGAACTATGGTTAGATGAAACAAGCCAACTTCATATAGTTTGTAGTTGGCTTGTTTCAACTAACTCGAGTTTGTCCAGGTTCAGACAACATGGCAAGCTGCAGGTAGTCTGAAGCAGAAGCTGCCGAGGGCTTCTTTGCAACCACATTGGAGGGGAAAGTGGGGGGTACAGATCCCCGAGGGCGGGAGGCTGCTCTTGTGACCCTGTCCTACAGTTTAGCATCACGTTCGAACCAGTCCGCTGCCGGGACGCTCTGTCTTCTCACAAACCTGTCAGTACGTACACGGGGCAAATGCAAACACCCACATAAAAGAACGTTCCTAACTCACGTGAATAACCTCGCCCTTAACGTTCTGCAGGCTTGTCCTCAGCAGTTTGTCAATCATGAAGATGTGTGGCTCATCAACGAAACTCACGTACAGCAGAGTCTGCTCAGCAGAAGAGAAACAAAGGACATGCGCATATTGACCCTGGGCTTTTTGTTGAATCGACTAAGGCATTGCAATTTCATTAATAATAGAAGTCATCGAAATTTCAATTTTGAATTTTGGACCTGTGATTGCAAGGGATCCAGTGTCTTTCCCCTAGCTATCATGCCTATTGCAAGGAAGTCTTATCTGTCCAGTGTACGATCCCACAATACTTGCTTGTCAGGGACATGGAATTCTCCCTGTTTCCCCACTGCTTTACTGTATACCGCAGTGACAGGGATTCAGAAGTGACTATCGGCAAATGCCTGCAACACTGCTAGTAATATGAGTGACCCATGCCTTCCACCTCTGAAATAAAAATGGCAAAAATGTAAAGAGTGAAATATTTCTTTTAGGAGTTTGTTGTTGTTTTTACTGCTTGGGAGCTGTGTATTTTGCATTGTAACACTCCAGTGTGAGCAGTTTTCTTAAAAAACTTCCTGACTGTTAGAGCAGTACGACAATGAAACCAGTTACCTAGGGAGGCTGTGGCCTCTCCCACACTAGAGGCCTTCAAGAGGCAGCTGGACAAGCATCTGTCAGGGATGCTTTAGGGTGGATTCCTGCATTGAGCAGGGGGTTGGACTTGATGGCCTTGTAGGCCCCTTCCAACTCTGCTATTCTATGATTCTATGAAAATGTGAAAGGAAGAAAAACCCTGGAGAGTGCCAGAAAGGTTTCTCTCCTCCCCTGAAGTAACCTCCTATCATTTCAAGAATGATTTTTTTCCTGCTTTAGATCTGTTGTGTGATTCCTGTCCAGTGCTGGAGTGTACATCTACTTGGCATAATTCTAACAGGTATAAGAAAGAAAGAAAAGCAACAAGAAAATCTTCCCTACATTTATGACCATCCTTCCTACAGTGAGGTGAACTCTATCCATGAGTAGCAACGGTATCTTATGCCTGATCGTGTCTCTTACCCATCTTGGTCCTGTTACTGATTCACACTTTTTTTGGTAGTAATATTTCTTCACTGGATTGGATTTGAAGCAGGGGAATGTGTATGAAGTAATGAGAAAATCAACAACTAGCTGAGCCTGTGAAGGAAAAGAACAATGTTGTTTATTTTATTGTTACTATATTTTAAACTTATATCCCACCTTTCCCCCCCAAATTTATTTATTTATTTATTTCTTGCATTTCTATACCGCCCAATAGCTGAAGCTCTCTGGGCGGTTCACAATAATAACTCCAAGTGGGTTGGATAACTCCAAGTGGGTTATAACAGTAAAATATAACAATATTTAAAACAATACACAAAGCAAGAGAGCTAGGAACTCCAACAACCACTAAGGCAAGAGTTCCCAAATCCAAATGAGAAGAGGGCAGGGATTCAATTTCCCTAAGGAAGCCAGTTCTGCAGAAGTTGACACACACAACCCTCTGAAGGCGGTGCGATATAAAAGTGTCTCTTACCAGGCCAAAGTAGGAAAGTGCTGAACCTATGTACACCAGCAGCTCAAAGAAATCAAATTGTCCTGCCTTTGAGGAAACAAAAGAGTTGTTTTTTTAAAGAAGACGGCAACTGCTCTTCACCCATCTCTCTGAGAAGCTCCAGCACCTTTGTCTCTTGCTTCCAGAAATAGGAGGAAGGGGCATGTGTAGAGGACACCGAGTGAGTGGAGAGAGGTCACTTAAAGTGAATATAAAACAGCAAAAGGCATTATCTTGAGTTAGTCAGGTACAAATCAGATGCCTCCTGACATCTGTTTTTTGCACTGAAATGAAAACTTCCATTTGTGACAACGAAACCTTTCCTTTCAATGCAAAGAGCAGATGCGGAGGGCGCTATCTGGATTGGGACCTCAGCAGGGAGCAAAGAGTTAAAGCCCCCACCCCCAATCCCCTACTGCCAGAGACCTAATCTGGATCAGGATGGAGGAGGGGCATGCCTGTTATTTATTTTTTAAGAAAACATTGCTAATTGCACAAATAGTGCCATGTCTATTTGGGCCCCAGCGTTCCTGCTTCTCTGAATCTAAAATGAACCGTCAAGAAGGAAACTGTGGTTGCCTTTACCGTGCCAAAGACAAGGATGTCGAAGCGGATGCCGTAGGCTTTGATCAGCGTCCTCTCCTCCTTCCCGTTGGCCTGCTTGTAATACTTTGCAAATCTATAATGACAAAACGCAAGATTTGGCAAAGAATTATAAACCCCAAATATGGATGAGGTAAGGGTTTACCTAGACTCTACACTGGTTTCTCCTTTCTCGCATGGCATCTACATGGAACAGTATAATCCCTATTATACTGCCAGACTGTGATCCTCAATGGGAAACACCTTGGAGGATCTAAGTGGAAAGGCAGACCTCGAAACCCAAATTCTCCCCCTCCACAGGCTGCAACGTCCTTTACATTTTTGTTCTCCTCATTCTGTTGGCAAATTTTCCTTTCAGTGCGCTGCACCCTCAGGTAAATCATTTGACCACCAGCTCGCTAGTTGTTCTTTCCCTTGCAGCATAAAAGTTTAATGCACTTTGATCTCCTGTTGCATGATTTCTGGTCACCAGCTGAGGCATGTTTTACTGGCAAAGGCAATGGCTAATTTTCTGTGGATGCGTCAGATCTTGTAGGCTGTGTTTTCGAACACAGTTCTGGCAAAGTTATTTTGAATTCCCCAGAGTGGCATTCTCCATGGGAAATGTCCAACCCCCAAAACAGGAAGCTCGTGCTCACATTGGATCCGTGATGTCATGGAAACATGGGGTATAAATAATCATGCACCCCTCTTATGCAAGCCCTACTGAAATGGACTGAAGCCAGCTTCTTGGGGGGACTGCCCCGTCCAATCAGGAAGTGAAAGGAGAAACAGGATGGCTGTTTCTACGGCTCCTGCAAGCAAGCAGGGCAAGACCAGCAGCGGACGAAGGGGACTTGCTACAGCACATGGCGGGATCAAGGGTGTCCTGGCATGTTTTGGCTGCAGCCTCGCTTCCTAGAGGTACCAAAGAACTACTATATATTTCTTGAGCGAGCCAGCCCAGCTCAGAATGTATTTTAACTAAGTGGAGGGGGGAGGAATCACTGTACTTTTAAAAATAGAAGAAAAAGGGAAACATCCCTGATAACTTGGAAGTCAGCAGGAAGCCTGAAGTCTCCCCCTTATTAGGCTGCTACATACGGAAGTAGAATCTCGACATAGTTGGGTCTTTTCAAACATCCTTTACCTAAAATTGTAGCCAGGATACAAAGCTTCATTCGTTTTTTTGTCATCCAAGCGGCGGAATCCATATTTGGGCTGGCAACGGTGAAGCCATTTGTCCAGGATGCAATTCCAGTTAATTTCAATGGCAATGATGCCACCCTTGAGAGATACAACAAGGTGGGCACTTTTAAAACAGGGTCAACAATCCGGAGGGGAAAGAAATGTATTATTGGCCACGTTTCAGGGCAGGGGCACTCACAAGGCGGCTTACAACAATGAAATACATAAAATACTAAAAGCAATCAAAAGAAAGACATTAGTGCTTTTAATGCTATTGGAAATGAACAGATTAGACCTTTAAACAAAAATCAATTGGATTGCTCAGACAAGCAGAAGCGGCTGTGCAACTGTCTCCTGGTAATTTGTTTTAACTGAAACCACATCCCCTGGCAGAGCCCAATTTGAATGTCTGCAAAACTTCCTCCGCTTCCCTATCATTTTTAAGCTCTGACCTTGCAGACATCATCACCTACTCAGTCTTTCCCCTCTCCTATTCCACCTCCTACCCGCACCCTGGCTAACCTGTTTTTTGTAACATCTTACTTGATGAAGAGATCTGGAAATCTCAAAAGCTTGCACATTTGGAGGTGATCTTTTGAGTTGGCCTAGTAAGGGTACTGTACTATCTGGATAGTTTTCTAAAAATAACAACAGGAGGTCATTCAGATTGTAAAACCCACAACTTTAACATGACTAAAGTCACAAAATAATGTGCAAATTCTCCGGAACTCTTCACCGCGCTACAGGTTGTGGCCATGAGGTCTGCAGATGAGGTTACAAATGGAGATTGCAAACTACAGAAGTGAGTCACTGGTGGGTGTTACAAATATCAGGCGACACCTAGCATTCCGGGAGAATGAAGGGATGGCTGACTCCCGTTTCTGAAAGCTGTCTCTGGCCTTGGGGAAAACACACAGAATCTGAACGTTCACCTGCCCCCTCAAACACCTGCCACTGCCCTTGTGCCTGGAACTGCCTCCCACAATAGGAGCGTAGGGGCCCTGCTCTCCCTTCAAGTGCCTCCCCAAACCCCACCTTTTCCAGGAAACCACTGGCATCACCCCTTAGTCCACATCCCCTCTGAAAACTAAGCCTAAGTATGAAGGTCTACAATTAAAGCCCCTCCTCCTCTTGCTTGCTCTCACCTCCATTTCCCAACCTGGTGGTGAGCATCAGATTGTAAGCTCCTTGGGCAGGGACCTATCCTCTTGTGCTCTACAAGGCACCAAGCACACACTGTCGGCAGAGGCAGAATAAGTAAGCTCATGATCTCAGCCTCACACAGCCACCTGGGATCCAGGTAAACAGGGTCCTGGCAGAGAGAAAACCACCGTGGCTTTAGGGCAGCCTTCCCCAACCTGGCGCCCTCTGGATAGGTTTGAATTACAACTCCCAGCATCCCCCAGCTGGCCATGTTGACTAGGGAATGCTGGCACTTGTAATTCAAACCTATCTGGAGTGCACCAGGTTGGGGAGGCAACTTTAGAGAAATACTTTTTCCCCTAAGATGTGGTGGGCATGTTTTGGCCGACAACTCCCATCGTCCCTCCCCATTGGCTATGCTAGCTAGGGCTGATGGGAGTTGTAGGCCAAAACATCAGGGGGGGGAGACACCGGTCCCCCACCCGTTTAGTAAAGAAACACCTGTATGGCTCTTTTTCAGAGCAGACCAGGAAGCGCTCGCCTTTGATAAGAGGTTTTCACAAGGTAACCAGGAGGTAGGTCAGGAAATAGCTGCTGCTGACGTACTGGGAGACCTGACCTCGGTTCTTCCGGGAAGCAGAGCAGTCCTGAAAGAACCTAGAAACATGAGAGAGGCCACAGACCTGAACGGCCACCTCCGAAAAGTTCTCTCCTGCAGCCTTGAGAATATCTCCCAGCCGGAAAATTGGGCATTGCGGAGCAGAGCTCTTGTCGTATGTGCAGGAAATATTAAATTCCGGTGAAATGTTTCTTCTGCAGGAAGAATGGGAGGAAATGCTTTTATTTGCCAGATAACACAGAACTAATTTTATAATACAAAACTTATTCTTGAGGAAGAGCTATTTAAAAAGAAACACACACAAAACACCCAGTCTCCATACTGACTTTTTGTGGCTATGTTGACTTCTCCTGGTACTGCTAAGAGAGTTTTAAAAAATGGAAAATAGGCCCTGGTCCTATGCCCACTTACCTGGAAGTAAGCCCTGTGGAACTCAATGGCACTTACTTCTGAGTAGACACTTATAGGATTGCACTTTTAATTTTGTCAGATAATAGACAGTCTTGCAAGTATGCAGTTACAAATTTGACAGGCTTGATTCTTGTGAACGAGCCTAGTATAACCTTAAAACTAAGTTATAGTATATATAACTAGGATATATATATCTAGGGTATAACTAGGTTATATATAACTGGGTTATATATACTAAGGTATAACCTTAATACTAGGTTAATACTAGGTTAATACTAACTAGTATTTATACTAGTATAATACTAGTATAACCTTAGTACTAGGCTTAGTATAACCACGGGAGAGTTTGCACATTACGCTAAGCCAAGATTTACTGCTATGTGCATGACCCTCAGGCTCATAAGCCCTCCCCTCTGTGTCTACCAAGTGGCCGGGAAGAGGAATCTTGCCAAGTTCTGTTTCACTTCCCAGGGAAAGCTGGCTTTTCGTTACTTTGAAACCAGAGTGTGGTTTAAGACAAATTCTGATCAGTTAAACAAATCAGGGAGATGACTCTAGCAACTCACACACACCAGTTTAAAAAATCACCCCCAACATCTCCCCAAAATAGTGACAGAGACTGATTTAACAAGAACAGGGAGGAAGGGGCTGTCACCTGTAAAGAGCTGAAACATGCTTTTTTACTTACTTTGTATAATTAAATTTCGGAAAATGAACATTGTTCTTTATAAGCACAGTGAAGTTTTCCGCACTCCTCAGAACGGCAGGCCTAAAAGAAGAACCAAGGCATGGACGAAAGATTTCAAACAGGGTCGACTCCTGCCTGGCTTGGGAGCCCATTTCCCCCTCCGTCATGCCTGGATACACAGCTCCCCATGGGAACCCCACTCTTGGGAACCCCACTCCCTTCTGCCACTGCTGGAGACTTCAGAGGAAGCAACAGCAGCAGTTCTTCCAACTCCATGACCGGCTGAACATTGCAACTAAGAATCAAGTGCCTGGATTTGCTTTTTTCCTCCTTTCCTTTTGTCTTCTGCCTTTTGGCATTGTAAGCCTGAATCCAGGGACTGCCTTTCTTAACTTTGTAAAGCCTCTCTGGGAGACTTTTTGGTTGGATTCCAGTATTAGCAGGAAATCTGTCAGTTTAAAGCTGAATGGACCGGAACACCCCCACCCCTATATCTATATCTGGGAATGAGACTCATAAGCTGTTTCTAGCACAGTAAATCTATTTCAGTGACTTTATCATCATGATCACCAGGAAGGAGATGCCATCAGAGATTAGGATGAAGAATATACAACAAAGAGTCTTGCAGGACCTTAAAGATTTACACACTTATGGCATCAGCCTTCAAGGACTACAGTCCCCTTTCTCAGAACCGCAAAGTATTATGTCGAGTTACATAGTTAAGGCAACTACAAAGACAACGAAGACAACTATGAAAAACACCTTACACTGGAGCGCTTTTAACTGATTCCACAGGGCACCAAGCTGCGACCTCACATGTTTTGATAGTGGTGTTGTACTTCACACATTTGCCTGTCTGAATTCCTGTAGAGAAGAGAAATCAAGTTTCATTCAAGGGACATCATCCTGAGGCTGGGTTCCCCCCACCCCACCCAAAATGATAATCTGTGGCACATAACGAGAAGCCCCCGAGAGTGAATTTCCCCGTAGGGCTTCTTGCTGCAGCTGTGGCTGCCATTTTGAATGTTGGGGTACGGTGTGGGTGTACCATAGTGTCTCATTACATGCGAGCTCTCTAATCAGCCCAACAGCCCACCCTCCCTGGGTTCTCAAGTAACGATAAGCTACAGCATGCCCCCGTTGCACCCCAAATATTCACGATGGCTGCCGCCGCACTACAAAACCCCACGGGGAAACTCACCCAAGGTGGCTTCTTGTTACGTGCAAACCAGGCCCATAAGCCAAATTGGAACCAACGTGTGTTCTGGTTGATTGCCAGATTGACAGCCAGTGCTTTCAGTAAAGCAATACGTAAAACACAGGAAGGTTAGCTGCACAACCAATAATTTTAAAAATATGTGACTGTGCAATTTATTAAACATAGTTTAATTTGTGCTTTTAACCTGTTGGTTGTTTTATTATGGTTTTAATTTTTGTGAACCGCCCAGAGAGCTTCGGCTATTGGGCGGTATAAAAATGTAATAAATAAATAAATAAATAAAATTAATTTATTAAACATAAGTAATGAGGCAGTAACCTCATCAACATAGGAAGACCCCAATGTGAAAATACCTGCCTTAAAGGAATTTCATACCTGAATGCATGACAAATGATTTGAGCAGCTCACACTTGAACCAATAGCCCTGACTTGTCCTGGAGTTCGATTCCTGAGGTGTTTTTTTTTAGCGATTATAAAACTAAAATGTGATCGCACCATGTAATTAATCAATAACAAACTTCTATTTGGATCATTATGGCCACTGCAGTTCCAGAGCAGACTTGCTCAGTGATACAACGGAAGAAGAAAGCTTAAGGACTCGATCCTATGCAATTATAGACAGAAAAATCATACAGCTTCCAGCATTCCTCATCCAGTCATGCTGGGGAAGCTGCAGGACTCTTTTTGTCTAAACTTGCATAGTTTTGCACCCTAAATCACTTTGCAGAAGGCTTCTGAAGTGTGTTAAAAATAAGAAATCCACCTACCATTACTCTGGGGGTCCGTACGACCTTTCATACAGCTTCTGTCAGTAGAGCAAACAGCTTTGGCAATGGGGAACTGAAGGTAAAATAAATATACAATATGTACTTCAATATCTTGCAATACATAATGTTCAGCTTTCAGTCTACACCTGACTTCTTTGCAATGGACTGTGCACTGATAGTATTTTTAGTTACTGGAGTATCCATTCCTTCATTAGGGTGATTTTTTCTAGTTAATACTCCAGGATGGTTGCTGGATGTTTCATCAGTGCGAGCTAACACTTAGGAGAGGGCCCCCTGATCTTTATGGCTCTCTTTGTGTTTTTGAAGAAAGTGACACACAAACCAGCTGAGAGGGAGGGAGCAAAGCAGAGTGAATGAGAGAGAAACAGCAGTTGGAACTGGGGCGGGGGGTGACAGTTTCTAACTGGAGGTCAGTGAAGCTATGGGTACAAGCTGGCAGGAACGCTTATCTGCCTCCACTTACCTTCTACTTGAGGTTCTGGCTGTGAGTACCATTGCTTATGTAAGCAAAATGGCACCACCCCCATACAAGGGGGAAGTTATCGGCAGGACTGAGGGAACATAAAGATTTGAAGAAGTACAAAAAAAAATTAGCGGGGGGAAATCTATGAGAGGAGAAAACCTGAAAGAGCCAGATGAAGACTGAGTGTACAGAGAGACTGGCAGAGAGAGAAAGATATGGCGACTGAGGATAGAAGAGCTATAGAGCAGGCAGCAACACAGCTAAGAGGGCAAGGCACCACACCCTCTCAAACGGGTCTTCTCAACACAACTGGGAACTTGGTTTCTCCCCCCCCCCCCATCCTTTTTTTTAAATGAAAGCAGTGCTTCTTTGGATGCTGAAGTCTTCTGCAGCAGTTACCAGACTGCATTGTTGCACAGCAGACTTATAGACATGTGGACTGAAACACAGCCTGGAATGTCTCTTGCCAACTGACAGCAGATTCAAACTGAACAAAGACTGCAAGGAAAAATGTCTGGACTAGTTGTTACAAGTTTCCTTTTTTTACCCAATGAGGTCAAACAGGTGGGAAAGACATCAGCACCCACAATGTTGAGGTCACCATAGCAACGAGACAATAATTTTAAAAAGTCTTCTGCTGTTGATTAAAGAATAAGTCCCCCGCACCCGTGCAATTATAGAATCACTTACAAACAGCATTTACCTCAGGGCAAAGTCCCTGGATTTGGTTTTCTGTCAGGATGATATTCGTTACCACAAAAAAGGAATCTATTCCCTACACAAATAGGAAAAAGAAAAGAGTGAAAAAAGAGTGAAAAGGGGGATTAACTCTGTCAATGAATTGGAAAACAAGATTCTGACTGATCTCTTAAAAATCATAGATTGCCATCCATTTCAAAAAAGATAAATCAAAACCCACAGTGGGCTAGAACCTGATTTAGGACCAGGATCATCCCATTGCCAGCATAGAAGAAAGATTTAATTGCCATACGGATGGGCTTTTCTGAATGTGGAATCAGGCACAGCAAAGTGTCTTGGGCTGACCATCTTGGTAGGCCTCTTAAAAGGCTGGTTCTGGGCCCACAGATGGAAGTGGGCATTGAGGGGCCCTTGGGTTGAGGGAGGCCCAAGGACCCATCAGTGAAGCCTCCAGAAAAGAAACAGAGCCTTCTCAGAGGCATCCCTTAGCCACTGTGAGAGGCACAAGACTGGTCTAGATGGGCTCTCGGTTTGGTCCAGCAGGGCTTTTCTTATTACTAGTTCTCTTGACCCTGAAGAGCAGCCTCCCAAATCCCTGGGAGCCAGCTAGCCAGCACACTTCAAGTGGAGACTCACCTGCATGGGGATTGTGTATTCTGCCGTGTCCCAGATCCTCATGTCCGTCTGAGACACCCCTTTCACTTTCGTGTGCACTGAGCTGATGACGGAGTCCTTCTTCTGGTAGCGTCTATCAGCGATAAGCACGATGCTGAAGAGACACAGTGGAAAGGGCTTGGCCTTTGCGGGGTTCCCTTTTCGTACTCATTTCACAAATGGAAGAACTGGGGCTTGGAGAAAGCGAGAGATCCCTCTGGGATACCTGCTGCATCTATGGCTGGGTTGCCAACTGATTGGAATAAGAAGGCCTGCTGGCCTGCTCCTGTGCCTTTGACGGCAGCTCTAGCTGTTGAAAGACTTCTTCTACCTGGTCCGTACAGCTACAGGAGATCTAATCTCCACTGCATTATCATCATAGTCCACCACCACGGCCACCAAAACCCAATCTTTTAAAAAATACAATGCACACATTTTTTTTTAGATTTGTTGTTTTTAAACTTATCTGCCAATAACATATGGGAACATACTTTTTTCTCCATTATGTTGAAAATGCCTCTTTAAGAGTAGCTGGTTAGATCATAACATTCATCATGTGTGGGTGGAAAGGGCATGTGCCAAACTTACAAAGCCCTGCTTGTCTAGAAGACACTTCTCGCGTTAGTCAAATGCCAAATTGTACGCTTAGAATGTTATTGCTCTTTGTAAGCCATTCTGGGGTGTCTTTCTCGGCTGAAGAACAGGTTAAAAAGGTTTTAAATAATAATGAAGAAACCCAAACAGTACATTAAAGCATAAACCTAAGGAGATCATGTTTAAGGGTACGATCCTGAATGTAAAGCCCATTTCGAGAAGCCTTCCTCAACTGACCAGCCACTTTTTTTCTTCTTCTGGTCCTTTACTTTAAATTGAACAATTTTAATTTGCTTTTTAATCTTCTTTCTTTTTACTGTTAATACCTATGTTCACCGCTCTGGAATCTTTTTTAGATATTGAGCTGTATAGAAATATTGTAAATAATTAATTAAATAAATAAATAAAAAGCACTTGGAAGTTGTGCCATTGAAACTACTGGAAATACATTAAAATATGTTTAAGATTGAAGTGCCAATGTAATTTCTTTTCCAAATCTACTATTTCCCACTTTGTTTTAAAAAAATTGTTCAGGGAAAAAACAATTTTATTTATTTATTGCATTTCATTTCCATACCTCCCAATAGCCAAAGCTCTCTGGGCAGTTTACAACGGTATTATTTAAGAAAATAATGTAATCACAACACTAATTCACAAAAGGGAGTCTTATGGCGCTTTAAATGTGAACGTACTGATTGTGGCAGGAACTTTAATAGACTAAATTCCACTCCATCTGATTGTTCTAGCCCACGAAAAATGCCACAATAAATCTGTTAGTCTTTATGGTGTCACAAGACTCCTCTCTCTTTTTCTCTTTGCTCTAATGGACTTAACACAGCTATCCCTTGAAAATGTGCCCCCATGGAAGAACCTTTCAGTAAGTTACACTGTTCTACGAGGGCATTGTGCACCTATTCTGTCTTTTCCTCCCCAGATTTCTTTTCCTGGTAAGAAAAAGGGTGGAAGACGCAGTGAGAAAACACAGGAGGGCTTCAATTGGAAGACCACAACATCTGGACCTCCTGTGAAATCCCATGAGGCAGGGCAATGTGCCCCCATGGAAGAACCTCATCCGGAAGCACCATCCGGAAGCACCAGTCCCATTGATTTGATTTCAGTGGAAATCCCTCTCCGAGATGCAGCCAAAATCAGCTGCCCATGTTGCCTTTCTTTCAAGGCTGGCTTATCTCAACTCATCCTTTTCAACTTACCAGACATACAAGAAGACGACAGTGTGAATAGCCCACTTGATGCTCCCGTAGTAAACGCTCTGAATGCGCACAACTTTGGAAGTTTCATATTCACACAGGTTCTTCAAACTGCAGCACACAGCCATGACAGATCAGAGCGGTGCGGTGGGAAGAAGGTCTCCAGCGAAATACCCCGCCTCTCACAGAACTGCAGCTACTTGTTTTCTGGTCACACACCCAGTCCGCCAGCCAAAGCACGCCACTTAAAGGCACAGGAAGAAGGAGCAAAAGCAGACAAATCAAACTGGCCGCAAGAACTACAACACAGCTATTGCTCTTTTGATGGAAAGCATACAACAAATAAAACAAAAATAACCCCTTTTTCTTGTCCCCGGGATCAGCTGACAAAACTATCACCCATGATAGCCCACAGTGTATTATACAAAGGCAGATTTCAGAGAGGACATCCCTGGGATGCTGTTTGATTGGGCATCAAATAATAAAATATATTGGCAGACTATTAGCATGTTGGGGAGACACGTGGACCACCATAATGGCAGACTGCCAGTGCAATGCTTACTCAGAAGTATGTGCTAGTGCAGGGATGAGGAAAGCCTGGCCCTCCAGATGCTGTCGGACTCAAATTCCCATCAGCCTCATCCAGCCTAGGCAATGGTGAGAGATGATAGGCACTGTAGTTCAACAACGTCTACAGGTTCCCCAGCCTTGTGCTGTCGTATTCAAGGGGGCTTACTCAGAAGTAAGTCCTAGTGTGTTCGAACAGGAATACGCCCTACTAGGTGTATTACTGCATCTGTATTACAATGTCCAACAATTCCTGAAGGCGTTACTATAATAACAATGGTGGTGGCGGCGGCGGCATGCAGAATACAAGAAGTCAGGTTGCTGCTCCACCACCATGGAACAAATGACTGTTCTCACACCCAAGATGCAAATCAATTGGATCACATCATCAGCCACACATCCCAGTTCAGCCTTCAAGGTGTTTGGGCTTTGCATCTAGGTGAGGAAATCCATCACTTTTCCCTTGGAGTCAGCTGTGTTAGGTAGATGCTCTCCTTGGGGAAAGTTGCCCAGCGATAAGTATGTTATACTTACAGAATGGTGCTGAGTGCCTGACTTGCTTTGTATCAGTGGCTGAGCTCATTCACATCCCGAGGCTGTCTCCACAGGAGGCGTTTATTGTGCACTGGAAATGGTTTACTCATGAAAGTTTGCAGGTCCTTTTCATATCATCGTAACCCTCAACCTCCAATGCCTCTCCCGTGGTTTTCAAGTGGGAATCTGCCATTTTATCATTTGCTTAATGTAGGAAAAAGGAAAGGAACCTCTCGTGCAAGCACTGAGTCATTACTGACTCTTGGAGGGACGCCTCTTGGCAGGCCTTATAGCGGGGTGGTTTGCTGTTGCCTTCCCCGGCCGTTATTACCTTTCCCCCAGAACCCATTGTCTTCCCCCGGCCGTTATTACCTTTCCCCCAGCTAACTGGGTACTAATTTTACCAACCTCGGGAGGATGGAAGGCTGAGTCGACCCAAGCCGGCTGCCTGAAACCAGCTTCCGCTGGGATCGAACTCAGGCCGTGGGGAGAGTTTCAGCTGCAGAAACTGCTGCTTTACCGCTCTGTGCCATACGAGGCTCTTAATGTAGAGAAGCCCTGAATTCCCACGGCGAAGGGGTGGGCACGGGCATTCGAAAACGGAAGACAGGTGCTGCTGGATCGGACCACAGGCCTCGCTAGTCCAGTATTCTGCTTCCACGGTGGCTGACCAGAGGCCTGAAGGGGAAAGCCCACAAGCAGGACAGGGGCACAGCAGCAGCCCCAGCCCCACCACTGTGGTTTTCCAGCAACCGGAAACTCAAACAGTAGCGTTCCCTGCACCTGGCATTTGGAGGTGGCCTATCCCCCGCCCCAAACAAGAGGCTCTGTCGCGACCAGTAGCCCTTCTTCACAGCCATGTATTTGTCTAATCCTGGTTTAAAAAGCCATCTCACCCAGTGGCCATCACCACATCTTGTGGTAGTGAGTTCCGTCAAGTGCAGCGCTTGTACTGTTGACGTAGATTTCAATCTGTCTATCTCAGTGTGAGTGTAGTGTGAGGACAGGCGTGGCTAGTGGTTGGAGCGCGGGGCTACAGCCGGAGTTCAAATCTCTCAGCCACTAAATTGGGCCACTTGCGATCTCTCAGCCTGATCTACCTCAAGGACTTGTGAGGATATAAATGGGCGAGGGCAAAACCCTGAATACAACACTGAGGTGGAATTGAGCCAAGAAGTCCATCAGGTCTATGGGGCTGCAAGCAACGCCAGTCCTACGCTGTACGCCGCCCTGAGATCCTAGTGATATGTTTTGAACAAATGCTTTAAATACATAAAATGCTTCAGAGTAGACCCATTGGAATGAACGGGCCTCAAGGCAGATTGGCACTGAAGCCAGGCCTACGGGCCTCAATCCCGCACCCTCCAAGCCGCCCTCATGGTTTATTTTGTGGCCGTTACGAACATTTTTGTGATTATTATTAAAGGGCCAAGTGTTACTTGGTGCCATTGCTACAATTAGCCTCAACTAAATACTGGCAGTTAGGTTTTTTGAGGGGGGACGAAACTCAACGCTCGCCCCGTCCCCCTCCTCGGTTTTGGCAGGAATCCCTGTCAGGCAGGACCGGCCGAGCAGCCGCCTTCCCTCAGAGGCGCAAACCCAGCGCCGCCCAGGAGGGGGAGGGGGAGACCCAGCCAGCCCCGCTCCGGCTTCCCGCCTCCTCGCACCGCGCAGGCGCAGCCCTACGCTCGCGCCGCCAACGTCTCCTTGGCGTCGGTTTCGGGGGCGGGGCCTCCCCCCGTAGACGCCTTTCGTTTCTTCCCCGTCCCACCAGTCGCGATGTCGGTCACGTGAGCCGAACTGCCGCCGCCATCGCAACCGTACCTTAGCAACCGTTGCTAAGGGCCTTGGAGCCTGGGATTCTGTTGTTGTTGTTTTACCAAGGTGGGGAAGGGGCGGCGATTGAGAGGGGCGCTTCGGGTCAAAGCGGAGGTAATGTCGGCAGAGCCGGTGGGGCGGGGGGGAAAGCGCCGCAAGTCTTGCCTGCCTCCTGCCCTTGGAGGGGCACAGGCTGAGAAGGCCCCATTGCAAGCCGTGCCCGGGTAGTTACCATGGTAACCCAGTACCTGCCAAACGGAGGGGGGGCTTTGCAGTGGGGAGGGGGCATCAGCTAAAGTGCTGTTTTGACAGAATAGCAAAAAATTAAAAATAATAATAAGGTGGGGGTTGGGAGTTGGTGGGTGGGGGAGCCCATCTAAAGGGGGGACGGGGACGGGGACGGGGACGGGGCCCATCTAAATCTTGCAGCCTGGATTTTGACAGAGACAAGAAAAAGAAAATGGAAACAAGCAGTGATGATGCCATAGAGTTCTGCTCTAGGCAAAAGAAAAAAAGTTACAATTTTCTTCCTTAAGGTTGGGGAGGCATCTTTCTTGCTGTGATGGCAAAAACATAATAATAATATTCTAGTGGAAGATTATTTGTTTGTTTATTTTGCTCCAGAAGGAGGTTGCTACAAAGTACAAATATTTAAATTCCCAGACCTGCAACAAAAGCTGGAGCCCCTAATCTGGGCTTACGGTGTTCTCTCCGTCTTACCAATTTCCCCCATGTACATGGGAGTTTTCCTTGCTTTTCTTGGGATGCATCCTGGGACATTAGTTCCTCAAGTAACTTTCCGTCTCTTTTCCCTGCTGCAGGTAACTCTTAAGCGCCATTATGAGCGACCAACTGAAATTCATCGTTGAGAAACTCAACAAGGAGCCCTTTAAGAAGAACTTCAATTTAATCACATTTGACTCGCTGGAGTCCATGCAGCTGTTACAGTTACTCAATGATGTCCTGGGAGAGATTGACCCAAAGGTAAAGTTAGGCTTTGAATGTTGAACTATTGGGAAGCCTGCAGATGTGTTTATTTATTTAGGATTCGTATCCTGTCATTTCAATACAATAAATTGCAACAAACCTTCTCCTTAGTTCCCCGGTGCTGTGGTTCCTTCTCCTCCTCTCCTTTTAGCCTCTTACCCAGCTTACAATTGATGCTATCACAGAGGATGGCCCTGCTGTTCTTTACAGGTGGCTTCCTGAACTGGTATCTGCAGAAGAAAGCATTTATTTATACACCAAAGAAAGGATGCTTTCTTCTGCAGTTGCCTTCTGCCTCAATGGGAGGGCAATGGAATTTGACAGCCTGGTATCCTACTAGAGCTTGGGAAGGTATGCATAATTACCGGGAAAGCCTAAAGGTACTGGTTAAGGCTGAAGTATTATAAGGATTTTGCACGTATTTCCTTGTCCATCTCCTGGGACATGTGTACCTTTCCTCTACAGTTGCCTTTTAGCCTCTTTGCTCTTTCCTTCCTTCCTTCCTTCTCTCAGGCTTTCCTGAAATAATAAAAATAAAATGGAAACTTTTTGCAAAACAATCTTGGAAATAGAATGACAGCCTCTCAATTTAAGTGAGACAAAATTTGGGTATTTGCATAGGGTTGTATCCTAAACAACCCAGCTTTCTGGGTTTGGATGTCATGCTCAGCAGGAGCTGATCATGGATCACAGGTTATATATGTAGACCTGGTCCACACATAATGCTAAGCCATGGTTGATTTAAACCATGATCTATTGTTCTACTCAGGGTTTTTCTGGCAGACAATTGAACAAACCATGGTTTGTTTTTTCAGTCCCAGGGTGTTTGTTTCTATCCTCCTTCACCTGCTCCTTCCGCCTTGTATGTCAACTGCCTTTGCAGCACTACAGTACTGGCATGTAAAGAGGCCGGGCTTTTTGACTGCCTACTATCTCTGTAGCCTGGTGAAACAACCTCGGTCATAACCTCTAATTTTTAGGGTTTTTAAGAGCCCAAAGGGGAAGTTAATGTTCATTCTCCTAAGTTTGCTTTACTTGTGTAACAAAGATTGTCATGTTAATTATACCTTGGCTATTTTTAAACTTTTTAGCATGTTGTTGACATTAGAGAAGAGTTGCCAGAGCAGACTGCCAAACGGATGTTGAGCCTTCTTGGCATTCTTAAGTATAAACCTCCAGGAGGTACCAGCGACTTGTAAGTATTCATCCTGTTGACAATTGTAAAATGCAGCCACTAGTGAAGGTATTTGAACCTGTAAAAATGCATATACTTGCGAAGGTGCTTAATCTTATCCTATGCTGGGATATCATGTCGTTCACATGTTATCTCGTATTCTTATTAGTGATCCTTTGGGTATATCTCATGGATATGCATCTCGAAAGGCTGTCAGTGGCTACTAGTCAGGATGGCTACCTATGGCCTCCATTACTGGAGGCAGCTTGCTTCTGCATGCCAGGTGCTGGGGGATGCAGGCCACATTCATGTCCTGCTTGTGGGCTTTCCATCGGCCTTGATTGATTCCTACTGTAAGAACAGAATGCTGAACCAGGCAGGCCTTTCGTCGGATCCGGCATGGCTCTTCTTACGTTCCTTCTTTGAAAATGAATGTGTGTTAAAGATGATTTTCGAACAGTCCTTGTTTCATGTGGGTCTTAGAAGGCATGTTTTGTATTAACCTTCCCACAGTTGCAAATGTATGCGCACCTATGAGGAAGTCTCACGGAAGACAATTTGGGTGGTGCTGTCATTTGTACTAGCTGGAGTGTGCTACTGCTGTTGTAATCCTGGTTTCTCTGAAAACAACAAAGAGTCTTGTGGCAGCTTTGAAATCGAGCACATTGATGATCCCCCTCTATAACTTGTTTCTTCCGTAGCTCCCTGCTTTCCTTGCGCTGGTCACTAGAGGGTGCTCCTGTCTTGGCCCTTTAGCCAGGGTCCCGACTTCCTGGGTTTGCAAGCTAAATGGGACTAAGTAGGTTCAGGGGTCCAAGGGCAACACAATGGCTGCTTCATATCGTCTCGCTGACCTGCAGCTATGTCCGTGCCTGTTGAGAGCTGCTTGTCCGTGCTGGCTAGGACTGCAGGATAGATCTGATGGGTAGAGCATTCTCTGGTGGGTAGAGCATGATGCCAAGGGCATGATGCCACGGCCAGGCCTTACGGACAGCCACCCACACAGAACAGGCAAAGGTGATGGGAGAGCATCAGACTTTGAAATAGAGCTGTGAGGAATGAGCGGAGGAGCAGGCAGATGGAAACTGGCAGCTTGGAAACGAAGCAGCAGGGCAGGAAGTGTGGATGGGGGGGCGGGGAGGTGGCCTTGAGGGGTGGCGCCTCAGGTGGTCTGCAGGTGACCTTTCGTGGCGTGGAGCGCAACAGGCATGGGCTGAGGTCGGAAGCAGAGTGGGGCAAAATCAGTAAGGGGGCTACAAGAGATGGAAAGGCTGGCCAGGCCTGTGGCTGCCTGCACATCTCTGGACCGGCCACGTTCCAATCCACGGCCCTCATTCGTTATTGCACTGTCCTAAGCACCTCTTTCCTTTTTTATATATATTTTCATGCTGCTTTTATAGATTGGCTGTTATTAGCTTGTTTACCTTCGTGATTTTTGTATTCTTAAAAACATTTTATTGTAAGCTGCTCTGATAATGTGATTGAAAAGTGGGGTGTGCGTTTTAATGAATGCATTACCCCCTTGCCCCCATCGCCCTTAATAGAAATTCTGCAGACTTCTGAGATCTATGAACCAGAATTGTGGTGGTTAGGGAAATTTGTGAAGATTTGCTTACTGTGTTCCCATCATTGTTCTGTGGTGGCAGTTTCTCCCCAGGGTAGTTTGTAAAGCAGTTTGAGCCTTAGTAAATATTCGGTGTTACGAATTCTCAACCTTCTGTTAGGTGCAGAGGGAGACAAGAGGGGAAGTGGGGCCATTCCACCTGCTGGGAGGGGCGCTCAGGTTTTCCTCTTCCCTTCCCATCCCGCTTTCCTTGCACATCGTGTCTTTTAGATTGCATGCCCACGGCCAGAGACTGTATTGTTCTCCTGATTATATGTAAGCCACTCCGGGAGCCTTTCTGGCTGAGGAGTGGGATAAAAATACTTTAAATAAATTAAATAATCAAGGGGTGGGGCACCTCCTGCTGCTGCTTATGTTTGCTTCAGAGCTCTTCCCTCTGGTTTGAAATGTCTCGGTAGAGCCCTGACGTTGTGGTTTTATTTCTGCTGTTGTTCAGGAGCACGTTTCGCCAAGGCTTAGTTATTGGAAGCAAGCCGGTCGTTCATCCGGTCTTGCATTGGCTCCTTCAACGGACCAACGAGCTCAAGAAAAGGGCCTACCTGGCGCGCTTCCTGATCAAGGTGGATGTTCCCGCGGAGTTCCTGCAGGACGATACAGTGTCTGATACTAACAGACAGGTAGCTTTTGCGATGGCTTTCTTACCCAGGTCGCGTTCTGGTAATAAAGTGGTTTCAAACAGTGAGGGTTGCAGGCAGCATATTAGATGCAGGCCCCTTGGGGCAGTCCAGGAAGATGAATGAACCTAAGTTATAAACCCAAGACGGATGCATCAGGGATTGTTTGAGTCTGCTGTGAGGCCTGGCAGGTTTGCATCCGCTTGGATGAGAGAACAGCTCATAAAGCCCATCATCTCGGGCTGGTGGAGAAACGATCAGCCTGGGGTCCTGCCCTGCTCCCAAGTCCTTTTCCTTGCCTCCTGCAGAACTTGAATTGTTGCCATCAGATGCGGTCCGTGGGCTTTGCTGGTACCAAAAGCGTGGAAGTGCCACCGTGTAATTTGTAGTGGGTGGAACGTGTAAAATGGCAGCAGAAAAAGCCCAACACGCGTGTCTTTCGTCGGGTGCGTGTGTGCACCAGATAAAGGAGCAAAAAGCTCCCTTGACTTGCACGGAAGTTAAAGCAAACTTTCCCCCTCCCATTGGCAATATACGCATTTATAATTAAAATATCTCAATGAAAGCCGCCTTCAGAGGAAGGAATGCAGCTTGTGTGTTTGTTCAGTGTGTGCCACTCCTAATTTGTATAAAGATACAACTCTGCAGTTTCCATTATGTAAAATACATTCCAATAATCTTCTTGCTAATCCAAAATAGAAACTGTAATAACACACCACCCTTAAAACAATATAACCATTTGAGGTTGTTTAAATGTTGCTAAAGAGGAAGAGATTTTGCTGATGATACCTGGCTATTTATATGCACGATATTTTATTTTATGACCAGAGATCAACTATTCTGGCTGTTGTTCATTGCAAATGTTTATTTTGTGTGTTTCTTTTGCCTTTGTTATGTAATTAAGAAGCAGCGTCGAACGCTGATTTGACGTCACTTTTCTCCCCTACTGTCGCCTGCAGGCCGGAGCAGTTCAGGGGCTCGATGCCTCCTGCCTCCCGGTCTGTACGCTTGAGGTTGGGGGAAGGAGCCCTTAGTTCACCATTTTGATCACTATGAATGCAAATAATGTAAACGGTATTGTGCTGAGAATTCATTAAGTAATAGTATTGGCTTTAGAAGTTTTCTTTTTCTTTTTTCTGCAGTATGAAGAACTGATGGAAGCCTTCAAAAACCTACATAAAGAATGTGAACAGCTCAAGACATCTGGTTTCTCGACTTCAGAAATACGAAGGGTAAAAAAAGAGCAGGTTTTTAAAAAAGTTTTTTTAGAAGTTTTCTTGTCACTGATAACATGAAATTGCCATTGTTAAGAAAATGGATCTGTTTCCTTAATATTAGACTAGTGAATTTATTTATTTATTTATTTATTTTTAATGTAGTCTTTTTGACATAAGTATGTTCTTTTAGCTTTAGCTCTCCTTGGCCTGTTTGTGGTGCCTCTGAGCATGAATGCTCAGAGCCCTAGTTATGAAATTCCTAGCCACATTTTTCTCAGCTGGGCGAATCTCCGGAGGCAGAAGAAGCAAGAAACCTGAGGTCAAACTTAGAATGGAGCCTGGGGCATCAGGACCTTCCAGCAGGCAGGGCTGACGTAGACCATGGGTGGCTTGAGATTCCGGGGAGCCATGCCGAAGGAACAAGGAGAGTGGGGTGGGGGCGTGGAGCGGGGGAGAGCGCTAACCCTCGCTGACTCTCCTGCCAAAATGCACTCACCCACTTGGCTCTGTCTCTGCCCATTTCACCAGTGTCTGTGGACTTCCTGTTTTGATTAAACTGTACCCTTACAAGTATATTTGCAAATGCTACTATCTACTAAAGAGGGCCATTGATTTTATCCCCACTTTTCTATAAAGGGTGCCTGCCATGGGAGCTTACCAACAAAATCTGACACAAATAAGACCCAATAAAATGGGCACCCTCACCTCTCCCCTGGTAGGGTTCACTCACTCCTAAAACCCCTTCTTCGCCCCCCTCCGTCTCCCAGAGGGCTCCCTACAAGGGGCCTCACTAGCCTCATTGCAGAGGTTCATCTTGCGGGAGGACAACCGGCCTCTGCAGCCAACGGACGCCCCTGGCATGAAGGACCCAGCCAAAGATCATGGCCTTGCGCCACTCCTGAATCCTCTGTCAGCCTTCTGCAACCCAGTGCTCTCCAGGTGGGGGTGCTGGGAGTTTTAGTCCAAGACATCAGCAGGGCACCGGGTTGGGGTAGGCTCTTCTTTGTTAATGCCCCTTTATGGGATGCCACTGCTGTTAGCCCAATGTAAATGGCACCTCTTCCACTGTCCGTCCGTCCCCTGAAATTTCTGGCAAGAGAACCCAGGGGAAATATTTGATGGGCAGGATATAAATGTTTAATAAATAAAAGCTAGCTACACAGAAGTACGTTCAAGTAGGCATGACTGCCTTAGGTTGACTTGTATTGCTGACTCAAAAGCATTTTACTAGCCACCCGTAACTACGGGAGTTTTCCCATGAGGCATTTATTGTGTGCTTGTGATGGTTCAGGCACGGAAGTTCGCGGGTCCTTTTCACGACGGCATCAACCTCTGGTGAAAGTCATGACAGATTCTGTTCTTAAGTCGTTCCAGATCCATGGAACAATAATTGTTTCTAGTCAACTCCTCTCTCTCAGTCACCACTTTGCTGCTTTCTAGGATATCACTGCTATGGAAGAGGAGAAGGATCAGCTGTTGAAGAGAGTGGAGCGTCTCAAGAAGCGGGTAAGTGAGAAGAGCCAGGTGGCAGCCTTTGGGTGTCATCATCCTTGGATGGCAAGTTTGACTGGGGAATGCAAACAGGGATTAAGGCTAAGATGCCACATGTCCAGGGAAGGAATCAGATGGCTTAACAGGAGGAAAGGGAATCTTCTCCAGGCAACGGTCCAAGACCTGGAGCCCAGCACTTCAATGTCAGCTCCGAGGAGCCTTGCATGTGGGAAGGACGCGTGGTGTGAATCTGTGAGACACACGATCTTCCTTCAATTGATTTCTCAGCGATGTGGTTTGTCAATGAGCAACTCCTCGCCCTGTCCCTCTCCCTCTAGGTGGAGACTGTGCAGAATCATCAGCGGATGCTTGAGACGGCCAGGCAGCTCCGGGTAGAGAAGGAGAGAGAGGACTCTCTCGCCCAGCAGAAGCAAGAGCAGAAGAATCAGGTCACTGTGCAAAAGCGCCATGCGCCCATTAAGAAAACCCACCCTGGACGGTTACAAATGGGGTTTAAAAGACAACCGTGTTGCTATTGGGGCAGGACACGTCTGTTTTACAGAAATTTAAAGCTACTCTCAGAATGAATTTCTGTGTCGATTGTGGAGAAATTGTCAGTATTATGGATGCAAATTTCATTTCATTTATTACATTTCTAGACTGCCCAATAGCCAAAGCTCTCTGGCCGGTTTACAGAGATTAAAAACCTTAAAATACAGTATTTTGCATCATATAGACATAGTTCTGCTACAAACATGTAAACAGAGCAGACACACATATATGTCCAATCCATATTGATTGACCTAATTAAAAAACTATCATATGCTGCTGAATGCCTGGGAGCAGAGGAAGGTCTTAACAGGGCACCTAAAAGATAACACTGTCCATAACTGGGGGGCTGCCACGAAGAAGGCCACTCTCCTTTGTGGCCACCCTCCGTGCTTTCCTCGGAGGGGGCACCTGGAGGAGGGCCTTAGATGGTGAGTGCAGTGTTCGGGCAGGCTCTTCCCTCAGGGATCTGTACAAAGGCAGACATCCTTCTGCATACCAGGTGTTGGGGAAACCAGTTGCCTTTACGCCCTGCTTGTGAGCTGGGTAGGCTTGCTGGGAAACTTCTTTGTCTGAAACGGCCTTCAGAATGATGCAGCATGATTCAGACCCTGGCACTCCCTTCCAAGGGCCGTGTGCTCGTCTGCTGACCTCTCTCAGAGAGGTCTCCTAGCTGTGGGCCTGGCCAGCGTAGCCCAAAGGATTGCCAGGCCCGCGTCGCCATTCCTGCCCTGGGTCAGCTCAACAGTTGAACAGGTTGCAGCATTGTCTTGCCAGGTCTGCCGATAGAAATGCTTTCTTATTACTTCCCCTTCAAGGCGCCTTGCGTGCCCTCTCAGTCCTTCCCGTAGAGCCTGCATGGCTGTCTCCTCCCTTTTCGCATTATTCGATGCTGTGCGTGTGGATGTTTCCGCAGATCACGCTTATTAATAGACCTGCGCCTGTTCCCTCAGCTTTTTCACGCAGAGCAGCGGCTGCAAAGAGTCCAACTCCAGCTCAAGGATATGCGTCATGCCGCCGTGGATGCAAAGCCAGAAAGTAGGTGGGAGTTCCAAAATGTTCCCCCCCCCCTCTTCCTCCTTGTCTCCTGCCAAAAACCATGGAAGGACTATTTAAAAAGTCAGAGAAATATATAATTTATAGCTTTCCTGATTTTACATTTTCATTTGAAAGATTTAGTTTGAGGCAAGTTCACGGATTTCTGAAGTTCTGGATATTGTTTAGTTCTGAGCGCTAAGGAATCCGTGGCCAATAACTGTCTTCTTGCTAATCATTTTAAGTTAACCTTTAGTCTTACTTCATAAATGAAGCCAAAGAATGGGCAACGGCAACTCCGTGCGTTTGTCCCTTGTTATTCGCGCCCCTCTCTTGAGGCAGGGACCTTTTCCCTTCATGGTTTTGCCACTCTGCAAAGTGCCCAACTGCACGGAGGGCCCTTGTGGCAGCGCTGGGGTGTGTGCAAGGAGGGCTTGTTGGGTCACTTGAATTCTTTTGGGTCAGTCACGGTACTGGATTCTCGTGCATGGGTGCTGTGCTTTTGTGTTATCTGACTCAAGCCCTCTGTTCCGTGTCAGACATTTCAACGTTTAAGGTTCTATCCCTCTGATGAATATCTCCTCAAAAAAGAGAGTATTTTGTTACTACTACTAAGTTTCTCTGATCTGGAAATGTCCCAAAGTGGAACATTCACAGCAAAACTAAACCATCTGTCTGCTGGTCGCTGGGGAGCATGAGCTGGAGGGTGCTACTGCACTCATGTCCTACTTGTGGGCTTTCCACAAACAGCTGTACAAAACTATGCCACGGTGTGGAGAACGTGGAGAGGGAGGCATTGTTCTTCCTCTCTCATAAGCCTAGAACCCCACGGGGTCATTATCCCATGAAGTGGATGGGTGGGAGATTCAGGACAAATCAAAGGGAGGACTTCTTCACACAGTGCAGAGTTAAAACTGGGTGGGAAAGGCCCAGGCACGTGGCCCTGATTGACGCGGTGAGATTTTGCCGTGGGGAAGCAGCTCCCACAGTTCTACCTGGCTGCAGCAGAGGGCGAGATGGGACAGCAGGGCCCTCGCCCATGAGCTCTGCTGAGAGCCCAGGTGATCTCCAGGGAGGCAGTTCCTCCCACAATGCCTGGCTCTAAAGAAGGACCCCTCAGGCCCAGACATTTGGATTTGGCCAGCCACGCCAGCCGCTTTTCCAGTTCCGCTCACTCTGATACGATCCGCAGAGCGGGCAGTGGCAATGGGGTAGGGAAGGAGTGGGTGGTAGACGCAGTGGTAGAGGAGGTGGAGAGTGGCAGGGCGACAGTAGGTCCTCCTGACCAGGCGAGGGAGGGTGCAATTCGCCACTCCTCCTGCCCCTCTCCCCGAGGCGGGGGGTTCACCCTTCCTCACGAGAATGCCAGCCTAGGAGGCGGGAAACAAACAACCCAGGGATTGAGAAAACAAACTGCAGGTTGTTCGATCATCTGCCAGACAAACCCTGGGTAGGGTAATAAACCTTGGGTTAACCATGGGTTAGTGTTATGTGCGAATCAGGTCTCCTGGGGGCGGAACCTGGGCTTGGCCATCTGTTAAGAACGCACCTCTTGGAAGGGAGCAGGATGGGAGTGGCGGTTGATTTCCAAAATGTATTAAACAGGATGCAATTTAGGTGAAAGCTGGATTGGTCCTGCAGCTGGAACGACTTTAATCAAAAAGCCCTCCTTTTGACCACAGCTACGTTATAATCAGACTGCCTGCTTATCCTAGTCCATGTCTGTTTCAGAGCTGAAGATTTGGCATTTTTATCCCCAACTAAGTCTACTCACTTTCCCCTATGATTATTGGATTATGATTTTTTTTAATTTATTTTTTAATGTTGGAGTAACAGGGGAGACTGAGTCTTTTTTGCTCTCCACTGAGCACTCAAGTTGGAACATTGTGTAAATTCCTAGTCAGTACCACTTTGATCACATTTTGGCTAAGTTATCGTAAACACGAAGGAGACTTACTTTAAGGGAAACCTTTGAATCCTAGATCTCGGGCGTCAATCGGTAAGCGAAGCCTTATGCTCCACCAGTAAATGTTGCCTTTAAGACTTTGTAGGTTTAAAAAAATGTTTCAAATAAATCAGCTAAAGGCTATTTTTAAAGTTAAATATTCAGCACTGTCTTGTCTTCCTTGGTCTACAGCAGGTCTGCAATCCTCTGCATTGTTTACCCATTCATAAAGTCTGAGTGAGATAAATGTTTCTTTCTGCTAGTAACTGATGAGGACATTGTAGCCTGAGTAATGCAAAGAACAAATCTGAAGTCTCATTTATTTCAATGGGAGAAATATAAGTGAGTGCTTAAATTAGTGGTCCTTGAAAGTACTCCAGAAGAGAAGACTGAGGGGAGAAATGTCAGTACTCTTCAAGTACTTAAAAGGTTGTCACACGGAGGAGGGCCAGGATTTCTTCTCGATCCTCCCAGAGTGCAGGACACGGAATAACGGGCTCAAGTGACTGGAAGCCAGCTTCCGGCTGGACATCAGGAAAAACATCCTGACTGTTAGAGCAGTACAACAATGGAACGCATGAGCTAGGGAGGCGGTGGGCTCTCCCACACTAGAGGCATTCAAGAGCCAGCTGGGCTGCCCTCTGTCAGGGATGCTTTAGGGTGGATTCCTGCATTGAGCAGGGGGTTGGACTCGATGGCCTTATGGGCCCCTTCCAACTCTACTGTTCTGTGATTGTATGTGGATCATGCCTGGTATTTTGGTTTGCTTATGATTAGTATTAAAACTGGACAGTATGCAAACCTGCTGCTACGCTAGCAGAAATAAGCACTAGTGGAACAGGACAGTAAGCGCTTGCTAATGCAGCCCAGCGAGCGACTGCAGCTCAAGCCCGAGTCTTTTGGGGTTGTGCCTGGCGCCTAGCAAGTGTCGCTTCCCCATTGTGCTGGCAACAGTTGCGTGGGGGCGGTTGGGGGGAGGGAGCGAAGGTCTAAACCGCCCAGGGGAAACGGGATAGCAGGAGAGGGGCTGGAGGGAAGGACGAGGCATCTGCCCTTCTGCCCGCCGGATCTCCCCTGGAGCATGAGCACTACGAGGCAGACCCGGGTGCGGAGCCCTCTTCGTGCTCCACCTGAACCCCTCTGCCATTCCGCACATTTCACGTTATCCAGATTGTTCTGCCCTGAGCTGCACTGATGCTTCTTACTTGCTTACTTAATGATGGGATGGTGATCTTTTGGGTGTATACTTCGGGGGTTTGGGGGGGAGTGTTTTTTGCTCACACTAAAAGCACTCTAGAGGCCTTTAGATGTTGGAAGAAAAGTGCCTTTGGCCTTGAGTTGCACTGCAGGCAATTTTGTTTGCGCATCTGCATTTCTCAGCCTACATATTGGGGAAAGTGCTGAAATCTCTAGCTGAGGCGAGTTCATCAATCCCGTCTCACAAGAAAGAGTGGCTTGTTCCTGCATGGCTGAGCAAGCCACTAATTCACTCTTCCTGAACCCTTTCTTGTAACAATAAAGTTATCTGGACGGAAAACATGATGAATCGCTATTAATAGCTTTTCACATGTAACTGTGCCCTTGGCAAAATGGAACTCGGATCAGCTTAAGGCCCTGAGCCAAGCGCACTGTACAGGGCACCCACATCATGATTTTATAGAAAAAATGTTTCTGAAGTGGATAACGGAAAGCCCGAGAGGGCACTTTTGTTCTCCTCTAGCCTGAGAATTTGTGAAAGGCAGGATTCTCTGGAAAAGTTCAATTAAGCTGTAGGGGGCGGGGGGGGGGGGGGTTGGGTAATTCCTCTCCTCGCTCGACAAATCCCACCGAGTTTGGAAACGTTTTACTCTCTGTGTGTGGAACGTCCAGAGCAACCCCCCCCCTTGACTCTTGTCTTTCTGCAGACCTAATGAGTCGGTTTGGAGTCTTAACTTGCTTCTCTAATTTCTGACACATCAGATGATTTGGGACATAGGGTTTTATCTCCCTTTCATTTCAGTGGGTTTACTCTGAGTAAGATTGACATGGACTACAATCCATAGAGCTTAATATTTATTTTAGAAGGCTTTAAAAAAACCTTTTTTTTCTAATAATGTTTTCTGCTATGTATTCAAATGCTTTCAACTCTCTGTTGGGGAGATCAATCCTATCCATAACTCATGCTTTGCTTACATGGAATTATAAATGCCTTGTAGAGAGACTTGTCTGTGTTTTGTTTTATTCACTCATTAATTAATTTCAATAAATTTATACTCCGGTTTTCTACTTAAAAGTATACTATAGGTTTTGGAAAATAAATATCCTTTAAAATTTTAAAACCAAAGGCTGAAACATTAAGCACAGCTGCTGTCAGCCAGTTCAACAGAATTCAGCCCTGGGCTTGAAAGAGGCTCAACACACCTCTTTTCCCAGCGGTTTCTGAGGAGTCTTCACGCGGAACACATGGCAGGAGTCGTCTAATCTGGAGGGTACCAGCATAACTTTGGCTGGGCTGCCCTTGCCCAGGAGTGGTGGCAGCTGGCGCATGAGTCTCAGCCGTGGAAGGGCCCACTCCATGCCACAGATGCCACTTGGGCCTCCGAAAATTATGCATGAGTTTTTTCTAGGATACATATATGACACGGTCACTGCTTGCAGCTGTACAGTCTAGCAGAGATGATACAAAAGGGATGGAGAGGGAACGGGTTCCCATATAATGAGCTGGAACGAAATGAGCTGAGACCCCCCCCCCTTCCCCCTGCAAATATGAAGGAATCCGGGGCAAAATCACAAGATGACCGTCATCCAGGGCCTACCTAGAGCAGAAGAGCAAACCAGCTTACTGGGTTGTTCCATGTTTATCCACATTCTGTGTAAATGGCAACTCTGGAAATTCGCTCCTTGTTAGTTGATACAGACATTAATGTAATTGACTGCTAAATAGTACGGCTTAAATGACAGTTGTTATCGCATGAAACCAAATTGCCCTCCTCGTCACTTTGCTTAGACATGTGTTGATGCGGTGGTGGTTTGTATTTGTTTTCCCAGGCTTAATGAAGAGGCTGGAAGAGGAGACAAAGTTCAATACATACTTGGTCTCTGAAAAGTTTCCTCGAGAACTGGAATCGAAGAAGCAGTCGCTGCACCTCTTGCAAAAAGTGGTGGCAGAGCCGGCAATGGGCCAGTCTGATCTCAATGAACTCGAAGCCAAAGTACGTGGGCAGAAAAACAGAGGGCTCAAGCGAGAGTCCATCTGTCGCTCGTAGCAGGTGGAATTCATGCAGATTCTTTGCAGTCAGAGAAACGGTGGCTCTTTTTAAAAGTGCTCTCTTGATGCCCGTGCGGCTGCTTGAATTGCTTTACGCTTCTGGGGCTATTCAGTTTGCACCCTGCAGCTTCTGGCGCTCTGCTGGGTTATAGGCCGCTGTGTCACGTGAGCAGTAGTTGGGCTGAGGGCCAGTGGGCATCTCCTCGCCTGTGTTCCTGGCACCCATAACAACGCCGGGTATTACAGCACTGCATCCCCCATCGCAGGCAGGCAGGTTCCATTTTGGGAGTGGACTGGATGCAATTGGATGATTGCTTTAAAATGTACATGACCAAGCTCAGCATGATTTTTGCTAGCCTGCAGTAAGGTGTTTGGTGTGTTTTTTAATCTCTTTATTTTATCTTCATCGATGCGCCCGTCAGCATCTGCCTTAAGTCAACATGATTTTGAAAGCTGTCCTTTTTCAAGTTGCTCGCTAACTCCCTTCTCCCTCCACCCCAGACATTACTTAAGGCTCATTAGGAAATTATATGGCTCATTTTGTTTTATATTTTAAAAAAGCTCATTGCTTCAACCCCTTATGTGTTGGAGTAAAGTCCCTTTGGGACTTGCAGTGAAGTAGAGAATTTGGCCCAGGATGTTTCTGTAGGAATGATGATTGCACTTGCACACTCAGTGCAATTTGGCATTAGTGTGAAAGGAATAGTGTGCATGCTTTAGATGTTCCTTTGGGGCGGGGGTGTTAGATGGTAACCCTGGCTAATTTTGGCAATAAAAGTTAGTATAACAATTTGCCTTCTTTATGGCAGCGTTTGAAATGCCAAAAACCCAGAGCTTGTCAAGAGTCACTGATGTCTCTGATTGCAATAGCAGCTCTTAGTTGTTTGGGGGAAATCTAAACAAGGGTAGAACAGGATATAAAATGTTCACATAGCTCATCTTGAATCGGTTCCAGATCTGCCTTGACATTTATCAGACATATGGGGAAGTAGCTAAGAGGCGCCCTGTTCTTCCACACAGCCAAAATTGGCCCTGTGGGTGAGCAAAAGTCTCTACCTTTCTCTGTCAGGATCAGGGTGGGTGGGTTTCCTTCCTGGTGAAGGCGTGGCCGTGTCAGTGTTGTGGGGGAGCACAAGTATTCTAAGACTTTCCCCCCCGTTTTAAGTTTGGGGGCTTTTAGAACGTCCCTAGATAGTTACCAACCATCTATAGAGTTGGGGTTAAGGCTTCCGTTTTCAGCTAAGCTGGGTGGAGGGCCCCAGTCCTGTTAAGTGTTTAGCTGTGAGTCATTGGCCATTCAGCCGATCTAGAAGAAGTCTGTAGCAACGAACTCAAGACCCATCATTTCCAATAGGGCTTCCAGCCCAGTTCTGTAAATATTTGTCTATTCAGAAGTAAGTCCCACTGAATTCAGTGGGCCTTACTCCAAGGCCAGTGGGCACAGCCTTGTGGCAACTAACCTTACTTGGATTGGGGCCTATTACAGCACAATGCTTTCCTGCTCTGTATTTCTCAAAGAGATTTCAGACAAGAAATTAGAACAAGATTGTTGTGTGAGTCAGCTTTTTGGAACTCAGTTATTAAAAGTCTGCAAGCCTTCCCATCTACACCAAAAGTATCACTTTTTAATTTATGGCTCGTCTTTATATAGTTAATTGGTTTTATCTGCCTTTTTCCCTTATTAATTGGTTTTTAAATGTATGGTTGTTTGTTTGTTGTTGTTTTTAAAAAATGCTGTTAGCTGGCTTTGGTACTATGGGGCTGTTTGGATGTAATGTGGCTTTTGGCAGCAATTGGTGGGTGGATTAAATAATTAATTAACTAATTAGCCCATGAATTGCATGGATGCGCATTGCACATGAGCTGTTTCCCGTTTCCAGTAACGACCCTCGAATGTGGCTTTCCAGGGTTGTTAAAGCAACCAGGAGGTGGCTTAGCATGCAGCGCCCGTCCCTGCCGCTAACCCATGTATTGCCACCTAAAGAGGCTGTTATATCTGAACCTGGTGTACATGTACAAATGTAGGATATCAGTTGAAATAATGGTCCGGTCCACCACAGCTTGTTGTTGTAAGCTAAGTAGGAGTGAGCGTATCGGTTCTCGACGGCTGATCTGCCTGGAGCGAAACAACCCAGGGAAGCCCACGAGGCGCATTTCAGGCAATATAGCAAAGGGGACAGTCGTGATCCCGCCAGACCGTGGATTTAATGTATGCTATTGCTGTGTAAGGCACTCCAAGGACTCTTTTGAAACCCAACTGCCTCTGCATCATCTGAATGCCCTGAAATAGATTCCAGGGGTTATCCCAGGATGACTTTGGGGGACCCATTTGACACAGTGTCCTCTCAGTTATGATACACTGAAAGCGTAACTACTGTATGCTGACTTGAGAGCTTAAAAAATGTGAAATTTACTCCCAAGTGAATCCCCTCTCCCCCCGTACAATATTCGGGAGGATTGTGATCATAATGGAATTCTTTGCCCTCTGTGAAGTTATATCCTTCATCCAGAGGGAGGGGGGAAATAAACTCACTGAGAAAGTTGTATAAGGATGTTGGTATTTGGACAACTTTCATGTGCCAAGCTGTGAGCTTCTGACAGAAGGGAATTCACTTCCAAGTTTACTTCCCTGGTATGATCTATGGAGGCTTTCCTCCTAATAGAACCACTTTCAGAAGGGTAGCCAAAAGAGTCTGTTTTGCAGCAACAACAAGAAGGAGCCCTCTTGGCACCCTTCAGGCAAATGGAGTTGTTCGCCTTTAAGATGCTCCCCGGCTCCCCTTCTGTTTACTCTGATATATGGTTGAGCCAGGAGTGAGCTGGTCTTGGTTCACAACCAGAAGCACCAGAGGCTTCCTGAGCAGAAGCAAAATGAGCTAGAGAGAAAAGGTTCATGTCTTGTGAAAGTGTCTTGATGTATATATCCTGCCACACCTCAGGGGTGTACTCAGGGGCTCAGTACTCAAACTTTCCTCTTCTCAAACGTTTTAATTTGTTGCTCCAGATAAATGAGGTCAACATACAAATCAATCAGTTGATTGAGAAGAGGATGATGAAATACGAACCAATCGATAGTAAATTTTCAATGTACCGGCAACAGGTAAGAATGAAATCTTTGCAAAGCAGCAAATGGGGGAATTAAATTTTGTGCAGTAAAATCCTGTGGTGAATTACAACTGATTGCCAGTAGCCTGCAAGACTTTGAATTTTGCTGATCCCTTGATACGTCTCTACATATTTGACGACTGATCGATAACTTGTTTGATGGTTCCAGAACCATTGGTCAAAATGTTTCATTTGATACCTTAAAAAAGGTAGGATTTTAGCTTGCGAACGTGGCCTGAAGCCTCTTGTTTTTCTGTGCGATGTGTTACAAGGTTAAGAATGCTACATAATGTGCTGATACAAGAGACCAGCTGGCTCCTAATATAAAGTGCTGACGTCCCTTGGATGAGCCATTCCAGGAATTCGGAGCGCTCTCCTTAGTCCAAAGCATATGGCAGTCCCTGTTCCGCTCCACAGGGTGCTTTCATCGGCTTTGCAAGAGCACCCCGTGCGTTTTTAACACAATTTGTCACCGTGGGTCTGGTTTGGAGATGCGAAGGGCTTGGATAACCCGCAGGCCGACTCATCTGAGCGAGGCAGAATGCAGAAAGCTTTTCCATCCAGTGCGTGGAGGCTGCTCCTCCAGCTGCCTACACGGTTCCGTGATCCGCATTCTAAATACGTAAAAACAGTGGGCTGGTGTTTGATTTGAAGGGCCTTGGTAACGCAAGTTGAAGCTTCATGCTTGACCTGTAGTGTTTTGGTTCTTGATATACAGCTGAGTTCTGAATAGTATTTATCCTTGCATTAGATAATACTAAACATGCAACACGAGAGATAATATGAAAGGCGCCTCCTGGTGTTTTCTAATATAATTTCGTTATCCCAAGGAGACACGGACGAAATAAAATTATCCGTGAATGGCTATCTGTCACTATATTGTATGTCGCCACGTAAATCAGGTTCCGTATTTCCGCTGTCTGTACAGTGGCCTCATGCAGGCCTGCCAGTGGGTGATGGGTGGAAGGAGGCCTCGCTCCGCAGCCGAGAGCATGCCTGGCATTTGCAGCGCCCCAGGTTCAATCCCCGGCATTTCCAATTGAATGCTATAAGCTGCCTTGAGCGATTGTGGAAAGGCGAGATAACAGTGCTTGCAAGAAACACGTGTCCTGGGATGCCAGGGGCCCCTGAAAACTGCCACCCATCGGAAGGCTGGCGCCGTATTGGCTTCACGGCCCTGGCGTTTGCCTCTCCTACCATGTTCTAGTATGGGGTGAGCAGTGGAGGCCGGTGGCTCCGGTGAATCCACCCTGGGTTTCAGTAAGAACTCTAAAGGACTTCCGATTGAAAGCCGGAGCGGATTTACCGCCCCACCCACGTCGCAGCCCCCGGCCTCCGCTCTGGGTGAGCCATGCCCCCAGTGGAGAATTTGAGCTGTCACTTTTCTTTCCTGCAGGAATGAGTTAAGTGCCTGGAGATTTGTAAAATGCCCCCCCCCCCAACGAAGATTAACTGTGATTGTTTGAGTGCCCGTGGTAATGGGATTCTTCACACAGTGTAGGGGGGTCCCAGGGCATGGCCTCAGGGCACAGAAGCTAATCCGGTCTGGCTCTGGGCAACACTTGGATGAAGATTGCTTGGGAACGCCTTGAGGCCCGCCACCTTAAACTCTATGCTGGAAGAAACCGGGGGTGGGGAGAGTCTTTTATTTAGACTATGAAATAAAAGTGTGCAGTACATAAGCCCCGTGCGAGGCAAGGAGGAATTGCTTCTAAGTAACAAGAAGCAGCAAACTTGTATGCTGGGAACCACGGGGTCCTCTTCCCCTTTGGAGGCTGCTCTGTGCTCAACATACACGTGGGCAAGCAGGCTAGTAGTTTCTCAGGACTGAGTTGCAAGTCTGTCTCCGATTCCCAGCTTCCTGGACCTCGGTCGCGTCTGTTCTTTCTGTTGCGTTACCCTACCTGAAACGTTTGAACTTGCCCTACGTGCTGTGCTGGGGATGATGGGTCTGAATCGCCCCCACAGGCCTCCATCATTTCCCGGAAGAAGGCAGCCAAGGCAGAGGAACTTCAGGGTGCCAAGGAGGAGCTGTCCAACTTGGAGAGGCAAATGGTGCAAAAGTCCAGCCAGGCTCGGGAGTCGAATGGCACAGAGGTGTTGAAGGGGGACGAGGTAAGTGCGAGGCTGGCGCGAGAGGAGGAGGTTGGGAAGGAGGTTTCTCAGAGGCCCACGCTCCACTCCAGCAAGGTGAGGAATTAAGAGGCAGAGCTGGTGAGATGGACAGTTCAAGGAGGAGGAGGAAGCAGCAGCAGCAGCAGCCAGAACTTTCTGAATGTGACGAGCTTAAGCTAAGAGCTTTGGCCATCCCTGCCATACTGTCGCCTCTGTCTGAAGTCAAGGGCAACTATTCCCCATACCAAATATGGCTTCAGCAGTGGGTCTTTGCAACATAAGACAGCAAGATGTCAAACCCTTGCGATTAAAGTCTTGAAAGAAAAAAGGCATTCTGAGGCCGACCTCCCATAGGAGATGTGTCACCTCAATGCCCTTTCTTGTGGCCGCTCTGTTGTTTTTTAAACCCGCTCCATTCGGGGGCTTTGCTGCTTCTCTCCGCCTGTCTAGTACACTCGCTTGAGAGACACACAGAACTTTAGTTTTAGTTACATTCGACAGCGGACGCTCTACGCTTCATGACATTCCGGCTATTGAGAAAGCCGTGATTAATTACTCCGCAGCCAAGTGTTGCAAGACAGGCAGCGAGCCGCAAACACGTTGCCTTATCTGTGGCGCGTTCGCTGGATCGTAAAGTACACTAAGAAAAAAACCAAGTTCCACGTTGTCGACGCGCCTCATGGGAACAGTCTGTTGACGGGCTGCATTGTTCAGCCTCAATCACAACGGTGGAACAGGAAATTGGTGGATACTGAGGGTGATATTTGGAGCTTATGGCCACACTGCAAGGAAGGTGTGAAGTGCAGATATGCCCGTGTGAATAATATGACACATATTCAGAGATGTGCTGACTTCCTTAAGCTTGGCCCTGGGGGCTCTCTACAGAAACATCAGAAGAGCCCTGCTGGATCAGACCAGGTTTCCTTCTGGTCTAGCATCTTCCTTCCTGCGTTGGCCAACTAGATGTTTTATTTATTTGTTACTTTTATATCCCGCCTTTCCTCTGAGGAGTCCAAAGCATCATACATGCTCCTCCTCCTCTTCCATTTTATCTTCACAACAACCCTGTCTGGTAGGTAAGGCTGAAGCTCATCCAATGAGCTTCAAGGCTGAGGGGACTAGAACCCAGGTCTTCCAAGTCCCAGTCCAACACTCTAACCGCTACACAACACTAAGCTCTCTGTGGTGCCTCCAGAAAGCTCCTAAGGGCATCAGGGCAATAAGGCCCTCTCAGATGGGTGTGTCAGCTAGGCTGCTAGTAGCCGTTGATAAACCTCCATGAATTGGTCTGATCCCATTTGAAAGCCATCCAAGTTAAATCTTGTGGCAGTGAGTTCCACAGGTCAACAATATGCTCTGTAAAGCAGTATTAATTAATTTACTTACTGCACTGTTTATCCCACTTTTCAGGCAATTATTGCCTCCCAAAATGGCTCACGTTAATAAAAAGAGAGAGAGAGGCCAAGTCATGGAGCTTACATACTAAAATGACAAGACACACAAGCTGGGCAGGGGGTGGGGAGGGAGATCAGTTCTTCAAGCCCAGAACAAGCAGGTGAGCTGTAAGCGGTCGTTTAAGGATTTCTTTTTGCCTGTCCCAAATCTCCTGCCAGTCTGTCTCATTGGATGACCCCGAGTTCTAGTATTAAGCGAGGGGGAGAAAAGAGCTTACCCCCACACAATGTCTGGTTTTATAGGCCCCCCCTGTCCTATTACCATGCCCCCCATCCCCCCAGTCATTCTGTTTTTCAGCTGAAAAGAGGACCGCAACATGCCACAGTAGCTTCATGCTCAGTGTTGTCTTGAGCAAATATCATGGATCGGTTCAGAACGTGGTGGGATGTTATTTTGATTAAGTAGGATAAACCCTGTTTTGCATCTTTTCTGTATTTTTAAACCTTGAGGTAGTCTTGAGCTCTCCCTGCTCCTTAGTTTATTTTTTAAAATAATAATAATGAGCACAGCGCGATAAGCGCAGCCTTTCCCCCATCTGGAACCCTCCAGATGTGATTGCGTGATCACAATGAGCGTTGCAGTCCAACACATCTGGAGGACACCAGGTTGGGGAAGGGTTAGGGTTAGAGGTTTATAAAATAATGAATGATGGAGAAGCAGTGAATGGGGAAGGCTTGACCTGGGATTGAACACTCGTTTGCTTTGGGATATTGCAGTGCTTGCAAACACTGATGTCCTAGACTCTTGGAGCAGGGGGGAGCTGTCCAGAGTGGGCCATTCCACTGCTTTTTCCTCATCTTACGTTTTCTCTAGACAAATCAGTGCGTCTCCTGAATACTTGGCCGGTGATCCGAAGATTCTCCTGCCTTGTTCTTAGCCCTGGGCTGCTGGGTGCCCCCTGCTGCCCTGGCTTGGGTTGCTGTATCCTCTTCTGGCCTGGCCCTCGCTAGCGCTGGCCCTGGGCTGCATGAATGCCCCCTCCGCCTGGACACTCGCATACCAGGAATTGTATCCTCAGCTGAGGTCTTAGCACTTCAGCCGCGGGAAAGGTCAAGCCCAGCTTATGTTTTTACTAGCCAGCGTGTTGCTTTCTCCTCTAACGATGCAGCGGAGCGGGCAGCCGTCCAATCCCAGCCAGGGTCCGTGTTTGCGCAATTGGCAGGAATTGACAGTCTAATGGCAGGGGGGGAAGCTGGTGCGTTTTTGGTGGAAACTGTGAAGGCGTCGGGGGCCCAAAACAGTCTCTTGCAAAGATAGCAAAACCTTTAATGAATTTCCAGACCGAGCACCACAAAGAAAAGAGACCCCCCACCCCCCACCCCCGACAATGCTGGCAAGCTCCTCGCTGCAGCTGTCAGATCCTGAAAATTAAGAGAATTGCATTCCAGCGCGTCGAAGGGGAGCTGGTTCAATTACAAGTGATCCTAGGTAAACCAGAGATATTTTTAACTCTTTTTCAAAGCACATTGTACTCTTCAAAGTTGAACACAGGTTCTGGGGAGCCTAGATAGGTTTTCTTTTTTTAATCCTCCCCAGTATGCTGGGACAGAGAAACAGAAAGCAGTGTTTTAAAGTTCAGTGTCACATTTCCATACTGTGTGTGTCACCTAGGGCCACAGATGTGGGTAGGAAGACCGTGTGAAAAGGATCAGGTCCAGCAGGCAGCAAGCGCTAGTCTAGCTCAGGGTCAGAGCCAGGCAGGGAGTCTGCAGTCAGAGGGACAAGCGGGTGGCTGGAGAAAGTCTTGGGGAGGGCTTGGAGCTCCAGGAAGTCACTCCCTCTTGGTCATGAGGAAAGCTCGAAGCACAGGGAAGCCAAACCGTTGACACCTCCAGGCTGGCCTGAAGGAGGGGCGGGCAACCTGGGCTCCACACTAGCTGCAACCGCAGAACTGAATGGAGCCCAGTGCCAGCTTTGTCTGTAGGGATCGTGTCCTTGGATAGCACAACCCGTGGAGACCTGAGGCCGAATGCAGCCACACCCCTTGGACTGCAAGTCCCATGGCCAATAGCCGCACTGGCTGGGGAGGAAGGGAGGTGCAGCCCAACCCATCTGGAGAGCGCCAGTCTGGGGAAGGCTGTCTTGCTATAGCCTTGTTCCTCTTAGCTGATCAGGTCATAAACAATTTACTGAGAAGAGGATGTTGGGCCAGCTGCTGCAAAGGAGGCCATGGTTGGACCTCTTTGGACTCTTCTGGACATCCTATGTACCACTTCATCTCACACACAACCCTGTTTCGAGCAAACCGTTAGGTGGTGGCCCGATTCCTTGGTGGTTCTGGATGGTCCTGATTCTCTGGATCCCTTTCAGTTTGGTCTCAGGCCCAGTTCGTGGACCGAATAGCAATAGAGGAAGCTCCCATTCAGAGCTCTGCCTTCCTGCATTCACTCCCACGGGCCCGTGTCTCGTTGCGTCCGTCCTTCTGTGCAGGAGTGAGCCGGTGGGCCGCACCGCCACCACTGGTCCTTCAGGCCCTGCTCCGTTCCAAATACGGCCCCTGTTGCTGGGGAGGGGGAGTTACAGTGCAACCCTATAGTTTACTCAGAAGTGAGCCTCGTAGTTTTAGGGTAGGTGCCTGTACTTTGGAGTGGAGGATCAACAATGCCTTTGTTTAGCTCATAGATGTATACTCTGCCCTTGAACCTGCGACCTTCTGCATGCAAGACGGGGGCGCTCCCACGGAGCTGCAGCCCTTCACTAAGCTAGGCACAGCCTCCGCAAGCCCAGCGCCACTGCTGACCCCCGGTGGGCTGGGGCTCTGCGCCTCGCTCCCACTTTTTCTTTCTCCTAACCACCTGCACAACACATGGGGAAAAGGCTTTTGTCCTTTCCTCTGAAAATATACTAGGCAGAGACCGCCAGTGTTCGTCACAGCAGGATTCCAGAGATGGTGACATGAAGGCAAGTGTGCAGAATAGGTACGGAAGCCAAAAACATTTGAAGCAGGACCTGGCGTGTCAAATGAGCCTAAACGTACGCTGCCGCTCAGATGTAAAATAGAGCTTAGCTCACCTGAATGCCCTCGGCGCTGCCGTTGGCACCAAGCAAGGTTCCGCCTCGCTGGTCTGCAGGTTTCCACTGAGAACCCAGAAGTCTTTTCCCTCACTGGAGATATCGCAGTGGGAACAGATGAGCACTTCTGGCCAGCAACGGGGCTGGCGCTTCTGTTCCTTCCTCGGCAGCTGGTGCTGGCCCTTGGTCCTGCGCTGCTCTGGGTGGTTGTAGGAGCAGAGGCTTTGAACGCCCTCTCCTTGCAGGGTGCCAGAACACCAGGGTTTGACCTGGCTGTGGGCAGGGCAGCAGAGAGCACGGGCACCCTGTCAAGGATCGCCCAAGATGGCGAGGCGAGGAGCTGGGTATGGAGGGAAGGCAAGGCTATGCCATTGGGCGTGGTGACAAGGAGGATCAAGTGTGTGGCCTAGTAACTAGAGTGCTGGACTTAAACCTGGATTCAAATCCCTGCTCATGAAGATCACTGGGTAACTTTTGGCCAATAACTCTCTCAGCCAGACCTGCCTCACGGGGTTGGTGTGAGGATAATCGAATGGGATAACCATCTGCGTGGAGCACCCTCAGCTCCTTGGAGGAAGGGAAGGATACCAACATCAGAAATAAATGAGCAGGCAAGTTCCATAAGGCAGCTGTGTTTGGGGCTGTGAGGAGGGGTTCTCCGCATGCTCCCCCCTCCTCCTGCTGCTCCCATCGTCCTTTTTGATTTGGCCAACCGGGAAGTGACTAAAGAGTGGAAGGGGAGGAGGGAGCGCCCAAGCTTGAGGCCAAAATGTGTGCATCTTGTAGTCTCCTTGGGATTCGGGAATGCTACGAATCCTTTAAAAAGAGGGGTTGGCAGCGGAAGGACCAAGTGGAAGGACCAAGTGGCATCCCTCCAGCCTAGTAGACCACCGTTGCTCTCTTATGCGTGCTTTATACAGGCCTCAGGGTCTTCTTGTGCTAATAGTCTCAGCATGCCATTTCCCCGGAGAGGGAAAGCTTCCCGTGCTGTGCGTGCCTCAAGAGGCAGAAGACTCCCTTCCCAGCCAGATCCCTTCTCACCGCCGCCAGAACAGGACCTTGAGAGAACAGTTGCTTTTCACGGGAGCGTTTTGGGAGCGTTTTCTGGTAGCTCGTGTCTCCCTGCTCCCCCACACCGCTCTCTTTTGCTAGCCCAGGAGTCACCAGTTGGGAGCCAACCCTAGTTTGATACTCAAGATAGCAGCTTTGCCCGACGTGGTGCCCTCGGGACGGGCTGTCCGCTGTGTATAAAAATGGAAGGCTGAAGCAGGCTTCGTGGGTCGGCTCCACCCATGCCTGCCACGAGAAGTGGACGCCAGCTGGGAATGCCCTTATTTTAAGGGGAGGGGGGAGTATTTTAAGGCTCATCTGGAGTTGCCAGTTGAAAACGTCTGTACAAAGGAATGTTTTGGAGCCAAGTTGTTGCCCGATATTTTAGTTTTTAAAAAAATATGGGACATTCACTTGAAGTAGTGGATTAAGAGAGGTGCCTTTAAAATTCAAAAAGACATTTGTCAGCTTGGCTGGTAGATTTGGGTGAGCTAGCCAGGGGTGTCCCAGAAACAGCTTCCTAATCAGTATTATTTTTAAAAGAAATTGCCTGCTTGGCCTGTTGATGAGCAGCCTAGAGGGTATTTTGCTTCTTGAATAGAATGAGAAATGAACTTCTCCACAAGAATTTGGCTGCAGTCACACAGCCACTGAATGCTTCCTCAGCCCCCGTTGAAACCAGTGGGACTTATCGGGACATAATTGGGAGGGGAAGGGGCTGTAATAAATCATATTCCAAAATGGCTGCCTGAGCTCCATTCCAGAGATCTCTTGCAATGATTCTTGAGAGGTTGTCACAGCCGGGGATTTGCTTACTCTAAATGTTTTTAGCTGTTTGAGAGGTCTTTATTGCATTAATTGGACTGGCAGGAAAATTGGCCATCTGCTCCATAATTCTCAGCATACAGCTTCTGCAAACATTTTTCTATACCATCCTGCTGAGATAATTAAAGATAGTCTCCCTGAATTTAATTAAGATTATTCTCAGAAACTTACAGTGGCTTCATTTATTTATTTACTTTTAGAGACGGCTCCCTTTCTGTCTCCTGAGTTGAGCCAATGTGGGCATTGCTGCTTTTGCTTTTCCTCTCCTTCCACAAGCAGTGGGAAGGCCGGAGCTGTCCACGCAGAGGGTCTGTTTCCTTTGGAGAAGAGTTGCACCCTAAACTAACCTGTTGGGGGTGTGTGCATGTTGAGCGGGGCTGCAGTAGCAAGGCCCTTTACAACAAGCCTATAAGGCGGGCCAGTATGATTCTCTCCCTGCGGATGAGGGCCACTGCCAAGAGTGGGAAGGTTTGGACATCTCCGCTCATACCTTTAGCTACCATATTACAGTAGCATAGCCTCCCCCAACCTGGTGGCCTCCAGATGTGTCCCACTACAACTCCCAACATGCAGCAGCCAGCCTTCTGGGAATTGTCATCCAACACATCTGCAAAGCACCGGCTAGGGGAGGCTGCAGTGCAGTAGTAGTTCAACAACCTTTAGTGCACCACAGTTCATAGCTATGCAAGATGTATTGATTCTTTTAAAAATTAGGATAATTCAGTTCACATCTTTCCATGCTAACCTTCTCCAACCTCCCCCCACCACCATTTATTTATATCCCACCTTTCTAACAAAAGTTGCACTGAAGCCTGCTGTTGGGCCATTTCTTTTTAAAGCAAGCTTTCATCTAGGGAAGAAGAGTCATGATTTGCTTTTGCTCTCAGCGTGTCCCGAGAGCATCTCTAACTTAGGTTAAAGAACGTGGGTTAAAAGGCCGATTTAGCTCTTTTCTTTTCTTTTTCAAAACTAAGGCAAGTGCCAACAGTTTGTTCCTGCCCAGTGCATTTGCATCTTATAAATAAACTTTGCATCCAGTTGCCTGGGAAAAGAAGGCCTATGAGTGGGCAAAAATGTTTGAATAATATCTTTTTGACCAGTATTTTTAATGGATTTATACCATAAAATATGTATATTTTGAGATTAAATATAAATACGTATTTATTTTGCTCATATTCTCTCACCTCCAGTTTTATTTAGCCATTCTTATTTTTCATCCTTCATTTTAATAAAAATGGGTTTGTTGCTTGTTAGTTTTTAAAAGAAATTTTAAAACCCCTGCAAAACTAATCTGGATTCTGTATGAGGGAAAGATGGATGATGTGACCTGTATCAATTGAGCAATCATTGCATTATGTGTCCTTTGTTTACATCGTTTCATCTGCGACTCATAGGAAGGGGCAGCAGAGCATTAGAAATCCGGCCAAGCTGCTGCCGGCCTGGCTTTGGAGTGTTCCTCGAGGCCTTGGTTGCACACTCTCAAGCCTATCAAATGCACATGCAAGGAAAACGAAGACGATCAGGATTGTCCGTTCTGCAGGCAAGATCAGATTCTGTGGTTTTCCAGCATTTGCCTGGCCTTTATATTAGGCTCAGGTATTAGAGCAGACTGGTAAAGTCTAGTCAGCTGTGATGAGTCAGAATTTCCTCCAGGCAACCAGACAGGGAAGTTTTGTTTTGTTTAGGCCATGAATGTGCCACAGATGACAACTTAGGTGTGGGTGGGCTAGTAATGTACTTACAAGTTTATCATTCCTAGGGAATGCAGACTTTTGTCTTCCAGATATTTTCCTTGACAGGGTTGGGTGATGGACTCCAAAAATGTAATAATAATCTGCTGAGTAGATTCTTCTGCAAGCCCCATTGGAATAAGCAGAGTAGTTGTGCATGGCTATTTGCACACTTCCATGATAGTCCAAACCTCGTTAAGGACAGTTTCCGAACAATTGCTTTGTTAAGTTGTGTGACGTCTGTGACCTTTCCTGACCTTGTCCTCAGAACGGCGCACAGCACAAAAGGCTGTTCTTCATAGAGCACACACTGAATAATACTTGGGTTTGTTCTTTCACTAAAAATGTTTGCAGCTTTTGGCTTTAAAAATAGGTGCAGGAGCACCGCAAGGTGGACCAAGCCTGGGCCTTGGCACTGCCCCGGAGGGCAGAGGCACTGGCTTGGTTTCATGATGGGCTGCTTGCCTGGGGCGCTTTTTATAGAACGCACAGTGGCTCTGGGGGGTTTCTCAGGTTGGGTTCATCTCAGCCTTTCAGCATTTGTTCTTTAAAAGGAACACAATGTTTCACTCTTACAAGGCTTGTGTACACCACATACCTGTTTAAAATAAAACGTACTTTGATTTCTCCCGAAATACTTGGGCCCCAAAGAAGATTTCTGGGGTGTGTGGGTGTGTATGTGTCTTTGCATTTCAAACACCCCTATTATCTTGTTTCAGTTTAAGCGTTATGTTAATAAGCTTCGAAGCAAAAACACACTTTATAAGAAGAAGCGCCTGGAAATAGCAGAAATTACGGCTGAGTACGGCATCCTGCAGAGAACAGAAGAGCTCCTAACGCAGCGGCATGAGGACATACAGCAGCAGTTGGTAATGGGCCGTTCTCTGCTCCTGACCGTACCGTGGAAGGCTGGGGAGGGGGGCTTCTGCTTTCACACCCTTTCTACAATACGTGTTATTATTTATCATGTAGCCCCATCGGTGCTTTGCAGAATACAAGAAGCTGACAATCTAAAATTTGATGCAGGGGAAACAGCAGACGTGGAGGCGGGGCTAGATCGGGAAAGAATATGCAATTGTGTCAGTTCCAAGCTTGTTCATTGGCTTCGCTGCAGAAGGGCCTGGGAATGAGGAGATTGGCCCAAAAGCTTTGTGGGAAAGGTGGCAATGGAGAAATGTGAGGGGCTGGCGGCATTCTGCAGGTGTTCTGGGAGGCCGTTCCAAACCTACCGGACAGTCTGGTAGAAAGGGCAGCGCCTTTTCAGGAAGCAGCCAAGCATTCATCACCTGGACGTGTTGAGTGATGCAATTTTAAGATGTTGACACGCGTGCGGTAAAAGATTGATCTTAAGTGAAGTCTTTGGCTTCAATCCGGTTTTTTGCTTTAGCTTTGATACAGTTTAATTGAAACAAGCTACAGTATTCATTACATGTTAGACTTTAAAAGAACTTGCATGGATTACCACAAATGCAGCTAGTTATTAAAAACAAAAAAAGTAGGCCTTGTTCTAAGCAGTTTCTCTTTTGGCCCAGTGAAGCCCAAATAGCCTTTAAGGAGAGATGTCTTGGCACAGTAATTGGCCTGTTCTTAATTATTTTCATATAGCTTCATCGAAAACAAACCTTTGGCATTCCACAACTTCACATACGGCTTCCTTACGATTCTGGAGTTGCAATTCAGAACTAATTTGCTCATAAGGACATCAGAGGAGCCCTGAAGCTGGATCCATCTAGCCCAGCACTCTGTTCACACAGTGGCTGTCAACCAGGAACCCCTAAGCAGGACACAGGTGCAACAGCACTTTTCCAGCCACGTTCCACAGCTACTGGTGTATATGGACTTCCGGCCTCTGCTCGTCTTCCAGTAGCTTCTAAACCAGCCTTCCCCTAGTTAGGGTGCCCTCCAGACATTTTGGGTGACAAACATCAGTCCCAGCTAGCATGTCCGATGCTCAGGGACTGTGGCGGTTGTAGCCTAAAACATCTGGAGGGCATTCGGTGGGGAAAGAGTGTCCTATATTTAAAGCTGTGCTCTTCTTCTTTTGCTACCAGCAAACAATTGAAGATAAAAAGGGTATCTCTGGATACAGCTATACACAGGAGGAGCTGGAGAGAGTGTCAGCAGTAAAGAGCGAGATGGATGAAATGAAGGGTCGAACTCTGGATAACATGTCCGAAATGGTGAATTTTCACACTATTTACAGACTGGGGTGGGGGGAGTGGGAGGGATTGGCAATACTCAGTTCCTACCTTCCACCAACCTGCCACTTCCCTGGATCATCTGTTTTGTCTGACCAGCATGACTGTGGGTGCAGCTGGGCAGGAGGGCCGCATCTCCACTTGTCACCTCTTGCTTGATTTCCCCCTCCATTTGCCTTTCTAGTCTTCCGTTCTTCCCATTTCAAGCCTTCTTGCTGTTCTATTAATAGCACATTCACGCAGTGCATTTTCCTCCCATCAAACAGGTGAAAAAATTGAACGCTATGGTGGCTGATAAGAAGTCAAGCCTAGCTCCAATTATCAAAGATTTAAGGCAGTTGCGCCAGAAGTGTCAGGTGAGTGAAGGAGACTTTTTTTTAATGTTTTGTTGGAACACAACTGGGCTGATTAGAATGGGGCAAAGCCACCTCTCAACGTAATCCTGCCATTTTGCTTTTACAGCAGTATGAGGGTCAGAGTTTCCCCTCTGGGCCACTCCGTAACTTTCTGTGACCAGATAAACCTCTGGACCAAACTGCATGTATTGTGAAGGTGGCCAGTTGGATTCGTGCGTTCAGCTATTTCTCACTGGGTTTCCCCCCCAAGTCTAAGCCTCTCTGGAACAAAAAAAAAAGGCTTGAGTGACTGGGTTTTAGGATAAAACCAAGACATAAGCTATGGTGCCCAAAGCATCCTGGAACAATCGGAGAACCCTCTGGCTTGGTTTAATGCTTTGTGCGAAGCACCTACAAAACTCTTGGCCTGATGACTAAGACCAAAGCCTCCGCGTCTAGAGGCTGCCCGCCACTGAGGGCCGGATGTTGGGGACGGTCACCTTCACGCCCTGCTCACAGGCTCCCCAACGTATCTGGTTGACGGTTGTTAAAAACAGAAGGTTACATTAGAAGAGCGTTTGATCTGATCCCGCAAAGTAGCTTTTATGTTCATTGGAGATATTCCTGCTGTCTTACACCCCCAAAATATATTCCTCTCCCCAATGCCCCCCTCCAGTGAATTTAAAACGTGGGCAGAAACAATCATTTTAGATACTGTTTACACAGTCTTCCCCTAGCTGGTGTCCTCCTGAAGTGTTGGACTGCAAGTCCCATCTTTCCCAGCCAGCACGGCTATCTGGAGACACCAACTTCAGGAAGGCCGCCTAAACCTGTGCAAATCCTAGAATAGCAGAGTTGGAAGGGACCTGCAAGGCCATTGAGTCCAACCCCCTGCTCAATGCAGGAATCCACCCTAAAGCACCCTAAATGCTCTGCTTCACTGCCAAATGGGGCATAGTCCGCCTTCCATTTCCTTCCAGCACAGCCTAGACGGTAGCTGTCCTTTTGCCAGCATATCTGTTGCTTGTTACTTTATTTATTTATCATGTTTCTATACCACTCTGTAAATACCTGGGACAAGAGAACAGCCTTTGCCTGGCGCCAGAAAGACAACACTGTGGGCGCCAGGCAAGCTTCCTTGGGGTGGGCATTCCACAAACGGGTAAGTGGAAGAGTAGTGGACAGCCACTTTCTCTGGTAGCCACACGCCTAGCTTCATTTGGTGGGGGGGGTTTCCCCAGAGGACAGGCTCCAAAGATGACCTGAGCCTCCAGGCAGGGACATATGGGAGGTTATGGTGATTCCATGGCACATGTAAATTTATTTATTTATTTATTTATTACATTTTTATACCTCCCAATAGCCGAAGCGCTCTGGGCGGTTCACAATACCTATACAAACTGTTTGTGCAGGAGTACAACCCTTAAAAAACTCTTGCAAGCTTAATTTCAATACAGCTAGCTCATAATCCATGCCATGGTATAAGCAAGATAGCAAAGTAACCCACCACAGCATTAAAGATCCTGAAAAATAAATATATATATATATAAAGCTTGGTGGGGGAATGGGACTTGTAAGCTATGTTGCAATTTAGGCTATTGATCCTTCAGCGTGCAAGGCTGGTGGGGGTGCCCCATAAGCAGCGGGGCTCAGACGTCTCTTTGGTTTATGTAAGCCCCTCTGGGAGGTGGGAGAGTGAGGCTGACAAGCACATGATCTGCCTGAGTGCCACAGGCTGAGGGACTTCATGCGCCCCTTCTGCCTTTCCTTCCACTACCAGGAATTAACCCAAGAGTGTGGAGAGAAGAAATCCCAGTACGACAGTTGTGCGGCAGGCTTGGAGAGCAACCGGTCTGCACTGGAGCAGGTAAAACAGCCAGACAGAATGGTGCTCCTTGTCTCATCTCCACTGCTGACGCCCAGTTTTCTCCACGAAGCCACAGTGGTGGGATCTTCCTGATGGCCTTTTGGGGCTCACCTACACAGCTGGGTTGGGCAATGATGACTATTTGCCAAACTACGGGGAGCCTGCACATGGAGGGTGGGACCATAGGATGAAGCGGTTGCTTGTGCCCAGCCGTGGCCCAACCAAACGCATCAGCCGTTCTTTCTTGGGATAAGAGGAGAGGGCACGGATCACGTTGTCTCTGCCATGGCGGGGAGGGGAACTGTGGCCTTCCAAATGTTTTTGGACTCCGAAGTCCCATAAGCCTCAGCCATGCTTTGATCAGGGATGATAGGAACTGGAGTCCAACATCATCTGCAGGGCCACCAGTTCCCCAGCCCTGAATTCTGTGTAATTCTGGGCCTGCATCCAAGGAGCACCCTTTCCTTGGAAAGGGTCCTCATGCTATAGAGCAGGGATGGGGAAGCTCAGGCCTGGGGGACAAACCTGGGGTCCCAGTCAGCCCTCTGGGGTTCCCCAGGTAGTCACACACCCTTCTCCTTCCTCCCCTGCCCCCCACCATCTATTGTTTGGTAGTTTCCTTGCTTGTGTACATTCCCCCCAGCCCCCGGCTTCTAAAAGGCTGAGATGCTTCTAAGTTACTTAGCAGTAAGAGCTTTAAGAACCCTATATGGTGCTTCTCACCCCAGTCCTTCTGCCTTTGGCCCCACTCACTCCTGGAATGCCCCCCCCCCCCAAGAGCTTCCCCAAAATTGAATTTGGCCCTCGGGCTGAGAGGGGCTCAGCACCCTGCAACAGACGTTCTGTGTTCTTGCCTGTGACCTTCCTCCTGCAGGCGGTGAAGGGCCTTCTTGAGGAGTGTGTTCAGGAGGAAAGCCGCTATCATCATACCAACAGCATGAAAAGAGTAAGTCTGCAGAAGGGTTGGGTGTGCAGCTATTTCCGTGAGACTCTGTGAGCAGGAAGGGTGCTTGGTGCATAAATCCCTGTGTGTCTTCTTAGGTTCTAGAAGTGCACCTCCAGCGTGCCAAAGATGAGATGAAGATGTATGTCTCTTCGGATCAACAGGAAAGAAGAAAGGCAATCAGGTAAAAGCACTTGGAAGCACATCTAAACTCCAAAGCGTTTTCAGAAATGGGAGGTTAAGTCATTAGCCTTGAACCAGGGGAAATCGGGCCATATTAAGTTTCCCTGAAATTCTCTGTTGCAAATTTCCTTCCCTCCGCGGAGGTGCTATTTGCTTAGTAGACGGTGTCCTCAGCAGTGATTCTGTGGTTCAATTTAGGCTTCTTCCCACGTGAAAACAGGGCTGCAAGGAGAAACACGGAGATCTTAGAAGTATGTTTACGTCGCTTGTTTATCTCACAAGTCTCCATTTATGGTGGCCAAATTGAAGGGCAGCCAGGGACAGCGACCAGATTACATCTCCCTAAATATTTGCAGTGGATTTGTTATCTGTGTAGACGGAGGAATAATGCTGAGAAGAGAAATAGGGGGAAGGCTAAGCGCTAAAGCGGAAATGGGAGAGCAGCTGTGGTGGAGTTAGCAGATTCATGCAGAGAACCTGCCAGCCGTACGAATTACTTGCCCAGTGTTTCTCTGCTCGGTGGTCATGCCTTTTGGTTCTGTTGTTGTTGATTTGTATGCAGAATACTTTTGCCCTTGCCCTTTGATGGAGGCTATTTTACGGGCCAGTGCCTTGTGTCCATTTAAAATGCCGTCCTTCTTGGGGCCCCTGTGGATGCTGGGACCCAGGAGCTTAGAGTGGGCAAGGCATACCAGCACGCTTCCTGTGGAGAGGGGGGGTTGGATGTCTTCGTCCATCCATACCTAGAAGGCCATGTACATATATGTTGGTGATTTCGGCCTGCCCAAGTCTCTCACTTGTGGGAGTAGCATGAGCCACAAATATGCACAACAGGGCACTCCTCCGTCATGGGGTAAAAGGTGCCTCTCTTTCGGAGGCGCCCACTGTGTCCTCCCTCCTGCCGCACTTCCGCTTTAGTCACTGAAAAAGAGCCCAGGAAGCTTCTAGGCGAGGTGAGTGAGCCGTAAGAACGGTGGGTTGCCCACGTCCCCCTGAAAATCAAAGCGAGTGCACAGATGCTCCAGGAAATGAGAGCTCGCCATCAGAGGCGGTGGGGCAGGCAAGGATTAAATACATGCAGCATGGCAAAGGAAGACGAGCTCCTAGAAACCCGTTCAAGGCTGGATGTCTCTCTTGTGAGCCCTGGAATGTAAACTGAGCTCAGACAACCCAAAAGCAGAACTTTGGTTTGCTTTAATGAACCAGAAATGCCCTAATTCTGGTCCCCAGCCCCATCTCTGTTCCATGGAGTCAGCAGTGAGGAATGTGAAAAGTTAATTTTGTTCTCTAAAAATAGTTTTAACTTTCAAAATTAAGTTGCATTCTTTCCAGGCATCATTATAAATAGCCAAAAAGCTGACGTTCAAAAACCTAATTTTCTGATGCCTTTCTTTTTCCTTTCCCATTAATAAATTTTCAAAAGCCAGTCTTAGGGCTAAAGAACACTGGGAGTACCCAAAGAGCTGGGTAGGATGTCCATCAATGTGCTCTCTCGGGGGCAATCGAGGTCATCTTGGTCCTGGCAGAAATTCTAACAGCTGCCTGCAGGTTATGAGAAAGACGGATATCCTGGGCTGTGGGAGTAAACATGTTCCAGGCTCAAATCCCATCTCCCAATAGAAGAACATTTAGTATATAGGGCAGGAGTGTGCAAATGGATGGCACAGACCCTGAAGACTGGGCAGGGGGTTGTCATTTGTTGCCTTCCCACATGGAAGGCTACAAGCAGCTGCCTGATAGGATGCATAGCGTTGGATCCAGACTCAGCCACACCGTAATCCCACTGAAATCCATCACCTCTTTATTTGTCCCATTGGAAGCAGTGGGGCTGGAGCGTAACTGGCTGTGCTTCCACCCCTACCCGTTCCGTGGCGCCAGCGGCCCCTGCCGCTCGCACAGCAGCAGTCCGGGGCTTCAGGGGCAGCCAGAAATGAGCAGAAACTCCCGTTGCTGGAAGGCGGCCTGTCAGCAGAGCTCACATGAAGGCGCTCGGCCACCGGCCTCTTTCCAGGAACGAGTGTTTGGGGGCTCCCCTTAGGGAGTGCTGCATCTCCCTCGTGTAAACCGGGGGTCCTGTTTGCTCAACAGGATTGTCAGGATCCACCTAACAATTGCAGCAGCACTGGGGGCACAAGGGCCTGGTTGGATTCTGTCCTCCTTACGGATCCAGGAGACGTGTTTCCCGATTGGAAGCCATTTCAGAAGCGCCTTACAGTCCTGGGGTCAAGCTCATGTAGTCATTCCTTGATCAAGGTTAGGACGCAAGTCCTGTTCGGACAGATGCTGAGGCCAAGACCTGCATGGATTTTAGTGGAGCAGAACAATCATTCCAGGTGGCAGAATCAGGAGTCTCCCCTGAAGCATTTATGGCCGAGATCTTCAGTGAACGTGCGCTCAGACTGTTTTTCCTCCTGCCGTTCAGTAGAACTCCCAGTTTAATATCAGTTTTCCACCCCATCATGGAGCTCTATTATCCAGACGATGCTTGCCTGTATGGAAGTGCAATGAGATCTGTGAAACCAGGGTGATGGAGAGCATCGTCTGTAGGGTTTAAATGAAAGGCGAGAGCCAAACCCCCTCACCGAAAACGTATTTCCTTTTCCATGTAATTTTCCTCACAGTGTGGTCCTGAGGAGGTTATGAGACAAGGACTATTATCACTTGCCCTTGGAATAGGGTGGGAAAGATATACGTAAGTATGTTCTCGAACAACAAGGGACATCATAATGAAGGATTTTATCCACTCAAGACCCAACTTTGAATAAAACCTCAGACTCCCATCTGCAACATGGGTATCATGATACAGACCTACCTTACAGGGCTGTTGTGAAGGTTTCTGACCCCATGCATGTGGAGCTCTAAAAGTGCTGTATGAATGTCAGATGTTCTTTTGCGTTATGATTACATGCATTCATTGTCTTCTTTAGGGAACAGTATTCCCGGATGATCACAGAACAAGAAAACCTTGGAAAGGTAAGCAACGGATTTCTTACAATTTTTTTTAAATTTTTTTCCTGTTTTTAGAAAATGCAACATAGTTCATGCGTAGCCCTTAAGAACCATTCCATTCTAGCACAGAGAAATTGCTGTCTCAAAATAAACTATTCAAACAATTCTAAAGGCCGCTTCCTCCAGATAATGACGAAGCTGCATGGCTATCTTTTACAAGTGGCACATTCCCCACCCCCGGAAACCCCGGGGATAAGATACCATAATGCAGACGACGCTTTGCTAGATCAAATTTGATGTGGGATATAAGGCCATTGGCTGAAGACGATGCATTTTCCAGCTGTTGCCCTTGGTATATTTTTAAAAAGGAACTATAGCGCAGTCGATATAGCTGTGTTAACTACAACCCTTTCATCTTCTTCTTTCTTTCCCTCACAAATCCAGTTATACAAGTGTTATACGTTTACATACATAATCCCTTGTGGAATTTTATTCTCGGTCTTCTTAATTTCAAGAGCACAATTTACTTCAGATTGTGGAGTCTTGAGTCTGGAAGTCAGTGACCCTGATATACTTTTACAAGATAAGTGCAGCCCAAACAAATAACAGAGATGGGACCAACCATGTTTGTAGTCCTGAAAATGCTTCATGTTGTCTTGCCTCTTAACCCGGTGTTGGTCCTGCTTTGCAAGAATTGCGATCAAATACCCAGACATAGACTAACTTGGGGTACATAAGAAAAAACGTCGGTTTTTACTCCATAGACTAACTTGGGAGCTTCCTCTGATTTAGAGAAAGGGCCACAGCTCAGCTCCGCTCCATAGTAGAGCACCTGCTTTGTGTGTAGGAGGGCCCAGGCCCAAGCTGCGAAAGGCCCCACCCGGAGCCTGGGAGGCCCACGGCCTGCCCGCCTCTAGGCAGCACTGAGCTAGATGCAACAACAGCCGCAGGCAGCTGCAGCCTGTCTTTGTATAAGGCAGGTTCTCCGTGTGCCCGGAGTTGTAGGCGCCAGCAGTGGCTGCTCCGCATACGGCTGAAGTGAATGGAGCAGCTATTGCCCATTGGAGCGATACACGACTTCAGATCCCAGCGGTGGGATCTATATTGCTAAGGTAAGAAAAAGAAACGATCACATCCAGTTGTGGGTGAGATGACTGTTGCAACTTGTAAACCTTCGTCAGTCTGGTTTTGACCCTTCTTTTGAACAACAGAAACTGCGAGAGAAGCAGAAGGGCATCCGGGAAAGTCATGGCCCAAATCTGAAGCAAGTGAAAATGTGGCGAGATTTCCAGTTGCTCGTGGAGTGCAAGAAGGAGTGTTTCTTAAAGCAACAAGACCAAACGTCCATCGGCCAAGTGATTCAGGAAGGGGGAGAGGACCGACTGGTCTTATGAAGCCTCGTGCCTTCATATCCCAGTGATTCTGAAGAGGAGAGTATTTCCGTAGCAGTTCCATGGTAAACGTTGGTTTAGTTCTACTACCTTTTCTGCACAAGTTAGATCTGTTGCTGGAGCTGAGCAGCTCAACTACAAGGGGTGGCTGGAAAGGTTTTGGCTTAAATAGAACAGCGTTGGTTTTCGAACTGGGCTGAGACCCTTTTGGCCACTCCGTGGATTAAGCAGGAAAATAACTTTCTTCTAGGGGTGCTGCAAATGGAACGTCCTTTCCGTCACTTGAAGGTCAGGTTAATGAGTTAAGCAGTAGAAAGAGCTCTGGATGACACTGCTATGTCAGAAATAGTTTAGGAGCCAAGCCATCTGTTAGGCTGAGCTGTCTGTTTCCAGAAAGGCAAAAGTTACCCTGTCTCCAAGTCTCAAAAACTGGAGTTTGAATCCTGGACTTTTTTGAGGGAACAGCTTCTATATCTGGGTTCGTAAGCCAGGGGACACTAAGATCAAGTGTGCCACAGAGCCAAACCAGCTTGCATAGTAGTCCTCACACCACATTCAAGCATACACAAACCCAACACCTTACTCCTACATGGCCATGGGTTCATCTTCCAAGGGCCACAACCACAAGGCGAGAGCAAGGCTTAAGAAAAAGGCCTTGAATTCTCAGCACTATAATAACGTAAAACATGTATTCTTTCTTGAAAAAAACCATGATGTCCTGTAGTGTCTGTTCATTTAGTGTCTGTTCCTTATATAGCCTCTGAAGATTGGGACACTGATGCTTCATGTCCTAGCTCAAGCCAGATTTTGATTGTTTCCCAAGGATGCAGGTTGTAACATTTGCCTTGTGAACTCTGGTGAGCTTGACCAGAAAGCTGCCATGTGGGGGGGGGGGGGGGGAGGGGGAGGTCCGTGTGAAATAAATCTGCCCCTAGAAGACAGTCCATTAAGATTGCTGAATCTCTGCGTCTTCGTGATACCATGGCTATTTTGCTGAATTCTTTTGACACGGAGTAACTCTGTTGTTATTCTGCACATAAGGTTCACTCCAGTATAGGAACATTACAAAGCTTTCCTTCTGGAACAGTATGGCCAGTTGAAATACGAACCCTGATGGTCTTTGGGTGCCTTTATACTTTTCTAAGTTGCATCCCTGACTGCCTGCCAGCCTCAAGATCAGAGAAGCAGGAGCGCTTGCTCCTTATTAAACGTGTTGGTTTTCTTGGCTAAATCTTAAGCACAGGCACTCCAGAATTCTCTTTGCTTGACCCGTGGTGAAGTCATTTAGAAACATGACATTTTGCCTTGAAATGAACTTTTAAACCTTTTCTAGCTTTGTTTCAGCTATGAGGTTTTAGCCTTCCCTGTAGCATTTTCCCTGTTTGATATTTCCCTGCTGATATTTAAATTCAGTGTACTCCATTAATGTAGCTACAATGACAATAAAGTCTGCATGTGAATCCTCCACGTTTTAAACTTTTCTTTCAGTCCCGTGTCGCACCTAATAAAGAACAGGAACTTGTTGGGTGTCAGACACCACTTTGCCTCCCAGTGTTACGCTTCTGAGAAGTCAAAAACTTTTGTTTTCTGCCTATGAGCTGAGTGCTGTTGGCATCAGAGCCTTCTGCATCAGACCCACAAAGACCCTTAAGGAAACCACACACGCTGTCCGGGGCTCTGCTCTCCTATAGCCTTGCACTTCTTGCACTAGGGTGCAGGCACAGTACAGAGTTGGGTTCTTGGGGCTGACTTGAACGGGGAGCTGCAGAACCTCCACCGGTAAGAAAATGTTTCCACTCATTACAGAGCAATTTCTGACTCTGATTTGTGTTCCTGATTTGCGCTATACACACTTTTTCAGATACGGGTTTCTTGCTTATTTGCATAGTTTTACTGCCTGAAGAACCTGGTGTTTCCTGGCACAACATTTATGGGGAGGGGTGTTTGGCTTTGAGATTCTTGCTGCTGGGGGCTGAACAGACGTGGGGTTAATGGGAAGGCTCACCGTCGCCTGCAGGATTTTAGTCTTGCTTGTTCACTATTTGTTGCACTGATGGAGCAACAGTAAAGTGCCGGAGCTTTCAAAGGGAGGGTCATCCGGCAGGTTGCTGACAACTTATTACATCGTTGGGGAGAAATAAATTAAAACAAGGTCTAATTTAATCCACAGTCGGATATGAGAGGAAAAGTTGGGTGGGCTCCAAAGTGTGAGAAAATCTATTTGGTGGGAAGGAGGGAGTGCCAACCCCTGGGTGCCTGAGGGCCGTCTGGGCATAGAGAGAGTTGCAGAATAGCTCTGAATCTGCCTCTCAGGTCCATGCGGCAGTTTGATAGGACTTGGGAAGTTCAAAATGTACCCCTGGAGCCTTTAAATAACATTTATTAGCCACTAAATCATTTAGCCATCCTGCGCCACAGCCTATAGCCACAGTGGCAGTCGCTTTTCAAATCTCAGAGCGGTGCTTAGAATTAAGAGAGAAACCACCTTTCTAGTGTCCCATGTTCTTACCCTAAGGGCAGAGAGAATGTCTGAATGTCACGATCTGTGAGTGTTTTGCAGGTAAGATCACAAGATTCCCGTGCCCACCTCTCTGCTTGGCAAAACTCACACTCAGTCCATTATTTTTACAGCATCATCAATGTAAGTGGCACTATAGTAGCAATGCATAGTATTTGCATAATGTTTTCAAGAGTTCAAAAGACCTTATCTTGCACCTCTTTCAGCCCAAAGGTTGAACTCAGTTTTGGAGTAGCTCAGGAAGGGGGGGGCTGCATTCCAGTGGTGGCCTGGCCAGGGGGGGGCCCAGGTGGGCCAGACACAGCCCCTCGGCCCAAGGTTCTGCAACCCTGTCCTGTTCCTGCCCGCAGCCCTGTAAGGCAGTCCGTGGGATGGGCTGCTCTGGAAAGCGAGTTGCTTATCTCAGGCCACGTGGTGAGTTCATGGCAGAGGTGAAATTCAGGCCAGAGACTTCTTGACCCCTAGCTCAGCCTTTTAGCCACTATGCTACCAAAAGGGGGGGAAACCAGACTCTGCTCTCATGGAAAGTGGGAAAGGCAAAAGTAGAAAAGCTTAAATGTGAGCAAATGCAGCCACTGGTACTTGAGTTTTGATACAATTGCAGGGGAGGATCCATGGCCACCTCAAGAGTTTTGAGGAGGGCGTTGAAGGGAGAGAATGAGGTGGCACTACATATACATGGAGAGCATTCAGGTGTAACGGGGCAGCATGAGATTTGCTATCAAATGCAACCACCTTTTATGGGAATTCATGTGAAGAGGGGATACAGAGCTCGGTGGTAGAGTACACTTTGTGGGCAGAAGATTCCTGGCTCAATCTTTGGCATCTCCAGATAGGGGCTGGGAAAGACTCTTCTGACACCTTGGGGAGCTTACTCCCACCCAGTGTAGACACGGCACTGAGATGGGGGGACCAATTCTCTGACTCTGTATGAGACAATTTCCTATGTTCCTCCCTCAAGGGGGGGGAAAAAACCACTATGATGAAATTATCTGTAAACCTCTCATGCACACATGTCCAAATCAAATACATGTATAGACCTTTGTCTTTAGAAACAACACTTTGCAATATAATCTGTACGCTTCAATGGGTCTAGCTCTGCAACAGCCCCCTTGAAATGAAGAATGGGGTACATCTCAACTGTGAAGACTGCACATCAAATATAACTAGAGAAGGGAAGGAAACAAGGAATCTCTGGGAATTTGGAACAGAAGCTGCAAATTACAATCTCAAGATGTTTTGCTGATGTCTATTAGGATTGCATGTGTGCTTCAGTTTTATCTTTTGTTCTAATGCAAAAAGGAATGATTAAAAATAGTGGAGGCCTTGTAGTCCCAGTGCTTTCTGGATAGCACCCTGGATATTAGTAATTTTGCACACGCACGCACACACACACAAACCACAGCATGATGCCTTTCACAGCCTGCTTCAAGTGCTGCGTCATTCTTGCTTCCTTCCAGAAGGGCAAACTGATTGCGCACTTCAGCAGCATCAGAAATGACTTTCTCAGCTGAAGCAGAAAATTATAATTATCTGAAGAAAAGAAAAACTGGGAGAATGAATAAAGTGGCTCACTTTAGCTTTTACGCAAGTGGACGTTCAATAATGGGGCTTAAATGGTTTTTGTTCAGTGTCCACCCACCCCGTTAGAGATTGGATAGGAGTCGGGGGCGGCGGGAGGGGGGGGCAGACTGGCTCTGATGTTTCCTTCAGCTTATCACTTTCCATATTAGTGTTAATACTGTAGGCCTGCTAATACATGAGATTAAATACAGAGATTGGAAAATCACCTTCACCTCTTTCTGTCGCTTCCAAAAGAATGCTTGGAAAAACTACTCAGTTGGAGTATCAAATACACATTTTAAATGTCCTAAACTACCAAGATATCCTGAAATTACAGTCCACAAGCGCACTCCTACAATTTATAGAAAGGAGAGGTTTGTAAAACACAAGAGGTTTTAATCAGGAATTGTATTGAGCTGTCAGGAAAGAGGTTCAGAGGCTTTGGGGTTTTTTTAGATGTTCGAATGTATTAATATTTCTTAAATTTCTTAGATGCCTTTTTCACACACACACAAAGACCGAAGGCAACTTAGAACAGAATTAAAACAGTTACAACCGCTAAAATACAACCATCCCATAAAGCAACTAAACATTGGTGACAACTATAAAGAACTTGACAGGTGCATTAAAGAGCCCGTCATATACCATCAAGTGCCTGGGAGCAGAGGGAAGCCTTAAGCTGCTCCCCGTTATCAATTTGGCGGCCACAACTGGCACAAGCTGCCAGTTTCAAGGCGTCTTCATTGTTTCCTTGTGAAGAAAGAGCCTTCTGATGGGGGGGGGGGGAGGTTTAAATGGTTCTAATACCATCTTGCATCAGGTGTGTTGTAAACCCTTCGGAGGGCCCAGCTGCTCAAGGGAGACCTGGGTTCAAGTTCCCACACAGCTATGAAGCTGACTGGGTGAGCTTGGGCTCATCATCTCCCAGCCTAATCTATTGCAGGATGGTTGGGAGTGGACCAACCCTATGTACACTGTCCGGAGCACCTTGGGTGAGATAAAAATGCGATGTTATTTTGACATAAAGGGAAATCAGGTTAACTTATTTGCTCCTAATCGTTTGGGATTAAATTTTGTGGCAATTTCTCGCCCCTCTGACAACATGAACACCTTCTGGACAACAACATCTTGTTGTCTGTTCTGCTTCCTATTCTTTCCATTTCCATTTTTCCTCCTGAAAGCTTTGCCTTTAATCCTTTTCATGCGGAACCCATTAGCATGCACTTGACATACAGTAGCTCAAGCCTGTTTCTGTTTTATTTCTCTTACAATTATTCCTTGCAGGTAGATCTAACTGAATGCATCTTTAAAGGAACAACTCTACATATACAAGATATATAGATATACAGAATACACACACTCAATCTATACACAAAAGTGTGTGTGTGTGCATAGAGTGAGAGTGTATGTATATTTCAAATCATGGCACATTTTCCCTCTAGGGCTTAATCTCAGAATCTAATTTCAATGGCAACCATAGCAATAAAAAGAGTTTGTCTGAACATGTACGGAGTTCTGTCATTACTGAGTCATCCCCAGTGCTCTGAGATAAGAGGGCAAGATGTCAGATCAGAGGGGTCATGAATAAGCAGGCTGCAGCTTGCCCTTTTAAACATCCTCATGCCTCCTGGCGGACCTGAACTAGGGGGCCACTGTGGTGCCAGGTGTGGATCCGCCATTTCCCGCAGGTCCAGAAGCCGTCATTGTCCAGGTGGCTCCTAGCCCAGCCTTCTGGTGAGTCTGCGGTCCTAGGATAACGCTTCAAGGGCTAGCCTAAGTCCTGAACATTCTGTCTGTATCCTCTAAGCCAGGAAGACCACTGCTTTCCACAGGCTTCCCACTCTTCCTTTTCATGCAAATCCCCTCAGTTCCTCAGAGGACGGACTCCTGAGGTGTTGTACCCCTTGGCTCGGCTCTGTCCCCACTTCACTGCCCTTAATGGCACCCCAAACCTCCATCTGAAGGCCACTCATGGTCTTTCTGATGTCTAGGACAATGCTTTGCTGCCTACTCAGAACTAAACCCCACTGTGTTCAATGGAGCATGTTCCCAGCTAAGTGTGTATAGCAGGGGAGGGCAGACTTCAGGCTTCCAGGAGCTACATAATTATTTATTATTATTATTTTACTAGAACTATGAGATCCACCAGTCAGATGTGTTGAGACTGCAACTGCTAGCATTCCCAGCTATCATTTGAAGTCTGACACATCTGGAGGGCACCAGGTTGGGGAAGTCTGCTCTATATCAATGCAGCAGCTTAGAAAACTGGCTCATCAGAAAGCTCTTCCGTGGCAGTCACTCAAAATGCAAATGAATGAAAGCTTCATTGGGAGGAAACGGTTCAGGCTTCTTAGCTTAATTTTACAGCTTCAGAAGCAAAGTGTGTCATCCCCCCCCCCGCCTCCCCCACTCTTGCCTGTGACTCAACTATGTCAAAACAAGTGGCCAGCTTTTATTCTAACACTTCTTGAAGAATCTGACTGAAACTCTGTATGTCCAGATAACATCCAACAAAGTGCCCCTCTTGCATTTTGTTTCAAGATATTTTTGGAAACAACACAAGTGACCTTGGAGCGCTAGAGCTGCTTTTCCAATTTAGGACTTTGCAGCTGGCCTAAAGAGAATCAGGATAGTCTTTCCAGCAGCCTTCCCCAAACTGGCACCCTCCAGATGTGTTCTACAACATCTCCCATCATCCCCAGCCAGCTGAGAGTCAAAGACATCTCGAAGCAAACCGGTTAGGGAGGGCTACTTTAAACATTTTGGATCCGTGCACAAATGTTATGTCCGCTCCAACCCCACCCATTCACATGGCAGCTTTGCATGTGTGTTTTCCTCCCGGTATGTAGATATTCCCTCCATGGTGCAGGACTATATGAGGACATCAGTTAGCTGGCGACTCCTCAATACATTTTCCCTGGAGGTTTTCTGGCCTTCATTTGCCCACTGTCAAAAGGTCTTTATGTAATTGGAATGGGATGGTGCTTTGCCTGTCTCCTTTTCTTTTTAGGTAATCATAACTAGGAATTGGCTTTCGAGTTACCAACATCAAGAATCTCTTGCCAAGCCAGACTTGATGTAAAAAGTCTAAATGAGGACAACCTGTAATCTTGGCACAGGGCTGCAAAACAGGTCTGTCACCATCAGGAGCTGAGGTTCATGCTGATAAAAGCAACACACCCAATCCTGATCTACTGAGAATAGGCTGCCAAGACTCTGAGGAATGAATAGAGAAGTCTCCTAAATCGGGTGGGCAGAAGCTATCTGGAAGGTTATCTGACTCTCAATTATAGAGCTATAGCAGCAATAAAATTACACACACACACACCCATAAAGGATACTATTGAAATTAAGAAAGCTTAGACTAACCAGGAGTAGATTTGTGCATGGAGGGACTGTAAGAGAGCTCAGTCCCTCTACACATGTTCCTGGATTCTAAGTGTGCCTCTTTTGCACTTGGCCCTGGTTGGTGGATCTAAGCATTCTAGTAGAAAACGAAGTTGATCCCTTAAGCCTTGCAAATAATCACTCCTGTCCTAAATCTAGAATTCCATTTATTAGGAGGCTTCCCATATAACAAAGGTGCAGAAGTCCATAACGTGCTCAATTATTGCTATTTATTTAAAATACCTGTGTCCCACCAACCAACCTTAGTCTTTGAAGAGGGTTATGTACATTAAAATTTAAAATCCATACAGAAACTAAAACCAGACCAACGGTAAAAAGAGAGCTGTGTGTATGCATGGGGATGGGGGGAATGAAACAAAGGCCCATAGAATTCCAATAATTCTATGGGCCTACAATGGAAAACAAAGCAACCGTTAGAAAGACCCAGCCAGCATCACACCCCTCTAGGGCCCATTGATTTCCAACGGAAGTGCTAAGTGAGCGCTCAGTGTGTGCACATCTCTCTCATCTAAATAAATTGCAGCATTATGCTTGGCAGTTAGCTAGCACTTGGGTGTATTCAAAGCTCTTAGCGTACATTAACTCTGGGCTACTAGCTTCAACTGGCAGATTAATCAACTATAATTTTGTTGATTCATCTATTTGGCTAATTTTAGTGTATGAGGATGAATTTTAATAGGTGGCTTGAGTTAAGACAACTTTTTAAAAAGATGTTGGGTGCTTCCAGACAAAGGGCTCTTAGTGCTAACAATGAGAAGGTATTGTGCAGCATTTTCTCCTTAACAGATTTTCTGCATTAACAAAAAAGTCAGAAGAACCAGTAAGAAAACATGGGGAGGCCATGAGTAGAATATGCTCATCCAGACCAGCGTAAACCGCCTTGAACGAGGCAGGGCAATGGTCTCACAGAAGCTTTGCCTGGAAGCACTTGTTGATTCTTGCTTGTTCCTGGGAATTCACAGGGGGAGAGTCAAGATGGCCCTCTCCTTCTAACCCTGAAAGATAGTTTGTCAACCTGTGAATATTTTACACTTAACCTGTTCAAAGGCTCCACAAAAAGATGCTTCATCAGTGGACGGTTCTATTTCACACACTAGTTTAATTGTTGGGAACTGCCCAAGGCCACCTTGTGTGTTTGTAGCACAGCAGAGATTTGCATCAGGGATTTCCTGGTTCATAGTAGCTTAATCTCTTAGTACGCTACACCAGTTGAGCTGTGTTCTTATAAATCTGCATACATTTGGTAATTATTATTTTTTTAAAAGGAATGCCTTTGAACTATGAATTCCACAGCAATATTGATCTTCGTATTATAGCAGTTTAGAAGTATAGCAAGTCCTGTATTTGTGTCAAGATACCGTTAAGTCGAAGAACATTTATACTTGAATTTTCTGCCAGGTTTTTGCAAGGCGCGTCCATTTCTAGGCTGTCTCCATTTCCATTCTTTGTTAAAGCCTTAATGCCCTTCGGCGGGAGCAGCCAGCGGCTGTTCTGCAAGAAAAGCAGCAGCTAACGGCAGCAAAAGCTGCCTTAGCTTCACTCCCTTCAGCCTGAAGTTCTCGCCCTTGCTCTGTGCTGCCTTGTCAATTAAAAAGGGAGGAAGAAAAACGTGCAAACAGAGTGAAATAGGAAGAACTAAGAAAGGGGGAGGGATCCTAAAAGGGTCGTTTCTCACCCTGTCAGCTCTCCGCCTTCAGCTTGAGGGAAATGACTGGCTTTCAGATTGTCCAGGTGGGAGGGAGGGAACGTCCTTATCAGCATCCAGCTCCAGCCAGTAGCACCGTTAACGGCAGTCGGTAGAAAAGTTGCCAGTTCTTGGAGAAGCGGCAGGATCTTTCCCCCCAGGTCACACCTCAATTGCTGACCCAAACAGCAAGGTTTGCACCTCCTTTCCCCCTTCACAAGGCTTTAATATGTGGATAACAGGCAGAAATCAAACAGATGCAGCTTTTGCTCAGCAAAGAACCGTCATATGTCCTGGAAGTGATCACCAGAAAGGCATCTTTAAAGAGAAACGCTGGTGGACGTGTGGAAAAGCTGGCTGGAGATACTCTGCTTGGCGTCTTCAAGCATCCTTATTTAAATTAATGCCCTCTCTAGAAGCATGGACTAATTCAGCGCTTAAAAGCACTTGGAGTTTAGCAGCCCTCCTCAAGTTTAATAAGAAGATTCCAGTAAATTCTGAGTCATTCATTTTGCAGTCATGCAATATTACTGTATGTGAGTGAGTGCTATAAATCACACCAGCAGGGATGACACGGAGCCAGAGTGCAACCATGAACCTGTATATTCAGCCCTTGGGCCAGGCCTTGTAACTAGGGCTGCCAACTTTTGAACTCACCTCTACAGCCCTCTTTTTAACAGAAGTTTTACTTGCAGCAATTAACAGATGATGATGATGCTTAAGCAATGCTATGCTAATTTCACAGCTAATGGGGAATGTTGAGGAATTCCCTGCTAATTTCTGCAGATCGACAACTCTTAAAGACACAGGAGCAGGCAAGCCCAGTTTTTTCTCTGTGGTAAATTGAGAACCCTGTTTAGAATATGTGAAGCCTCTGGGCATGTGTGGAGACACCCCCACCCACAATTCACCACTGAATTGAGAAACCGGAATAACGATTTGCTGCAAAAGGGTTAGTTGGCCTAACCATGGCTTAGCGTGTTGTCTGAACAGGCCCAGCTACTGGACTGCAGGCACACAAAGGGAGTCATGGGCGGCACCAGTTGAGCCTCTAGCTATTAAGAGCACAGAAGCCCTGACATGAAAAATGTATGAGGATTCAGTTATTTATTTATTTATTAAATTTATATACCGCCCCATAGCCAAAGCTCTCTGGGTGGTTAGAAGGGGGTGTCTGTCATGCACATGACAGTGGCAACCTGGTGCTCTCCAGATGTTTTGGACTACAACTCCCATCATCTCCAGTCAGCATGGCCAATGCTCAGATTATGGGAGGTGTAGTCCAAAACTTTTGGAAGGCACCAGGTTGCCTATCCTGTAACGACAGCGTGACCCTGTACATGTTTACTTGAAAGTAAGTCCCCCTGCAACCAATGTGACTTCCTTCCTAGGAAGTGTGCTTGGAATTGCACCGAAGAGCAGAACGTTGTGTAAGGGGAGAGTCTGGTCTGAACTTCTGGTAAGCAATGGGCTGGGGGAATGCATCGCACGTTCGCCCACCTTTGTGAAGGCACATTATGATCTATCTGTGCTAAAATTACTCTCATCTTCCACTCCCTGCCACCCCATCCTCAGGCATAACTTTGCCTTTAGTCTGTTCACTTGCCTTTTACGGTCTTCTTGGTGCTTTCCTCAGGAACACAATTTGCTCTGTGCTGAAGTCCCCATCGGTCTCTGCACATATGTGCCCAGTAACATCTGTCTTTAATCATTTATATCAAATTACCTATTTAAAACAACAACAACAACAAAGTTTTTATTTTAGAAACGTGGGCTGCAAGTGGATTCAGGGTAACCTTCATGAAAAGACCAAATGTGGTTTAGAACACTTTCCAGCACTCACCAAACAGTTTTGATGGCCTTTTGAGTGACTGCAAACTTAGTTGCAAGTTAATTTTCTGTAGCAGCAGCTTCCTGCTAAAGGATTCAGGGAGTCAAATTAGTGTTCTCTGATAAAGAACATTATTTTCATGCACCTGAATCAAAATCTAAAACAACCAATAATGCAGTGATACCTGAAGATGTTACATTTTTATTGTGGTGCATGCTGTCACGTACCTGAGACCATCAAATGCATGAAGTGTTAACCCCATTTGTGCACACTTTCATACACACACACACACACACACATACATATGCACTTACACATACTTATGGGGAGGGAGGGGCTGGAAACAGTGGGTCCAAAACATAAAGAAATGCAGGGGATAGTTCTTAAAGCGTTGCACCCTTAAAGGTAGCCTAAAAATAACGTTAACTTAGATTAAAATAGGTCTATGACATTTCTATTCATATCCCAAAAGTATATACGGGAAAGAAAGCCACAGTCCTGGTTAAGTCTGAGATTAATAGAATAAAATGTGTTAATAAATTCTAGACTTCAGCAGGAGGCTTCGGTGTGGTATCTAGATTCCTTTTTAAAGTGTGGCGATTTTGAGGTCAGCAGTAGAGTGTAGCGATGGAAATGTTCTCACATCAGTTTCTGAATTTGCCCTTTTTTAAATGTAAGATTTATGTTCTTTTGTAGACACTGACCTGCTTGTCCAACATAGACAGCAGAAGGGCATTGTTGGCAGGTGATGGCATGTATTATTACACCAGAGGAGGAGCTGATGGTAGACACGGGTGGCATAGATGGCTGGTGTTTTTCAGCGCTGTAAGAGTGTTGCCTGAACAGTTATGGGGACCGTTGGTTTCTGGGTTTCTTGCAGGGCCTACTCCTTGATTTTGTCTCTCTGCTAGATGCTTGTAGTGAGCAGCTAGCCATTTTAGATGAAAGATCCATCTGTTAGAGACAGACTGCTTGCCAAGTGTCTACCAACAGAATATATTTCATACTTCTGCCAAAGAGGTCTCTAAGTCCAGGGAAGTTTATGCCATAATTTAAAAAAAAAAAAGTCTTTAAGGTGCCATAAGACCGTAACGCTTCTGTCAGGACAGACTAACATGGCTAACCTTTTGGAATTCTTAAACAAAAAATGGTGTCAGATAGAATTTTAAATAAAAATTAGGACTGCAACATTTAGAGTGCAGTCCTATGCACATTTAGATAGAAGTAAGTCCTACAACTCCTTGGAAAGTGTGGATATATTTCTGTCTAAACATGCATTGTTATCTTTTCAGCGCCAGGACAAGACTTTTCTCTTCTCCCAGGCATTTAACAGCATTTAACAACGCTAAGTTTGTTTGTTTTTTAACAGACCCCAGAACTGTTGTTTTAAAATGGATACCATTGTTTTTATACTGTTGTTTTTGTTTTTGATGGTTTTAAATTGTGTATACTTTTTAATGTTCACTGTTTTTAACTTTTGTAAACTTGCCCAGAGAGCTTCAGCTATGGGGCAGTATATAAATTTAATAAATAAATAAATAAATAAATACTGTGTCCTTAACAAATTAGGCAGATTCAATTACAAAAACTTCTGGGTTGCAATGCTATACCCACTTACGCACCCAGAATGCTTCTCCTAAAGTGATGCCTGCTATGACTTGTGTATTTATTATCTAAAGTGAAGAAGTAGTATGTTTCTTGTTTCAGAACAATTGGCTCTAAAATATGCAATTTATGCAAATTTAATAGATCGTACTAATTTTAGTTGATTCATTGGCTATGATTTCTTTAGTCAGGTGACAACTGTAAAATTAATTATAGACAGAGCCCATATCATCAATAAAAGATACAATAATTTATCTATATGCAAAATAATTCCTAAATACATAGCTAAAAACAGAACAAAACCTAACACGACTACTTCATGTCTCCCTTCTGCAGAGTCTTGCCCTCATCATTTATTTTACAGAATTGAGTCCCAGAATTTATTTAAATTAATGCTAGATCTGAGGCCAGAAGCGAGCTGCATTAAGGGGAATAAGTATTGGCATTTGATCTGGGTTCTACTCTTGCAGAAGACCTCCTGGATGGCCTCTCTCTGCCTTGGCTTACCTTCCATCACATTGGAACTGTGGGGTTCATAGAATCATAGAATAGCAGAGTTGGAAGGGACCTACAAGGCCATCGAGTCCAACCCCCTGCTCAATGCAGGTTGCTGGTAAGACAACGACACAATAAAATCTCTGAAGCTTTCTTACAAGTGAACAAGCATTACTAATTATTAAATGTCATCCAATATAATAAACGCTCACTGGACATCTTCTGATGAAAGTAATAAGGATTATCAGTCCTCCAATCACAGGCTGCTGTCTGATGGCTTTCTGAGACATACTGCACATAAAAGCAATTTGTGACTCTTTGGTGAAGAGGTTGTTGGCATGTAGACTTGACTAGCAGCATTACTTCATGGTGGACTGAAGTAACCTACGCAGAGCAAAATGTCAAAGGATAAGCGCGCCTTCCATCCGCTGAAGGCCATAACAATTATTATTAGATTGAGGTGTTTCCTCTTGCACTGACATTGTACCCAAACCTTTTCCCATGTAGGACTTTCAACAATGCCAAGCTCCTCATGTCACCAGCTGCGGTAGCCAATAGTTACTGAATACAAACTGGAGTGTCTCCTTTCTCTGAGTCGATTCTTCAGTAATATCTTTAAACCTAATAGTCCCTCCCTTTTGGCTTAACCTCCCCTTGGGAGGGGGAAGAGCGAAAGGAGGTACGCAGAAGGTATTGTGTTCCTCTGTCTTCTCCAGCGATGAAACAAGAGGAGCCCAACAAGGAGAAAGCAAAGCTGCTGCTATTAATACAAGTCTCAAGTTGTTTATTTACCAAGACTGGAGACAAGTCTCCCCCTTTGACCTTTCTGTGTCCCTTCTGGGGGCAAATTCTATAAATCCACAGATTATTTTTAATAGAACCATTGAGTCTAAAAGGACCACAAGGGGATCTAATCCAACCAATTCCTGTGGGTAAGGTGGGACTCTAGCCTCTCACAGATTGATATAGGCAAAGAGCTGGGGTACTTTACATAGGGTTTGCTAAGCAAATGTAGAGGCAGCCCTACACAGGAGGAGGAGGAGGGCAGGGCAGGGCAGGGCAGGGCAGGGCAGGGCAGGGCAGGTCAGGTGGTGGCACACCTTGAAACTGGCAATGTGTAAAAGGAAGCCAGCACTCCTTCAGAGTATGACCTCAAGCAGCAGGAAGGCACTTGCTGCAGAACAGTGTAGCTGCAGCCTTTCTAATGTAAGCAGAAGGATTTGTCTTTCCTTCTATCCTGTTTGCAGAGGTCTGCCTTTAATCCAGCGGTGGTAAATTGCTAGTTCCATGGCCCGACTGGAGTCCACCAGGAGAAGAGCCTTCAGTGTGGTGGCTCCCTTCCTATGGAATTCCCTGTTTCTGGAGGTCAGGCAGATGCCAACTTTGTGGTTGCTTCCTGCGCCTCCTGAAAACGTTATTTCAGGCCGACTTCCTTGAGTGACTGGCTGCAGTTTTATCAGAACCCTGTTTCTTTTCAAAATAGTGTTTTTATTAATATTTTTTATCCCCTCTGCTGTTCACCACTCCAAAATCTTAGATGTGGTGCAGTTTACAAATATGGTAAATAAATAAATAAAACATTTCCTTCTGGTCTTTCATCCCACTTCCCGCCTTACAGGGCAAACGGAGCTCTGAGACCAACTCCGTGTTGTCTGTTGGACTGAGGCTACTGATCAGGGCTGGCCCAAGACATTGTGCTGTTGCCTGAGGAGAAGGACAAGATGGTGGCACTTCCCATTCCATCCACAAATGTTGACTGGACTTGATCTGTGCTTGATCTGGATACGAGACAGCTTCCCTTCATGCTGTCACTCTCATAGCCCAGGATTGGGCCCTGCAGATTAAAAGGCAGTGGGGAGGGGCGTTGTAGGTAGGAGGAGGTTGGGGGTCAACCATGGCAATGACCAGTCCAGGCCTTCCTTAACAGCCTTCCCAAGGGCCACCTTTTCAGTTTGTCCCATATAAGTGGCTGAGGTGAGAGGAAGAGCAGGACCATCCCATCAGCTCTGCTAAAATCATTACTTCCGCACCCGCACTCCTTTTCCTTCCCTATTCCTTTTTCCTTGTGAGTCGTGTCTTTTTAGATTGTCTGCTGGGACTGTCTTGTTTAATTGATTATATGTAAGTCACTCTTGGAGCCTTTTTGGCTGAGGAGCAGCAGCATACAAATACTTTAAAGAAAGGAAGCAGTGGCTGGCTGCCATTAACTCATGTGGGGGGAGGGAAGGAAGTAAAGTGCTGTGTTTGGGTGCCTTGTTGTTGTGATAAGGGCGAAACCTGTCCCACCCAACTCTCTGATATGGGGCAGCCTGGCCTTCCTGGCAGAGATCCCAGTGTGTGTGTCTGTGTGCACAGCAAAAAGAGACACCTCTTGCATCCCCCGGTGGTCCTCCTTACAATATACAAGCCCAGCTTACTCCCCATGCCATCGTAATAACATCCAGCTTCCTAGTTAATTATAGAACAAAAGATTCCCACACTGAAAACTGTCCTTAGCATGAGACTGCAGTTACCGTCGGACTGCCCAGGAGGTGGCTTGTACCTATCATGCTGGCTGAGACATGCTGGGAGTTATAGGACTTTTCTCTGTCTAAACATGCACAGGATTGCACCTTAAATGACTTTAAAAGTAGCCAGTAAAAATGTTCTGGCATTCAGGAAAACAGGTGCAGTCTTACAACACGATGGACTCTAAAAGGGAATGACAAGACAAAGCTGTCAGAAAGCTAAACGGAATGTACCCATGTGTCAAAGTCACAGCGAAACCTCATCTACCTGGTGCTGCCCTCTCTCCTCCTCTCCCCCACTCCACATGCAGTATGGGGTTTCCTGATAATCAAGCCAAATATGAGACATGTTCGCATTTAGAGCCAGGAAATCCCAACTGCCAGCGTTGAGAGGTTAGTGGGATTATGGTTTACATTAGATGTTTATTACTCCAATATCACTTCCTCAGAACATTAATGGGTCATCTAATCCAAAGAGGGCAACAGGCAACTCCCCTAATGCCTTTGCAAACCTTTTAGTGACAAGTCTTCCTTGTTTAGACTGAAAAGGGCTGGCTAGTGAGGGCCGATTGTTCATGGAGCGCCACGATTTCCTGCAACTGCGACGACTTGCATGTGAGGTGACTCTGACTCTCGTCTACTGTTCGGTTGTGGGTGTGTTCCTTGGCAGGCTCTTGGCTGCAAGAGCTGCATTAAAGGTTGCTACTAAGAATCTCTCTCTAGCGTTGTTGTCTTTGATGGCTAGGGAGGAGAGATCTACAACATGACTACGATGCCTGGAGAAGATGGGCACTGTAGTCCAACACATTTGCAGGACAGCAGGTTGGGAAAGACTATATAAGTTCTCCTACCATTCTATAATATTAATTAACGATAATATTAATTAATGGTGTCTTTTCAATACAGTTGGGATCCCTTTTGAAATAGACAGCATTGATCCCACCCCTCTAAAAACACTTCCACAGTTACTTCCATATATATATGGCCAATACGACTCAACTGTTCTCCACAACCAGGAGAGAAACAACCTTTTCAGGTTTGAAGCAGAGATAGTCGCAGTGTCAAATTTTGTGCCAGAGACTAGATTCTATATTTCTCGTGGTTATGTGGGATGTAGAGAACTGTGATTAAAGCCAATTTTTTAGCTTGGTGGGCAAAGTGATGTACAAGTGCAGAAGAGATTGTGGAATTAAGTTTCTGGCAACCAACGCCTCGGAGCTTGGGAACACGACAGATTTATTTTTCCTGACTGCACTGACAGGCCAGAGATATTTTAATGGAATATTAGCAGCTTTGTATCTAATTACCTCCAAACCTTCTAGCGCTCTCTCCCTCACACATGCTCATTAGATCACACATTTTGCTCCCAGTTAATTATTTTCTATTTTGGTATAGCTTAAGGCAAGAAAAAGTGGAAGGAAGCTTGCTGGGAATTTCAAGCCTTTCCAATTTATTTCTCTCAGCTCCCCTCCTCTGTGGTTCCTCCTGCTTCCTTGAAGACATCCAGGGGCAATGGGTGCCTTTGATTCAACCCATTTTGAAAAGTGGCAAAAGTCTGCTGCCTGCTCCGTAAGGAGCTGGACTAAGTTTTCTTGCTCTGCAGTCTCTGTCAGCCGTTCCTCTGAGCTCCCTGCCTGCCCTTCACCCGGAAAACACTTGTTATTGGGCAGCTGATAAATCGAATGAATGAATGAGTAGGCAAACATTTCACTGGCTTCTGTGTGTGCATGGCTCCTACCTGCCCACCTTGGTGTTCCTAAACTTGACCCTGTCTTTTGTCTTGGACTTGGATCCTGCCAAGATTTGGATCTTTGGGTCCTTATCCCACCCATGCAAGCAGGTCCTCCTCCTACTGGTGTGCAGTATGGAAACTAGATGTGCTTCATGAGCGAATCAGACCTCTCAAACAGCTGTCATGTGGACAGCCATTATTCCTCTTGCTCTTAAAAAAAATGGAACTGGGAGGCAACAGAAGTGCAGATATGGCTGCATTGTCTCGGGTATGCAACCCATAAGAGTTCAAACAACTGTTCAAATACCAGCAGGTTAATTTAATTGCAGTGGAATGTGACTGCATAGAGTTACTAGCTGCTTGGTGTGTTTTTTAACTGTCCCTGCTTCTATGCCTGACACATAAATTTAGCAGGTGAGGTTTTCCTCATCACTCTATAGGTCAGGAAAAGCTTTGCTTTCTTCCTTTCATCAGGTCAGGCTGCCGTTAAAGGCACAGGAGCAAGAAGAAACACTGTGGAAGTTCACAGCCCTATTTCTGAATCAAAAACCTACAGGCTTCTAGAAGAAAAGCTGACTGTTCAACATGTTTACCTTGCTCTTGGGTCAAAAGAGCTCCCTGAGCAGCTGATACACAATAAAAACAAGACCGTGCCTGCCCACAGGCTTGCATTCTAAAATACATGACACGAAAGGAAAAAGAGATCGGAAGGGAAGAGGAAAAAAAGCAAACTCACGCAGCAATCTTTAAAGTTAAATAGTAGTTCTTTCTCAGTGGTGCCCTCAGGGCAGGGGGTTTGGGGCAGATCTGCCAGGCCCCACTTAGTAGAATGCATAGGAGGATCTCCAAATACAGCAGGGCTGACGGAAATGAAGTAATACACATTATCATCTAAAGTCGATGAGGCGTGAAGTCTAAAGTTTAAATTATTTAACAGCACCACTGGTTCTTCTAATGACCTGCTGAAAAGGAAACAGCTCAGAGAGCTCGTCTTTCTGCAGAGCTGATGGAGTGGCCCTGCTCCCAACCTCCCTCTGCTGTAGCTAGATGGAATGGCTGCTGCCAGGTGAGGTGAGAGGTGATCCTGACTGAGCCCTTTTTCAGCAGAGCTGATGGAGTGGCCCTGATTTACATGCGCCTCTAGAGTCATGTGGCTTTAGGTAAAGTACAGCACAACATCTGAGAATAACTGAAAAAGTCAGTAAGTCAAACAGTCTAAAATAGAAAGGGGTTTGGAGGTCAGGACGATTTTGGTGAGCTTATAAATCCCTCTGACGTAGATGAGAGCTGTGCACAAGTGAAAGAGAAAAAGCAGGACACTGAGCCCAAAAATACTCAGCCCTGGGAATTCTCTGTGACTGGTGTCGTTCTGAGGGGCCTCAAAGGCCTCTGCTGGGCATATTCTGCTTTAAGGCTATAATTTCATGACCGGCTCTGAGGAGGAACTTGTCAAAATGTTAGATTCTAATTCCATGTTTCATAATATTTGAAGGCTAGGACAGCTGAACTGAAACAATTGCTTGTTATTTTTTATAATTGTTATTATCAGTCAATCAGGGAGCAAGATCCAACAAATGTCAAATGCAACTTCTCCTAGAAACCATTTTTTATGGAGAGCTATATTTTTGCAATATTTATTTGTTACATTTATTTTCTCCAAGTAGCTCAAGGTGGCCTACATGATCCTCCTCCCCTCCATTTTATCCTCACAACAGTCCTGTTAGGCTGAGAGTCAGTGACTGGCCCAAAGTCACGCTGTGAGCTTCATGGGTGAGTGGCGACTAGAACCTGGGTCTCTCCTCAGTCCCAGTCCAAATCTCGTACCCAGACTTCTCCAACCTGGACCCCTCCAGATGTTTTGGACAACAACTCCCAGCGTTCCTGACCATTGGCCAATGCTTGCTGGAACTGATGGGAGTTGGCATTCAAAACATCTGGCATGCACGACGTTGGTACCACAATGGAAGGCCAAAGGAATGAGACAATTTTCACATGCTTTCCCCACTCTTGTCTGCGTGCATGTAATACAGAAATAACAACGGTCACCAAATAATGCTCACAAAAGGAGGGGGCAACATGTGTGAATTGTCTCATAGCCCTTGGACCTTCCAGTGTGGAGGAATAGTGGTTAGAGCAGCTTTCCCTCACCTGCTGCAACTCCCATCAGCTCCAGCCAGCAGGGCCAACAGTCAGGAATGGTGGGGCTGCACCCGGCCCCCTACTCCTCCCGCTTGGCCCATCCATTGAATCCTGAATGGTTCTCCAGCCCTCCGAGCACCCGTCCCTCTATATTATTTTAGTATTTTATGTTTTTAAAATGGGGCGGCTCTACCATGGCTTGTTTGTTTCTGTATCCCAGCAGCCCTTGGGAGAGCTCTACGGGCAACCCAACACCATCTTAGCGCATTATAGGGCCTGAATGGAATGTTTTCAGCATTCTCCCACATTCCTAAAGATTTAACCCGATGCAGACTCCATGGCTTGAGCATTCCCCACTTCTTCTTGTTGTCATTGTTGCTTTGTTTACCATCATGCCTGATAAAGAGTTTTGAAGAATTTGAAAATTTGCACACAAAGCTGTGACCTTGAGTTGGACTAATAAAGGTCTTCCTCTAACATGGATTTTGGATTATTATTATTTTCTGTTGGTGAGCATGGTTATCTTTGCTTCCAGTTGGAAAAGTCTGTGAAATGCAGCTCTCACCTTTTGAAGCTATAAGTCTTGGGACTCTTGCCAATTTCTGCCTCCTGTTGCTAACAGGAACACCCAACTGCCTGGCAAGAAAGATAATAAAGGGGAAAAAATTAAATAAAACATCAGGATCGTTCAGTTATATATACTTAGAACAACTTATAATATTTTTTCCCTACGGAGTTTGCATAACTGTTCCAATCATCTCAACATATTACTTTTTGGGCAGGGGGCTGCTGTTCAAAGCTTATAAGCTACTTAAATGGAGCTTGACATATTCCCATGATATCAAAGCGCAAAACGACTACAAAGAAACCCAACTGTAGTTACTATATTTAAACTGATTTATTCTACCAAAGAAATGCAGCATTAAAATCTTCTGTTTCTGATACAGCGATTTTGAGGCAATTTAAATTTGGAATGGGGATAGATTTGCAATGTTAGTGGGTACATAGCATTTTTCATGGCTGCAAGTAAGAGAAGAAAAGGTTTTAAAGCAGCTGCAGCAGCAGCAGCAACATGGAGCCCCATGTTTGAATTTAAGTTTCCAAATCTCACACTGCTCTCTTGGCAGTAGTTCCACCAGCGCTTTAGAGTCCATGGTTATAGCAGCAATGGGGAATGTGTAGCCTTCGATTTGTTGTTGGACTGCAACTCCCATCATCTCTCTGCTGACAAGGACTGATGGAAATAGCAGCCCAACAATGATCTGGAGGGCCACATGTTCCCCACCCCTGACTTATAGTCTGACTTCTAGACATCCCAGGTGGCTCCACGTCCCGGCAGAAGCCTTTCTGAAATTGCCGCTTGCCTGGGTGGCCACATGTCCTCTTTTGAAGGACTGCCAGAGGACCATCCTTTCTTTGAAGAGATCCTCTCATTGAAGGCAGCCCAGTCCAAGTCTGGTTTAAAGATAAAGAACCATCAGAAGGGAGAGCAAAGAGGTCTTGAAGCCGCATCCACACTTAGCCTCCGGACAGCAGACTCGTCAGGCACACAGGCCACCTGGTCACATGTCCCACACTAAGATGAGGTGTGCCGTATTTCTATTTTAACTATAGGAACTATTTCTACATGTGCATCAGCCATTGGGTGGTATAAAAATGTAATAAATAAATAAATAAATGTATGCATATGAATTAGCACATCCAAACTTTATGCAAACCTGTGTCCTGTTTTTGATTATGTGCTTCCTTAATAGAACGTTTTTGTCATTAAAAAAAGATGGAAGCATTGGTGGGAAAACACAGGAGGTTTGCAAATGGAACCCGGATCACTGGCTATGTTGTCTGGGGCTGACTTGAGTTGTAATCCATTTGTGATCCGGAGGGCACAAGGTTGCCACACGGACACTATTGGCTCTTGTTTGGTGGAGTGAACAAATATTGCCTATGTCCATGTGGAAGAGGACCAACCTTGAAACAGAAAGGGCATTACAGGCCAACAGCGGGATGAACTGGATGAGCTGCCTGGGGATTTGGAATGGCACCCTCCGGGGCTTTTCTTAACTCCGGCCAAAGCCATTAGACCCTGGCCTGACATTTGAGCATCAAAGAGCACTCCAATATTTGTCACACGTATTAAGGACAGCCACTGGCATAGCTAACAAATCTGCCACCTTACATAATGCAGGCGGGTTCAGGAAGATTTGATGTTACTGAACCAGATGTCCTCTCCCAAACAAATCCCACTCATGTTTTAATTTTTTCTCTTTTAAAGAATGTGGTAAGAAAGCTAGAAGGAGTGATTCGGACTTTACCGACATCTTCAGTAGTACTTTATTTCTGAAGTGAGAGGTGCTGGGGTCTGATGGAAGCCACACCTTCTGATGTGGAATTACTTCCTCCCAATACAAAATGAGTGTTACTGTTTACCAGCATAAGGAGGGGTGGGTAGGAATGTGCTCTGAATACATAAATACACTGAAGTATTTCTGTGGATCTACCATTGGTCAGGCACCAAACCCAACAAGATCTCTTCCACAGAGAAGGAACAGGACCCTACTGTGCTCCAACACAGATGGAGACCCTGGGGAGTCAACACCTCTTGAGGGACAGCCAGTACTCACCTCCCATGCCTTAGAAACAGTCCTATGGAGGGATGAAATGCCTCCCTGTTGAGTACACCCACCCACCCCGCTCCAGACCTTCCTTCATCACTCCAGTGATCTTACCAGCAATGATGGTGACAGGTCTGTGCTAAAACCCAGAACAGGCAACACAGTGCCAATTTGGCCGCTGAAGGCCCATCCTCCATCAGCCCTACTCATTAAGAAGTGGTAAAATTAGTGCAGGTTCTGGATCAGAACTCTAAGGAGAGGGGGTAATTTTGGTTGAAAGTGAGAACTAGGCGATTAAGATAAAGTTTTGGTTTATATAAGAGATGGATTTGGGGAAGGAATTGGAGGAAAGAGTTATGTGGGATGCGGATTTAATTTTTTTTTTTTGCTTCTTTTTAAATTTTGTTTTAACTGTTTTATTCTGTTTTTTATTTCATTTTACCTTGTACACCGCTCCGAAATTTTTCAATGGGGAGCGGTATATAAATATTCTAAATAAATAAATAAATAAATAAATAAACTATTCCGGGATACTGCGAAACAGGAACAAACTTGCACATGCTCAGGGTTCTCTCTTGTCCTTGTTATGGCTTCACATGGCCCTGGTAACCCAAATTAAGTTCTGAACAACTCTATTAAAATATTCTGAATTACATTAGAGACAAAAGGATATCATAGAATCATAGAATAGCAGAGTTCGAAGGGGCCTACAAGGCCATCGAGACAACCCCCTGCTCAATGCAGAAATCCACCCTAAAGCATCCCCGACAGATGCTTGTCCAGCTGCCTCTTGAAGGCCTCTAGTGTGGGAGAGCCCACCACCTCCCTAGGGAACTGATTCCATTGTCGCACTGCTCTAACAGTCAAGAAGTTTTTCCTGATGTCCAGCTGGAATCTGGCTTCCTTTAACTTGAGCCCATTATTCCATGTCCTGCACTCTGGGAGGATCGAGAAGAGATCCTGGCCCTCCTCTGTGTGACAACCTTTTAAGTATTTGAAGAGTGCTATCATGTCTCCCCTCAATCTTCTCTTCTCCAAGCTAAACATGCCCAGTTCTTTCAGTCTCTCTTCATAGGGCTTTGTTTCCAGACCCCTGATCATCCTGGTTGCCCTCCTCTGAACACGCTCTAGCTTGTCTGCATCCTTCTTGAATTGTGGAGCCCAGAACTGGACGCAATACTCTAGATGAGGCCTAACCAGGGCCGAATAGAGAGGAACCAGTACCTCATGTGATTTGGAAGCTATACTTCTATTAATGCAGCCCAAAATAGCATTTGCCTTTCTTGCAGCCATATCGCACTGTTGGCTCATATTCAGCTTGCTATCTACAACAATTCCAAGATCCTTCTCGTTTGTAGTATTGCTGAGCCAAGTATCTCCCATCTTGTAGCTGTGCCTTTGGTTTCTATTTCCTAAATGTAGAACTTGGCATTTATCCCTATTAAATTTCATTCTGTTGTTTTCAGCCCAGCACTCCAGCCTATCGAGATCACTTTGAAGTTTGTTTCTGTCTTCCAGGGTATTAGCTATCCCACCCAATTTTGTGTCCTCTGCAAATTTGATCAGCATTCCATGCACCTCCTTGTCCAAATTATTAATAAAACTGTTGAAGAGCACTGGGCCCAGGACTGAGCCCTGCGGTACCCCACTCGTTGCCTTTCCCCAGTTTGAGAAGGTTCCATTGATAAGTACTCTTTGAGTCCGATTCTGTAGCCAACTGTGAATCCACCTAATAGTTGTTCCATCTAGCCAACTTTTAGCTAGTTTGTTAATCAGAATGTCATGTGGTACTTTGTCAAAAGCTTTGCTGAAGTCAAGATATATGACGTCCACAGCGTTCCCACAGTCCACAAGGGAGGTTACCTTATCAAAAAATGAGATCAAATTTGTCTGACAGGATTTGTTCTTGACAAATCCATGTTGGCTTCTAGTGATCACTGCATTGATTTCAAGGTGTTTACAAATTGACTTCTTTATAATCTGCTCCAGAATTTTCCCAGGGATGGATGTCAGACTTACTGGTCTGTAGTTCCCAGGTTCCTCCTTTTTGCCCTTTTTGAAGATAGGGACAACGTTAGCCCTCCAGTCGTCCGACACCTCACCCGTCTTCCAGGATTTTGCAAAGATAATAGACAAAGGTTCTGAGAGTTCTTCTGCCAGCTCCTTCATTACTCTAGGATGCAGTTCATCAGGCCCTGGAGATTTGAACTCATTCAAGGAAATTAGGTATCCTTTGACCATTTGTTTATCAATCTCAAACTGTAATCCTGCCCCCTCAACTTCTGCTTCACTTTTTCCAGGGGGGTCATAGACCCGCTTTTGGGAGAAGACTGAGGCAAAGTAGGAGTTGAGCACTTCAGCCTTTTCTTTGTCATCTGTTATCAATTTGCCATCCTCATTAAGCAGTTGAACCACCATTTCTTTCCTCTGTCTTTTACTACTCACATATCTGAAGAAAGCCTTTTTATTGCTTTTAGCATCCCTCGCTAATCTCAGCTCATTCTGAGCTTTAGCCTTCCTGATGCCATTTCGGCACTTCTGCGCCACTTGTCTGTACTCTTCTTTTGTAGCCTGGCCTTCCTTCCACTTCCTATATGTGTCCCTTTTTGTTTTCAGGTCATCTCTAAGCTTTTTGTGGAGCCACATTGGTTTCCTCTTTTGTCTTCTATCTTTTCTCCTTGTTGGAATTGTTTGTAACTGTGCCTTTAAAATTTCCTTTTTTAAATACTCCCACCCATCCTGCACTCCTTTTCTCATTAGGCTCATTTGCCATGGGATCTTACTTATCATAGTTCTGAATTTATTAAAATCAGCTTTGCTAAAATCCAGAGCACGTGTATGACTACACTAAACTTTTGTCTCCTTCATAATCAAGAATTCAAGTATGATGTGGTCACTTTCCCCCAGAGTTCCCATAACTGCCACTTTATCCACTAAGTCATCCCTATTGGTCAATATCAAGTTAAGGATTGCCGATCCTCTAGTTCCTTTCCACTTTCTGTAGGAGAAAGTTATCACCCACACGTCAGGAATTTCTTGGAAGGGCCACTTTTGGCAGTATTGGTCTCCCAACAGATATCAGGGTAATTGAAGTCCCCCATCACTACTACATCACACTTCCTTGAAACACTGGCAATTTGTTTCTCAAAAGTTTCATCCTCGTCTTCTCCTTGATTGGGTGGTCGGTAATAGACTCCAATTATCATGTTCTTTTTATTCCTTGCCCCATTTATTTTAATCCAGATGCTCTCGATGGGGCTCCCAGTCTGATCTGTGCAGGGATAGGTATTTTTAACATATAATGCAACTCCACTTCCCTTTCTATTTCTTCTGTTCTTTTTGAACAAGTTATATCCTTCAATTGCTATATTCCAGTCATGGGAGTCATCCCACCAAGTTTCAGTTATACCTATCAAGTCGTATTTGCCTTCATGTAATAAGAGTTCAAGTTCATTCTGTTTGTTTCCCATGCTCTGGGCATTAGTATATAGACATCGAAGACCATGTGTTTTATAGTCTGGCTTTGTTCCTACATTGTTGCGGACACTATTTTGGGGCACTATTGGAGCTGTTCTCTGTACTGTGGTGCCTTGGCCGTCATCCATTGTTGCCTCGAGGTTTACGTCTCCCGCCCCCGTAAGATTCAGTTTAAAGCCCTCCTGATCAAGTTCTTCACGCTGTGGCCGAACACATTCTTTCCATCCCTTGTGAGGTGCAACCCATCCCTTGCTGCATGAGTAACTACCTATGGGAATTTTATTCCATTGAAGCCAACAAGATTTGACTAGGAATTAATTTGACCTCTTGCCATGCTGCCTTTCGTACCAAGGTGCCACTCTGTATTCACACTGCAATCTCAGCTCCTTGGGAGCAGTGAATTTGTGTGTGTTGGTCTCCCTTCTAGTTACATTTTCCCCCAGTAGTCTGCTGCAGCTAGAGAAATTAATCTGCCTGGAACCTTCATGCTTCCACAGTTTTTATGTGGCTTTTAGGCCTTCCCACCAACAGGCCAAGATAACGCGGTTGCCAGTGTAAAGAGATAAATTGGTCAGGGACATTCCATGTGTTTCTAAATTATGATCCCTTCAGGAGAGCCTGATGCCCTCATCTAAATTCCTCAGAAGTAAACAGGGGGATGGTGGGGGGAGGGGGGAGAAACGTTTTCAATGGTTTTATAGGACACAGCATGAAAGCCTATTTGCAGCAGGCCTGTCCTCGCTTTGAATACATCTCTGTGGATTGTCCCTCGTTTTTCTCTCAAGCTTCCATCTCCTTTCTGCCAAGAGAGGAACTGAGTTTAACTCCTAAGTGGCAAGGTATATGTATGACCAATCATGCTATTCTCAGGAAAGCTTTGTTCACTAGATAAATACAAGACAAAAACCACGCAAGTGTTTTGCATCAAGAAGCACTTTTTCTGAAGCCTTGCAACAAAGGGATTTTCCTGCCCAAGTGCTACCTTGTGTGTATGTTTGCTAATTAGAAACAACAGGGTGCGAAGAAGGAGAAGAAGGAGGGGGAGGGGGAGGGGGAGGGTTCTATTTATATGTTTTAATTGTATATGTTTTAATTTTGTAAAGTTGCCTTGAGTCCCAGTATTGGGAAAAAGGTAGGAAACAAATAATAATAATAATAATAATAATAATAATAATAATGGGGAGGGTACTATCCAAAGTTTGATAGGTGGCAATAATGACCCTTTTTACATTAAACACATAAGGGGGGGGTTCATAGTACAACAGATCTGCCAAAAACTTGAATGAGAGACACCAGATTATAAAGCAGATCCCATTTTGTAATTTAATGTAGCAATACTACTACTAACAATAACCATATTGATAGTAAAATAAATGGTGCAGGTGCCACCTACCTTAGGCACAACATAAGAAGAGCTGTGCTGGACTGGCCAAAGGCCGATCGAATCAAGCATCCCCTTTGCCAGAAATGCCTATACGAAGCGCATAAGCAGGAGAACACCCCCATGCTTGTGTTCCCCAGCAATCGGTATTGAGAAGCATATTGCCTCTGAACTTAGAAGTAATATGTAGCCATATTAACTAGTAGCCACTGATAGCCTTCTCCTCCAGGAATTTGTCTCACCCTTTTTTAAAGCCACCCAAATTGGTGAGCATCACGACATCTTCTGGCAGCAAATTCCATAGTTTAACTATATGCTGTCTGAAGAAGTCCTTCCTTGCCAGGCTACAGAGGCAGAAGGCAAGAATAGAAAAAACAAAAAACCCAGCCACTCTACATGCCAGTACTATTTATTTATTTATTGCACTTATATACTGCTCCCATAGCCAGGGCTCTCTGGGTGGTTTACAGAACTACAGCACGACAAAGGTGTTTGGGACAGAGAGAGGAAGCAGATGAAGGAATAGGAACACAAACCACAGTTTGTTTCATTGTCCGCACGTAATGACAAGCCAGAGTATGGGTTCAGTATGGGTTGTCATTGAATTGTGGGTCATTACATGTGAACCCTACATTATGCTTTAACTATGGGTTATTAACCACAAACTTTCCAGAGTTCACAACCCAACAATAAACCGTGGGTTCTCTTCCTAGGCTGTTTGTGGTTAACAACCATAACCTAGCTGTCCAGCTAGGGTGCAGGGCTTGCATGTAACAACCCATGATTCAACAACAACAACCCATAGTCAACCCATACTCCAGGTTGTCATTATGTGCAAACCAGTCCTGGGTGGGGCAACAAGCCACAGTGCAAACCAGGTCATTATCTGTTACCTGATCGTTTTAAAGTGGAGATACCAGAGACTGAACTTGGACTTTGTGCATGCAAAGGAGGTGCACTTCCCCTGAGCTAAGGGCCCTCCATTAGACATAACTCAGTTCCTCAGCGTAATTAAATCTTTGCAACAAAAGCAGAGCTCCTTTGCAAACATATATTTAGGATTATTACCTTTAAAAGCAAGTATTACATATTTGCCTTAGTTTGGTTTTTTTTTAACTTTTATCTTGGATCAGATAATAAGAACAGAAGATAAAGGCTTTAAAGTCAAGAGAGAAATGGGTTAGTATGAAAGAAGTCCCACAGGATCAGATAAATTGGTTGAGAAGTGACAGGATTCACAGTGTGGGTGAGAGGTATAATTTTAGTGTCCCAACGATAAAATGGTTTTGGCCCAACATGCCTAAGAAATCATAATGCCCTCTGTGTTCCCTCATGCCTAAGCGTATCAATGTGTCCTCTTAATAATACAATATGTGCACCAAGTGTTTACAGTTAGGACAGGGGTGGTCTAACTAGTCTTGTGTGGTCTATTTGTTTTTGTACTAGAATCCCCGTGGACCACTGATGTGCTTTCAATGTTCAATGCCAGGGCTGTATCATAACAATTAAGGCATAGTTAATCTCTGTGAAGTGAGTCTATGCGCTCTTGCTAAGAGCATAAGTAGTAACTCGCTGGGTCAGACTGAATCACAGCCACCAGTAGGAACGATGTGTCCCCTCAGAATGTGGTGGCTGGTCTCCACCTAGCAGCCTTCATGAACATTAGCCCTAGCTCAAGCCTGTATTTCCCCCCCCCCTCCAGAAATGCTGTAATATATTTTCAGAGTGAGATTATAACACTGGAATGTTACCATTTGTATATTTTATCTGTTTTAATACTTTTTGGCTTAATATGTTGCATGTGGTTTGGGGGTGGTATTTCCCCCCCTGCATGCCTTAAGCCATTGCCAAAGCCTTAAGCGTTTGAAAGAGGCTAGACTACATGTTTTTTAAAAAATAACAAATATTTATTTATTTAGTGTATTTATAGGCCACCTTTCAGGGCCATGACCTCACAGAGCAGTAGGGTGGGCACTTACACATCACCATAAAAGTGGGCAAGGGTGCACATAGATTTGCATTAAGTTTCCATATACTGTAATTTGCAAATGCTAATATACATGAATAAATGCAAATGCAGAAAGAATTGCTATAATTTAAATCAATAAGTCTCACCATAGAGGGGAATACTGGGACCAGTGTGCTTGCTGCCCAGATGCCAGCTATGGATGGACACCGTTAATGCAGCTATTGTGCAGCTATTCTGACTTTTTCTCCTTGGCAGATTTTCTGTGGAAAGAAAAGATGGAAGAGGCAGTGGGAAAACACTTGAAGGTTACAAATGGGCCCCCATTGTCAGGCTCCCTTGTAAAATTCTTTGAATGAGATTGAGTGAGGCAGGGAGGCAGCACGACAAAAGCCTTGCCTGGAAGCACCCTGAATCTAAGGATTCAAAACATCTCCCAGTACAACATGGTAGTATGGAGAACAGTCCTCTGTCCCGCAAAGGCCTCAGAACAACAGAAGGAGCCCTGTTGAATGAGGTATATTAGGTGAATCTCTTCCTTACCAACCTGCCCGTTCACAGAGGTCATGCTGCCAGTGGTTTCATAGGGACCTTTGTCCCGGTTGGAGTCCACCAGGAGAAGAGCCTTTCCTGTGGTGGCCCCTTCTCTTTGGAACTCCCTGCCCCTGGAGGTCAGATAGGAACCAACACTAGGTTGCTTCTGGCCCCTCCTGAAAACAACTCTACTCCAGGAAGCCTTCCTCAATTGACCAGCCACTGTTTTTATTGGTCCTTTGTTTTAAATTGAAAACAAAACAATGTGCTGTTTTTAATCTTCTTTTTACTGTTTTATTCCTATGTGCACCCCGCCAGAATCTATTTTAGCTATGGAGCAGTATATAAATACTGTAAATAAATAAATCAAATATTCTAATAAAGGGAAATAAAAAACGCACGCATCGATGCGTGGGCCTTGAGAAAAGCTCCCACGTGGCGATGAGGCAAAGGGCTCAGTGAGGGCGAGGGTGAACCGCCTCCGGAGCTGCGGCCCCAGCCAGCCTCCGCTAGCCCAGCCGGCCTCTCTGAGCTTGATGGAGCCGCCTCACAGAGCAGGGACTCGTGAGGAGTCATGGCGTGTGACAAACACCCACAAAACACCCGGCGTTTAGCCCAGAGAGGCGACACTACTGCGGTGGGGCCTTCTTTTGAGGGTTCTCTGCACACAGAGATAGGCTGACCATATGAAAAGGAGGACAGGGCTCCTGTATCTTTAACAGTTGTATTGAAAAGGTGCAGGTGTCATTTGTATATATGGAGAACCTGGTGAAATTCCCTCTTCATCAAAACAGTTAAAGCTGCAGGTACCCTGCCCTCTTTTAAAATGGTAACTCTAGTACAGCTCCTGCAGTTTTAACTGTTGTGATGAAGAGGAAATTTCACCAGGTTCTCCATATGTACAAATGATCTGCTGAAATTCTTTCTATGCAACTGTTAAAGATACAGGAGCCCTGTCCTCCTTTTCATATGGTCACTCTACACAGAGAGAAGTTGTGGCACTGCCTGTGCCAGGCTGGTCACCGGCACACTGAGGGGGGACCACGTTAGCCCCGACATTGAAACCACTCCACTGGCTGCCAGTTAGTTTCACTTGGAAGTATTGTTATATTTATTTGTATCCCGCCTTTTGCCCAATACTGGGCCTCAAGGCGGCCTAAGTCTTGGTCATTACCTCTAAAGCCCTACATGGTTTGGGTCCAGGTGACCTGCGGGAATGCTGCACCTGCACCCCCACCCCCACCCCCAGGTCCTCTGGGGAGGGTTTACTCCAGTCAGCCACAACTAGGCCGGCAGCCGTTGACCCAGGGGGCCTCTTCTTCTGCCGCCCGCCTGACTGACGGAGGAGATTCGTCACATTCTCTCTCTCGGCAGCTGTGAAGAGCGGCCTTTTCCGTCAGGCCTAAACGCGCGCCCCCCACCCCACCCCCATGTGAATGCGAAACCAAGGATTTCTAAGACGTGTTGATTTGTCGTACTAATGTTGTTCCCCGCCTCGATCCAAAGGGAGAGGCGGGTAAGAAATAAATATATGTATTAATTACTATTATTATTATATTCTCGCAATACATAAGGTGCCGAAGCAGCCAGCGCGGGCAGAGGGGCCTATGCGCTCGGCCCTTGCCCTGACAGGGCACCGACGGGCGAAGGAAAGGAGCAGAAGGGCGAAGGGCCGCAAGAGTCACCTCAGGAGACGATGCTGACGCCGGGCCGGGCCCCTCCCCCTCCACTCCACTCCCCCCCCCCGGAGGTAGCCTGTCCGTTGACGCTCGAGACTTTCCTCTCTAGGTCTCTTATTTCAAACAAAAACCTCCTTTGGTTTCGACGCCCGCCCGCGTACTCTCCTTCCAACGAAAGCCGTTCCTCGAGCTGCGCGAGTGTGAGCGCATGACCCCCGCAAACACAAAGCGCGGGCGGGCAAGTTTTTCTTCTTCTTCTTCTTCTTCCATCCCTCTCCCCCGCCCTCGCTGTTTTCCCGGCTTCTGGTGAAATCTCGGCAGCGGCAGCGGGGCAGGATACGGGTTTTGGGGGTGACGTCACGAGGCGGGGCCGCCCTCCCTCCACCCTTTTCTTTTCTTTCTTTTTTTTTGCTCCCGCTCTCGGCCAATGAGCGTCGTCCACATGCCGCGGCCGCGAGAGGGGCAGCGGCGACCTGGCTCGGATAAATTCTATTAGAGCAGCCGCCGCCGACGGCTCAGCTACCGCCGCCGCCGAGGGAAGCGATCGCTCTGTGTGTGGGCGGAGAGAGGCAGAGGCAGAGAGAGGGGGCCAGGACCACGACCCCCACCCCCAGAATAAGGGGCAGGTTGAGAGAGCAGAGGAAGGGGCTCGTCGACGAGGGCCCATTATTCCACCCCCCACCCCTGAGGGAAGCGGGGAGGCGGCATCGGCAGCCCTCGAGGCCCTCCTGCTCGCTGCAGTCGCCGCCCCCGGTCGAGACTGAGGGGAGAGATCAGGGATAAGAAGCCCTCCCGGAGGGGGGGGTCTTTTCGTTCCGTTGTATAATAACTGCCCCCTCGGATTCCTATAACGAGCCCCTTCTTCTTCTTCTTCCTCTTCTTCTTCCCATCGCAAACCCCCGAGGGGAAGAGGCGCCCCTGCAGGTGAAAGCCCCCTCCCCCCGGCTGCCTCCTTTGAGTGCGGAGGGAGGTTCGGGGCTCGCCTTGCCCTGCCCCCCACCCCCACCCCGCCGCGTAACAGGCGGTAGGTGGGACCGCTGCTCTTTGGGGGGGGAAGACCCTCCCGAGCAGAGACCGGGGCAGCCTCCCCCGCTTTATCCCGGCTTGCTTCCCCCCCTTTTTATTGCCAAGCCCCCCCCCCCTTTGCCCCCTCTGGCTCTTGTCTTATGGTGGCAAATCCGAGGAGTCCCGGGGATCCTTAGGGGGTGGGGAGAGGCCGGGGGAGGCGGCGCTGCTGCTGCTGCTGCTGCTGCTGAGGCCGGCAGGCTTTTCGTGCGCCGCTGCTGCCGCTGCCGCTGTTCCTGTTGCCGCAAAGAAGGAAGAGGAAGGAGCGCGGCGCCGGCGCGGCAGAGGGACTCCGGCACACGCAGGCGAGCGAGGCAGGCGCTCCTTTGCCGGGCTGCAGCCATGGAGAACGCGCACACCAAGACCGTGGAGGAAGTCCTGGGCTATTTCGGGGTCAACGAGAGCACCGGGCTGAGCTTGGAGCAAGTCAAGAAGCTCAAGGAGAGATGGGGCGCCAACGGTAGGTGGGAGCGCCGGCTCTTTCCCTCCTCTCCCTCCCCCCCCCCGGCCGGCTCCCCACGCCAGACCCTCGTGGTTGGGGGAGATGCTGCTGCTGGGCTTTCTTCTCCCCGCCTTGCCTCCCCCCCCCCCTTTGCCACTATGGTTTTCCTTCCCTTACTCCGGGCCTGCCTGTCAAGGCCTAAAACCGGTGTGCAAAATACAACACGCGCCGCCACATACACAATCTGGCATCTGCTTCTGGACCCGGAATCAAAGGAAAGAGGGAGAGAGAAGATGGCTGACTTTGCCATCCACCTCGTGGGTTTCCTCCGTGCCCCAGGCTCCTGGGGCTGCTCCGGCGTGTAAACGGCCAGCCCAGGCCCCTTTCCTGGGGGTAACCGAGGGGACATTTTTGTGCCACGCTGCTTCTTTTTCTTTCCCTCATCATTTTAGCCTCTCTGTTGCTTATTTGACCTTTGTTTCTTCCGCTCCTTTCCTTCCGGCTTGCTCCTTCATTCCTGTGAAACGCTGCTCTTGATTTCCAAAAGAAGAAAAAGAGATCGTTCTGAAAGAAAGAAAGAAAAAAGAGACACTGCTTTTTCATGTGTTACGAAATTGGCTTTCGTATAGGAAACCGTATCACAGGGCCTGAGATAAGGCGCTATCCCTGAAAGGCACATAAGATAATTGTGTCTTTTCCCCCTCCTCTCCTCCCCCCCCCCTTTTCTGGAACATGAAGGTTGGGGAAATTAAAAAAATAAAATCCATGTTTGACTGTGGCCTCTGGAAAGGGAGGGAGTGTTCAAAGCCATTGGCCCTGTGTATGGAGCGGCGGCATTGGAAGTTACGGTTGGCAGCAATGATGACTTGGCTGAATTGGTAACCTCACTGGCTTGATGCTGAAACATACTTGACGTAAAATACAGGAAGCCTGAGGCCTGCTCTGGCTCTCTCTGTCTATTTGAAAGAAGGCACCTTAACCATTACCTTGCATGTGCCTTTAGGCTTGTTTTAATGTACATATTTAACTTTTTAAGAAACCTTATTGCTATTTAATCTAGCTGAGATACGAAGAATAGATGCCTTTATAATTTCTAATAGAGTTGTTTGATTTTTCTCCCCCTTTTATATGCTTCCTGGGAATTGTTGCCTCTTAAAGAACTACCAGCTGAAGAAGGTAAGCAGGTGTATGAAGCATTTGTGATATTTATGTCTTGACTTTACAACAGTATAAATCTGACAACTTATGTCTTCTGCATTTTATCTTGGCAGGAAAAACTTTACTTGAGCTTGTGATCGAACAGTTTGAAGATTTATTAGTTAGAATTTTGTTGTTGGCAGCATGTATATCTTTTGTAAGTATCTTCTTAAGTCTTGGATTTCATATTTATATGACCTGCCATGAATATATTGAAGTACACATTTCTCAAACATACTTAAATTGAGAAGCATAAGATGTAGAAAAATGTTTCCCCCCCAAGGTTTACTCTTTCTGGGCATCTTGATTTCTGCCTGTTCATTCATATGAAAAAGAGTTTCCTCTCAGTCTTAGGACAGTAAATCGGACACCTGCCCTAATTGCAAGTTTTCACAGCAAGTTTAAACATAGACTTTAATAATGAAAAGGTACATTTATCATGGGATCCAGACTGCCTGCCCGTTAAAGCAGACACAGGCTAATGCTTTTGGGATAAGTCTTGTGTTCATACTTCGGTATTTGAAGCGGTTTCTCCCGGGGCAGTTGCCTTTTAACCTTGGCCCCAGTAAGAAGGTGAACTAGTATTCTTTTTTGCAGTTGATTGTTATGAAACTAACTGAGACTGCTGGGAGTCTTTTTTTGGATGCAATGCAAACTGTAAATAGAATTTGCATGGGGGAATATTCCAGTTGCCTTCCCTTGCTGATAATAGCAAGGTGACAGTTGTTGCTCTTGACAGTGACAAGAATGATGACAGCAGTGATGGCACCATTGTTGACCAAATTTGGTAACTGACCTTTGGGAAGCCTCTTGTAAAATGAACTCCTTGCCTTGCATGCAGAATTGGTAGGATGGGGCTTGAAACCAGTTCTCGGTTTTTATTTTTTAAAAGGCATTGAGTAGGTTAATATTGCCTGATGCCAAGCATGTGATTGTAGAGGAAGAGTAGACATGAAGCAAAGATCAAATAAGTGGAGAGAGGTGGTCATGGTACAATTATTCTGAAACATTGGAAAGGAAGGAATGGATAGTTGCTTCTTTAAAGCAATAAGTCTGGAGCTGAAATCAAAATGGAGGGGATCACCATGGTGCAATTGGTAGTGTGCTTCGTTGGCTGTGATGAGGCTCAGGTTTGAATACCTGCATGCTCCGTGATGACATTAGGCATGTTACTGCTTGTCAGGTTACCTTACCTGTCAAGGTCGCTGTGAGAATGATTGAGATAAAGAATGTACATTGAAAAGTGGAGTATAGAGAAAGCTGGGATTTGAAGGACCTTTTGAACATACCTTAACACGAGCTGAAGTGCTTCCTTCATGCACACAGATTCTCTAGATGTCCCCTTTAAACTCATCTCTTTGTGCTGTGTTCACTTTTCTGGAGAGTCCTCTGGCTTCTGGAGCAGCTTTTCAAGGGGCATAAAGGCTGTGGTGAGAAGAGGAGGTTCAGAAATCCCTGTTCAATGGCCAAAGCTCTGTCTAATATGTGGACAGCTTCTCCAATAGCTACTTAGGTTATGCATCCATTTTCTAAGCAACTTAACTTTATCTTTGGAGCCTTCTTAGAAGCCAAAAGAATAGAAAGAAAAAACAAATAAATAGTGTAGACTTGTCTTACCACTGGCAAATGAATTACGGCAGTAGGTATACAATAAAAAAAATGTGGGTGAGAGGAGGGTTATCCATTGTACAGTTATGATCCTGGGCCAGTGAGGGTTTCAAATATCATGACGCTGGCATGCTGTTTCAAAGGAGAGGGTTTCAGTTCTAGTACATGTACATCATTGCAGCTAGCCAAAGATTGGCATTGGGTTTTCTTGCGTGGAGAAAGATGGCTTAGTCATTCTGGCTTTTACCTGAAGAAGGCAAACTATGGTGGCAGTACCAATTTTGAATGAGTGAGCATTTATCTGTAGAAAGTTATAAGTGTGAGATGAGCTCTGCATATTTTAGAGCTCACTAGAGAATGGTGGAAAGTAGGGATAGCGTGTGCCCACTCAAGATATATATTGGTTGTTTTAAAATAATGTGTACTATTAGTAGAAATAAATTTGACTAGAGAATTGCAACTTATTCATAACCTTGCATTTGTAGTATTTGTTTAATTTCCCCTTCATAAAAAAATACTGGTTTTGAACTTCCTTTGAATCACCATTATCTATGTCTGGGCTTTGTATGCTTAGGAAGAGTTGTGCACATACATGTGAATTGCTCATATTTGAAGATGACTTGCCATATCTTACTATGAGTAATACTCCCTACAGTTATGATGACATAGTTAGGTTTTGTCTGGAAGATGCTTTCCTTAAACAATTTTGAAGAACCGAACTAGTGAGTTTGCTTCTCGGCAGTGTATTCTAACATTTCTAGACTAAATCTGAACTGTATTAATTCCATAGTAGTAATTATTACAGATGTGTATAATCTTGCAATCCATGCAGTTCATGTGTTGACTGAAGTTATTAAAGTTACTGTTATAATCTTGGGGTCATCTGAACTCAACAAGAACTAGCCAGGACTGCATAATGTAGATCTGTAGCCCAATATTTGACAGTTTTTCTATAGATCTAATGGCTGGACATAGTCAGCGTTTGAGTGGGCCTAATGAAATCATAACATCTGTCATGTCTGCCAGTTTGTGTCCAAGTACACAATATAGAAAATTGACTTTTAAGGAGTTGAGATTCCTTAAGGAATATAAGACAACATTTGTCTTATTTTGTAGCATACTAGTGAGACTACTACACAATGAGTTTATTACTTGAGTATGAAGAATTATATATTATGTGTCATTCTGCAGAAATTCTGTTTCCATATTCATGGGTCCAGACACATAAGTATAAAAAACAATTTAATGTGCAACTTTATCTTTCTCCCCTTATGGGTGCTTGACACGTGCTCTTCATTACAAATTGTCTTGCATGCTAAATTGCTAAACTATGAGTGTGCCAGTGCTTTTTTTAAAAAAGAAACTGAGACAAGGTGCTGTCTGTCTCTAGTTTGGCATTGGGGGCAGCACTCACCAGATCAAAAATAAAATATGGTGATCTGGGAAGGTCCTTTGTGGCTAGATCTTTAATAACAGATCCTACTATATGGCCAATACTGGAATATGTTAAGTACATAGCAGCATGGTTTCCTTTGTTTGGCTTGTCTACTCTCCCACCCCCAATTGTTTTGTACATGTCTGGTTCTACTAAGTCCATCCAGTGCCTGCTAGATTGCTTTGACCCGTTCACACAGCCAGTAGCACACAGGAAGCTTACGCAGAAACATGCCAGTGCCTCCATTGTTTCTTTAACTCAGGTCTCACAAACAGCAGTTAATAAACTTGTGATTGGGTTCTACCAATGCAGACTGCAGATTGAAAATAATAATAATAATAATAATAATAATAATAATAATAATAATAGAGGTTCACTTGACGGAATATACAAAAATGCCCTAGACATAGAACACAACTTGTCAGGGAGGAGGATTTTAGCCTGTATGTGTGAATGCTTTGTTGATTGGGGGAGCATTCTGTCCTGTGAACCCTGCATCTGCAATCTGAAGTGAGAGATGTAGGCTTGCTATCTCAACTGCTGGTTTGTGAGAACTAGCCCATAGATCAATGCAGGAGTATTAAGAATCTTGTCTTGGATCTGTTTCACACCAGCGTGGTATCTGTTGTGTAGCTCAGAACTTAAAAGTGTGACAATAGCTTGGTGTCTAGAAGTGTGAACATTAATAACAAAGGCTTCCAAATCTTTGTGAACATTTCCAAGGCTTCCTAATAGGAAGGCCACCCTATGCAACTTTGTGGCCCTGAAAACCCATAGCTGCCCCTTGCCCATTTATGCTGACAACTGTCACTTCTGTCTGCTTCAGTCTCTCTCTCTCTCTCTCTCTCTCTCTCTCTCTCTCTCTCTCACACACACACACACACACACACACACACCACCTGCTGGTTATAATATCTTCATTGCCAATTTTTTTCTAAACAATTTTTAAATATGTATATTAAATGTCAAGAGACTATGTTTGCATGATTTATCCAGCCACAGAGGAGTTGAATGTTAGGGGAGAGAATAAGCATGGCCTTGTATATAGGTAGCAAAGGTCCTTGATGTCAGGCCTGTGGATATTTCCTAAGTAGCAGCAGTATTTTCGACCTTTTTTGCAAGGTATAAGAAGTGTGATGATGCCCTGGTTGCTTCCAAATAAGAACATTTTAATTAAGACTGCTGTGCAGGAGATGGACTAGGCCACTTTGTGGGGATTTTTAACATGTTATCAGAAATGAGAACTGGCCAGTTTGCAGGTGTAAGTGCAGGGAAGAGAAGAGGAAAATGGAATCCACCGTGGGCTTTTGCGTAGTGCTTGAGTGCGCATGTGAATTGTGCAGTCTATTTTTTAAAAAAAACTCCCACAAAGGAAAGTGTCCGACATAAATAATGGGATCAGCGCTACCATTCCTAGTAAAGAAATTCCGTTGTTAGTAAAAGACACGTCCCCACTGCAGTAGAATGGTGAGAAGCAAGATGACCTTAGTTATCAGTGATTTATATTATTCTAGCAAAGGCTCTAAAATTTGCAAAGCATCTGCTATGAAACAAAGAAGCCAGTTCATGGTTATAGAGAAACAGCTGGAGTTAAAATGAAAAATGCTTAACAGGAGGTGAGGATGGAGCATCTTAAAAGTGGAACAAGACTCATTCCCTTCATGACTCAAGGTCACTTGCGATTAGTATTCTTGACATTTGTTGCCTCTCCATTATTCAAAGTATGGTTGTTGGTGCTGTGAATGGGGTAGAATATTGGATTAAACATTCCAGGTTTTTTAAAAAAATTAAAAGGCCAAAATAAAGCATATAAACATATGTAAATTAGAACATACATCCTGCGCTTCATAACTCTGGCAGTTAATACCTATTAATGCAATATAGACTGTGTAGAGGAAGAGAGATGGATCATGTTATCCATGCCATATATTGAGCATGAGCAGACTTTAAAAACCAGCTGGTGCTTCTTTTCCATTGGAAGACGTGGCTGTGGAGGTCGCTTAATCTCTTGTTCCAGTGCTAGGATCTTGATGAGAGCTTTGGCTATTGGCCGGAATAGAAATGCAATAAATAAATAAAATAAAGTAATGATCTTGTCTATACCATAGCTGTGTGATTGGAGCTCCATCAAGTGGCTAATGATAAGCTATAATTGCAGCCATTTAAAAGATCCAGGATTACATTTTGGAGTGAAATCTGGTTTGTGTACTCTTTCCTCACTATGATGTAATACTCTGCCTTGCCTACTAACAAGATGGCCAGCAGAAATGTTGAGGAAAAACTTATGCTTGGCATCTATCTTTTGTCTGTCCTGTTAGATTGTACAAGGCTGTTGTAATGTTAATTATTTCATACTGTAAATTGGGGTTTCACATTTATGCTGGGGCACTAGTTCTAAGCCACGGAGTACAGTGTTTCAAGGCCGCATAGAGCTGTGGATGTTTAAGGTTTATCAGTGGACTTTCCCCATTGTTTCATATTTGCCATCCTCTTCTATGGTCTGTCCTAGAAGTTGCCTTCCCTATAGACGTTAGTGCTGTATTTCTCAATTCCAATTTCCTGCAGCCGGTGGACCCACCTAGAAAATGGTGTGTTAGGAACTCTGCTCAGTGACAATTTTCATTTTCTTACTTCTCTTATCTTCCTACTTTTAGAAGAGGAATCTGTTAGCAGCTTACTATTGACTGACTTCCAAGTTTTGATGATTTCAGCATTCATCAGTTGCCTTCAACTTCCTGTTGCTCAATATGTTGAATATAGCAGTAGCAATTTTCTCCATTAATCTTTACAGGGCTTGTTGTAGACTAGCTAGTGACTATAGGTTATACGAATGTTTATTGGCATTAAGTAAAGGAGATCTTGGTCATGCCCCAAAGCACCCTGTTTGCTACATGCATCCCTTTGAGTGTGCAGCATGCTCAATATTAGAAGCAGCTTCTGAGAGCACTCAGGGATGCCTTCCCAAGCAGGGCAGAGAATGCTTTTGAAAAAGCAGGGCAGAGGGCCTTAGAAGGAAGGGGCTTTCATCTACCAAAAATGTCTAATTTTTTAGGCAGTCATTGTTTTCTTAAAGTCAAAGAGCATGATGTCCAAGAGCCCATGGAAATACTCAAAGAGTGGCACCTGGGTAGTGTCTGAGAAAACTTAGAATGCATTTGTTACTCTTCAAGGTGCCACAAGACTCTCCGTCTTTAGGTATTTGATTGCATTTAGGTGCTGTAAATTAAAGGGTCGCCTAAAGTGGTTTTTTTATTATTTTCTTGGCCATCAAGTCATTACACTTAATATTGGCAGCCTTTTTATTCTAAACCAGGAGTGAATGCAGGCTGAATCTGGGCCTGGGTGGGTCTAACATTGTTTAAAACCCGAGGTATAATGAAAGGTCTACTGTCAAGAAAGGGAAGAAGTCCAGATTGTTAGGTACTCCACACCTTAATGTTACATTTCTTTTCGTTTTGTACATAGTGCCCCTGTCACTGTCCGACCACAAACTCTTCATAACCACGAAGATATTTTTTTTACGTCAGTTGCACCATAGATCCTGATCACCCTTGAGAGGGAGCAGATTGTGCCACAAAATATATTTGCGGCCAGGACCACTCCAGATTTTTTAAAGTTACCCATCTCTGATCTAAATATAGAGGAATCTTGACTTCAAGAAAGAAATGTGTGGTAGAGTGGGGCTCAGCAGCAGATCATAATGTCAGCTTAGAACCTGATCTACTCATAGATAAAGACTGCAACAATACATTCCTCAAAATAGCAAACTGACCAAGCATAAAAATCCCAGCTCAGATCTTGCACTCTGTTAAAATCTTACTTTTAAAAGACCATTACAAATTCTGACTCCTGTTTCTGGAGAATAACTCCTCACATGGCCATGTATGCTCCCCCTAGGAAGTGATTAGTTTAATTTAGTAATTTGTTTTGAAAGCAAAATCTACAACCATAGTCTGCAAAAGCCTCAGATGTGCGAATTACGTTCAGATAGGAAACCACTTGGAAAGAAGCAGGTACGGGGATTATTTCTGCGAAATGGAATTTGCTTTCAGCTTCTAAGGTGTGGCTTTCATGAGTCAACAGCCTTTTTTTAAAAAAAAGCTTCAATAAACATTAGGGAATGTTTAATTACTAGTGAATAAAGCATTGCCAAAATTAAGGTGGCTCTTATAGAAAATGGCATCTAATCATTTCTATGTGTAAGTTCCCAATTTTCCAATTTCTCTTGCAGGTGTTGGCCTGGTTTGAAGAAGGTGAAGAAACAATCACAGCCTTTGTAGAGCCTTTTGTAATCTTACTCATATTAGTAGCCAATGCAATTGTGGGTGTGTGGCAGGTAAGCAAAGACTTTTATAATGTTGAAACTTGGAACACTTTTTTAAAAAAATGATTGCTCTTCCTCACTGCAAGATTGGCATCCCACAAACACCCCAATGGCGACTCCCAAACATATTCCCAGCCCCTTTCCTTCTCTGCTAGAAATGTTGGGTATTCAGGAGTAGAGCGGCACTTTGGATAATTTTCTTGAAAATTGAGTACTTTGGGGGATGAGAGAGACAATTATAATGTCCAGCCTTACAGTTTTCACTTACAAATCTATGTATGTATTTTTTATTTTGATAAAAGAAGTTCCACAGAGCATTCCTAAGTCCTTGCTCCCATGGAAAGAAATTCTTTATATGGCTACTATCTCTGTGTATGCTTATTCTGGGAACTGAACACAAAGTTTATGAAGGTGGACGTTGAAACAGTCCTAGAGATTCTATATTGCAACTTCAGGATCATTTATTTATTTATTTATTTATTACATTTCTATACCGCCCAGAGCTCTCTGGGCGGTTCACAAAAATTAAAAACATTCAAAGGATAAAACAACAGTATAAAACCATACTATAAAATACAATATAAAAGCTCAACCAGATAAAAACAGCAACAATGCAAAATTACAAATTTAAAACACCAAGTTAAAATTTATTTATAGACTGTTAAAATGCTAGGAGAATTCTACTTGCTACTTGCTAAGATTTAAAACTGCAAAGCTGATGGGTTGGCCATAAATGCATGTATTAAAAAGTTTTGTTTAAGAGTGCCTCCCTACTGGCAAGCAGGGTTTTGCCCAGGGATGCATGTTAAGGCTGGCCTGGGTTAACTTGCTTGCGTTGCCCTGTAAAATCATTGTATCCTGTTGCACGGATTAGGCCTTTTTGCCGAAAGAAAGTTGTGCTGTGCCTAAGGCAGTACCATCTGGCCACTTCTGCAATTAACCTTTTCCACATACATAATGTAGTATTGAAAACTTACAGCAGCCTTCTGCAACCAGCAGCCTCCAGGTGTGTTCCACTGCATTTCCCATCAATGCCCACCAGGCTGGCTGTTGGACCTGCTCTCTGGGGATGGTGGGTGTTGTAGTCCACATCTGGAGGGGCTCAGTTAGAGAAGGTTGATTTACTATGGCTTGCTAATCTGGTGCTGTCTGGCTGAAAAACTTCCCATCCTATGAGTTATGCTTACAACATGGGGAGGTCAACACATTTTTTGTCTGTTGGCAGTGCGCAAAGGTGTTTTGAGAGTGCTATATAGATGACGCCTGACATGAAATTTGCTTGAGTCCATGTTGCTTTTTTAAAAGTTGGTTCTGTTGGATATGATTACGGGGCAACTTGCATGGCTAAATTGATGTACCAGTAGGAAGCTTGGGGAAAACTTGTTGCCGTGAGTGCCTCTCTTCTTCTGTATATGCGTTGGTGATGTTTTAAGAGGTTTGCCATGATGCCCAAATTGGGCAAACTGGTCAGTAGTCCCCATACTCCCAGCAAGCCCATGGTTACCATGAATTAAGGTTACCATGACCCCCCTGGAAAAAGTGAAGCAGAAGTTGAGGGAGCAGGATTGCAGTTTGAGATTGATAAACAAATGGTCAAAGAACACCTAATTTCCTTGAATGAGTTCAAATCTCCAGGGCCCGATGAACTGCATCCTAGAGTAATGAAGGAGCTAGCAGAAGAACTCTCAGAACCTTTGTCTGTTATCTTTACAAAATCATGGAAGACAGGTGAGGTGCTGGACGACTGGAGGAGGGCTAACATTGTCCCTATCTTCAAAAAGGGCAAAAAGGAGGAACCTGGCAACTAGAGACCAGTCAGTCTGACATCCATCCCTGGGAAAATTCTGGAGCAGATTATAAAGAAGTCAATCTGTAAACACCTTGAAATCAATGCAGTGATTACTGGAAGCCAACATGGATTTGTCAAGAACAAATCCTGTCAGACTAATTTGATCTCATTTTTTGATCGGGTAACCTCCCTTGTGGATTGTGGGAATGCTGTGGACGTCGTATATCTTGACTTCAGCAAAGCTTTCGACAAAGTGCCCCATGATATTCTGATTAACAAACTAGCTAAAAGCGGGCTAAATGGAACAACTATTAAGTGGATTCACAGTTGGCTACAGAATCGGACTCAAAGAGTACTTATCAATGGAACCTTCTCAAACTGGGGAGATGCAACAAGTGGGGTGCCGCAGGGCTCAGTCCTGGGCCCAGTGCTCTTCAACATTTTTATTAATGATTTGGATGAGGAGGTGCAGGGAACGCTTATCATATTTGCAGATGACACAAAATTGGGTGGGATAACTAATACCCTGGAAGACAGAAACAACTTCAAAGTGATCTTGATAGGCTGGAGTGCTGGGCTGAAAACAACAGAATGAAATTTAATAGGGATAAATGCCAAGTTCTACATTTAGGAAATAGAAACCAAAGGCACAGTTACAAGATGGGGGATACTTGGCTCAGCAATACTACAAACGAGAAGGATCTTGGAATTGTTGTAGATCGCATGCTGAATATGAGCCAACAGTGCGATATGGCTGCAAGAAAGGCAAATGCTATTTTGGGCTGCATTAATAGAAGTATAGCTTCCAAATCACGTGAGGTACTGGTTCCTCTCTATTCAGCCCTGGTTAGGCCTCATCTAGAGTATTGCATCCAGTTCTGGGCTCCACAATTCAAGAAGGACGCAGACAAGCTGGAGTGTGGTCAGAGGAGGGAAACCAGGATGATCAGGGTTCTGGAAACAAAGCCCTATGAAGAGAGACTGAAAGAACTGGGCATGTTTAGCCTGGAGAAGAGAAGATTGAGACATGATAGCACTCTTCAAATACTTAAAAGGTTGTCACACAGAGGAGGGCCAGGATCTCTTCTCGATCCCCCCAGAGTGCAGGTCACGGAATAACGGGCTCAAGTTAAAGGAAGCCAGATTCCAGCTGGGCGTCAGGAAAAACTTCCTGACTGTTAGAGCAGTGCGACGGTGGAATCAGTTCCCTAGGGAGGTTGTGGGCTCTCCCACACTAGAGGCCTTCAAGAGGCAGCTGGACAAGCATCTGTCAGGGATGCTTTAGGTGGATTCCTGCATTGAGCAGGGGGTTGGACTCGATGGCCTTGTAGGCCCCTTCCAACTCTGCTTTTCTATGAATCTATTATTCTAAGGAATCTGTGCTTGAAAGGAGAGAAGAGAGGGCATGAGTTCTTCATGTGAGTCCTTAACATGTTCCCGAAGGCTAAAGCATGGCGTACTTGTCTTGGTTTGAAATATACAAGGTGACTGTGCTGAATGCCTAGCAAATGCTACAAACAGTTTAATGTTTTAATTTAATCTGGAGCAGAAAGTTTGAGCAGGATGTCTCCATAGTGCAGATCTCTTTGATTTGTGCTGTCCTCTCTCATGCCCTCACAGGCAGAACGTTAAAAATAGTCATTCAGAAAATGTTCTTTTGGAGTTTATCTATTTAAAGTTGGCTCATCTGGGTGGCTTAATACTGCAAGTATGATTCTAAATAGGCACTGTGAAGGGAGACAAAGATAACTTCTTTTGTCCCACAGAACATCTAGTAACAATATGAACATTTTCCTTGAAAGCTAACTCCTTAGTTGCTGGAATGGCTGAAAAGGCATTTGATTTATTGCACTTAGTTTGTGCGCATGATTCTCCAAGTACTCACCTAGATTAATTTTTGTTTACTATGATGTACTGATACGAAGAACAGTCCTAGTATCCATGATGTATCTGGGAATGTTGCGGTTCATGGGTGCATTTCACTTCTTTAATGGCTGATAAAATTAAAGCATACCATAGCTTCCTTGAACTATGCCTTTGGAGGTGAGAGGAATGATCCAGGAAAGTGTATCTGTCTTCTGTGTAATACGTTCAAGGAGAAGGTTGTGAGGGAGCAATTTCAACAATGTTTACTAGCCTATATCTCATGTTTGAAGAGACTGACGGCTAGTAAAAGCCCTTGTCAGCATAGGTTCCCCTACAATTAAAGCTTTTATCTTTAGTTTTGGGAGGGTTGTTATTTGCACCTTTGCTGTACTACATGTATTAGTAGGATAGACCATAGACGCATGCTTCTCATTGGACCTTTAGTGTAGATATTAGAGCTGGAGCTGTTTGTTGCTTGAACACTTTTTTTTTTTTTGTCTTTTGGCAACCTCTAATAATTTAGCTAGATTTTAGCATTAAGCTGTCTAGGAGAAGACAATCTTATTAACTGAAAGGCCCTTGGCTCTTGTTAAATAACTGCAGCCGTAAACCACTGTTAATATAATCAGTTCTTGTAGTCAAATAGAGTCCATCTGAAATAGGGATGAGATGTTAATGCTTTTTCTTCTAGAATACCAATCTGGTCACTATGTTCAATTAATAGTAGGCACTTTGTTAGCAGGTCATGGGTTTCAAATGTCATGTACTGTCTTTTCTTTTCAGTTGCGGATGGTAGGCTTCGGGGGCTGTTTTCTTCCAATACCGTCTTTGCCATCTAGATTGGAACTACGGACACATCCAGCCAAACAAGGGCTAAATGTTGTGGGAGGGTTAGAAGAAGGATAGGAGAATAATTCCCCAGTAACTCTGAGCTGTCTAATTAACTGTCTAGCTACTTAATCACTAACTAAGAAATATTCTCTGGGTTTGCTGTTTGCTGTAAAATGCCTGCCTTATGTAAGAGATAATAATCTTCCTTTGAAAGGGTGTTCTTGATGTGGAAGGCTGCCCCTTTGACTTAAAACATTAAAGCTAGCCTTATTCTACCCAAACCAGAGCAAACGTATTTGAACTTGAAGCAATCGGAAGCCACGACGCAGTGGTTTCACGGCATTTGACAGTGATGCTTTGCAGGCCGCTCCCTCAGCTGGTTGCAACAGCATGATGTGTCCAGTTATGTCACTGAATGAACATAGATTGCTTGCTTAATGATATAAATGGGAAAATTGGAAGCGAGCCTCTGAGCCCTCTAACTTGTTTTTTTTCCCCTTGCAGGAGAGAAATGCTGAAAATGCCATTGAAGCTCTTAAAGAATATGAACCCGAAATGGGTAAAGTTTACCGGCAAGACAGGAAAAGTGTACAAAGGATAAAAGCAAGAGATATTATCCCTGGTGATATCGTAGAAGTAGCTGGTGAGATGCTTTTGCTTACTACGTAATATATGTACCTTAAGCTATCTATTTATGCTACTAACGCTTGAACTATTGCTGGCAATAAATTAATTGTTATGAATTGATTTGTTAAGACTAAACTTAACCTGCTGAATAAGGTGCACTCCAGAACCATTACAATACGTGGGAGTTTTGCTTCTAACTTCAGACCAAGTTTAATCTGCAGACCCCCGGATCATGTGATCATGCTAAGCTTGTGCCATTGAGGCACTTCATAATCAAATTGCTGCTCAGGTAAATCCTGTCGACACCTAGAGTGCCCCTGTGCTGTCAGCATAAGACTTCACGCCCAGCCCCCTTTCCTCACCAGCCTTGGTGCAGTGAGGGTAGAATAACTGATTGCTTCCGGATGCCCAGACTTGCTGCTGCAACGGTACCTGGACTGACATGAAGTGACCTAAGTAGAGCCTTTGGCCTTGTCATGTAGGCCTGGAACTGCAGCTGTAGAGAAGGTTAACATCATTGCACTAGCTCAGCCTCCCCCAACCCGGTGCTTTCCAGATATTTGGTATGACAGCTCACACTCCTGACCATTAGTTGTGCTAGCTGGGGCTGAGAGGACCAGGTTGGAGAAGGCTGAGCTAACTAACGTAACCATAGGCTATGCCTCAATATCAATGGGCATTCAATCTAGGGTGTAATTCATAAATGTAAAATTGATGTGCTCAGGATGCGCGCGTTTCCAAGCAAACAAAACTTTATATAATGGAAGAAGTGTGTGTTTGCAAAGGATCTAGCAGGTCTCCCACATGCTTTCTTTGTGCCATGTGTCCTGCACTGGAAGTGCAGGAAAAATCATACTTAATAACCTTTTGATGTCCTACACTGACTGTCTCTCTCTCTCTTATGGCATTATGGTGCAGCCTGCGTTGGGGTGGATGCAGATGTGGGTTTCTGTGGGGTTATTTTAATGGTCAAATTCAAAGAGAATAGTCACATTGTTTTGCTTCAGCAAAGGCAAAAAGTCCTGCAGTCAAGCCTTTGACAGGCAAAGGTCACCTTGGCCAGATGCATCTGGTCGCAGGACTCTTGGTTTAATGATCAAGATAGATGCAGAAGTGCATGCCCAGGTCCGGACAATAAATGGAGGAAACAACGGTGTGTCAGTTGTTTCTCCTGCCCCCGTGGCTTGCAGTAGAGGTTTAGAGTGGGTGAAAATGTGCTATGCCCGCGCCGTGTTTGGACGACATGGCGACCCACGATACTCTACAGATAAATAGAGTGATCCCAGTTGCGTGGCCGGCACACGTGGGGGCAGGGGAAACAGCTGACGCTGCATTGTTTCCCCTGCTCATCGTCTGAACAGCCCCACTTAGGTATGTAGTACAAGTCCCCTTATTAGAAGCGAAGGAACACAGGCCAGTGAGCTTGTGTCGTCAACTCTTTAACTGATGAGGTCCTTGTGTTTGTGCGGTAGTGTACTGAAATGAATGGGATATAGAGCTAGTATCTGCTTTTCTTGCAGATAACTTGTATTAGATACATTGAATCAGATATGCTTTATTCCAATATTAGGGACATAGGCAGGAAAACTCAACTCACAGTGATAGATTATTTATTTATTTATTTATTACATTTCTATACCGCCCAATAGCCGGAGCTCTCTGGGCGGTTCACAAAAATTAAAACCATTCAAAGTATAAAACAACAGTATAAAACCATAATATAAAATAATGAAAGTTTAAAGCTGGCAAACCTTTCCAATTCTAATTTCTGTTCTTCTTAATAACAGTATTGATACTGACCTAAATACCATCTAATTCTTATGCTACCAAAAATTCCTGGAATAGCAACAATGCCATGATCAGCCTTGAATGGATAAACTTAATGTTATAGGCCAGCCTTCCATTTAACGTCAGTCGTCCGTGTCGCCCACCCCATCAAGATGTCATCAATTCACTGGGAATCCGTGACTGTAGCCTAGCTAAAGTTTCAGGGTGGGCGGCGGAGTACATACACTGTGTTCCACAGCCAGTGTCAAGACCTGGAGGTGAGAGAAACGGCGTGCCATGCCTCTGTCATGAGCCTAAGCGTATTGAATGGCCTTTGACACGGTGCCTGCAAAAAGAAGACCATGTAGGGAAGCGACAAGCCCCTTGATGCGGGATGCATATCTGGGCAGGGAATTTTAGGCATCTTGCCAATGACATTTGCATGTGCAGGCAAGTGCGGCAGCTCACCGTTGACTGGTGCAGAATAGCCCGGTGGCAGACCTCTTCCCCGTGCCCACCCTGGCCCGTGGTTACTTCAGTACAGGTTTTTCAGCAGAGGAGGCATTGATTGGGGCATAGTCATTGGCCCTAAAATAAGCATCCTTATTTTAAGCATCCTTCGAAAGGAAGCTACATTCTAAACACACACAGCTCCTTTTCTCCCTTCTCCATCCTTAGCTGTTTGTGGTCAGGAAGGAACAGAACAGCATTAAGCAAGCAAACGGCTGCAAGAATATGTAAAGCATGTGGTAGATGACGGCTTGATAAGGACTTCCTAACCGCTAGGTGTGGATGTGTGCAGGTTCTAGCCCTTCAAAGAATGCTGTTCTTTGCCGAGAGGTTCTTGACAGAGACTTTAGATGCTCTCTAGAAGACACTTACGTGGACATTATTTATAATCTAACTGTGTGAAATATGCATCCATGAAGGGAGGAAGTAGTCAATTGTGATACATGGTAAAGGTAACTATATCAAGCTCTTGCTACTATGTGGGAATGGGCTGATGAAGGCACGATAACGATTCCTTCAATATGCAGCCTGTCGATTGGCATGACTGGCAGCCGTCCTGAACGTAGCTGCCGTGTGATGAGATTTACAAAGTTTTGCAAAACAGAGCTGAGTTACCTGAAACTACCTCTGGTGTAGCTAGTTCATGCTATTACTTATTGTGTAAAACGATTATTCCTGTCAATGTTGAAGAAATTGGAAGAATTACAGTTAAAATTGCTGATTAAAGAACAAAGCAAAGAGGCTAAAAGACTAGCTCTGTCCTCTTAAAATGCATTGAGACTACTTAAAAAAAGGCTTGCACTTGGACAACAGTATTTGGCAATCAGATCACTGGTACAGGTTTTGTGACCATTCCATCGCCAACATTTTTAAATTTGATTTGTTGCTGTGAAAGTGATTGACTGTTCAGGACACACCTAGGCAGAATTTGTTATAATAGGCATCATTTTCTAAGAAAAAGATCTGCGCAGATATGAAGTTTTTTTTAATTATAATTTACATTTCTATACCGCCTAATAGCCAAAGCTTGCTGGGTGGTTCACAAAATCTAAAACCCAAATCATAGCACAACTTTAATCTTGCCAAATTATCACAGTATATCAGCTATCAACAGGAAGCTTCTTTTGAAGAGTACAAAAGAATGGTCTCGGGACATACACCTTTAGGATTACTCACTGATCTCCACAGGGCATACTTCTCACGGCTTCAGATCTGTAGTAAACCGAATGTAACTTAGTAACCGACAGGTGACTACTATTAATGATCTGATTCAGATTCTCACTGGGAAGAGCTAACCTCAATGAATTGGAGCCTTTTTGTTCTGCAGTTGCTGTTTGTTTAACTTCACTTCAATAGAAGAAAATACTACAAAAGAGAAATTCCTATTAACAGCTGTGATTTGATAACTGTCTTAATCCTGCTTGTTCCCCTATAATATACGTCAGTTTTGTGTAATGTTTGTTCTTACAATTCATAGGTAGAGGAGTTTAGAGCAGAGCAGACAACCTGATGTTTTGCACTAGAACACCCCTCAGTCTCAGCCAGCATGGCCAATAGTCAGGGATTCTGGGAGATATGGGGATTATGGGGGATTATGGGAAAACAACAGGATGAAATTTAATAGGGATAAATGCCAAGTTCTACATTTAGGGAATAGAAACCAAATGCACAGTTACAAGATGGGGGACACTTGGCTCAGCAATACTACAAACGAGAAAGATCTTGGAATTGTTGTAGATCACAAGCTGAATATGAACCAACAGTGCGATACGGCTGCAAGAAAGGCAAATGCTATTTTGGGCTGCATTAATAGAAGTATAGCTTCCAAATCACGTGAGGTACTGGTTCCTCTCTATTCGGCCCTGGTTAGGCCACATCTAGAGTATTGTGTCCAGTTCTGGGCTCCACAATTCAAGAAGGACGCAGACAAGCTGGAGCGTGTTCAGAAGAGGGCAACCAGGTAGATCAGAGGTCTAGAAACAAAGCCCTATGAAGAGAGACTGAAAGAACTGGGCATGTTTAGCCTGGAGAAGAGAAGATTGAGGGGAGACAGGATAGAACTCTTCTAATACTTAAAAGGTTGTCACCCAGAGGAGGGCCAGGATCTCTTCTCGATCCTCCCAGAGTGCAGGACACGGAATAACGGGCTCAAGTTAAAGGAAGCCAGATTCCGGCTGGACATCAGGAAAAACTTCCTAACTGTTAGAGCAGTGCGACGGTGGAATCAGTTACCTAGGGAGGTTGTGGGCTCTCCCACACTAGAGGCCTTCAAGAGGCAGCTGGACAAGCATCTGTCAGGGATGCTTTAGGGTGGATTCCTGCATTGAGCAGGGGGTTGGACTCGATGGCCTTGTAGGCCCCTTCCAACTCTGCTATTCTATGATTCTATGATTGTCCAAAACGTATGGAGGGCACCAGGTTGCCTATCCTGGGACGATATGGGGAGTGCCTCAGCACCTGTTCATGCAGGGTTTTTTTCTTTGAACACTGGTACTTATTCACAAATATTTGCACTCTTAGAAGTGTTACTGATTTCAGAGGAAGTTATTTCCATAGAAGTATGTTTAGGAGAGTCCCTAGTTTGCTTGTCCAAATACTAATGTTAAGCACTGGTGTCTGCTGTATTCTGCCTTCTGATAGAGCATTAGGAACAGTGCTTGATAATCATTCTAGTATTATAGGGCTAAACTTTTACAAATAGTGTTGGCTTTCGGGGTCACTCAGCTCTTCTAACACTTATGAACAGCCTTTGTAAAGCAGTATATTTTGTGGATACAAAATCTGTAAAACATAGCTGTATTCATTGAGTATTTATCACTTTTTAATGTAGCTTTCAGCCAGCTTTTGACTGTCTGAAAAGTCCTACAAGTGTAGTTCTAATTTAAAGGATTAATTCCAGCTTCATGCAACATCCCACTAAAATCTGTAAAATGGTCTGGAGACTGTCAAATTTCTTAAATTTCACCTCTTTCTAGTTCTGATTGTTCCCCCCCCCCCCCCCCCCGCGAGTTACTGAACTATAAGGCTTGGAGAGTGTGAAGCATATGCTATTCTCATGCTTTGGATTCATGAAATACTTGCCTTATACCCTTAATAGAAATGATGTTTCAAAGGGGATTTATTATTGGAACAAAACGTACAGAACAAAGTGCTTGAACATCAAGATATTTTGCTGTTTATACTCCAATCTGCCTTGGCAAATGCTTTTGAATTGGATTATAGAAACCTTTTACATTGCAGCAGTGCAGACCTTGCTTAAAAATCACCCTTTTTCCCTTGCTTTTGTTACTTGAATACATGCAGAGGTCTGATGACGGAGGCTTCTGGATGTTGCTGCTTCCTTTGGCAGGCTTGCCAAAGTCCACTGGTGTAGCACAATTTGGGGGGGATGCTAATGCCTTGAGCGGAGCCATTTCTGCACTAGCTCTGTTGACTACACTGTTACTTCTGTTTTGTGAATCACTCTTCCTTGTGTTTGCAAAAGCCTACGCATTCAGCTATGGCTATAATTAAAGTCTCCTCGTTATTTTCAACTAATCGGTTTACTACTCTGTATTGAGACAGTCATAATTATCCTTATTGGAAGTATCCAGTGTTTATAAGAGGGGTGGGGAAGCTCACTGATGTTGAAGGGCTTCTGCAAAAACAGACTGGCTTAGGATAGAGGGCTGGAGACCATCTTCCTTCCTTTTCCTTCTTTTTTTAACCCGTTCACTAATGTCGTGCTCCCCAACAGATTGTGCCTGTCAAGTCCTAAAGTGAGCTTAAGCAGGAATTTGCTGGAGTCTGGCCAGGGTCTGTATGGAAATTGCTAATGTGTGTGCTCTGAGCCTGTGAGGGGGCTGGTTAGAGAGGAAATATGCTTGGATACTTTTCCTTTTCCCTGAGTTGTTTCTTTAGGCTGACACACTTCTTGTTTGGTGTTCCATGGCAAAGATTTGGGAGTCCATAGATTCTAGAGGCCTTTTTATCATTCGTTTCCTTGCCCTGAAAAGAGAAATAAATAGAATGGATAAATTGAACAGCCCCTACCTTCCTTCAGCCAGCTTCTGAAACCATGGTTTGAAGTTGGCATGTTCAAATTAATCTTCATTAACATTTAACATTGCTTGTTACACCAATCGACATGACAGGGCGCAGTTCACGAAAAGTGAACGCTTTCTAACTCTTCCTCGCCTCCTGGCAGAAGGGAGTGAGTTAGTCCAGGAGGAGGCTAGACTTGTCATGTTATGCTAAACCATAGTTCTGGAGGACATCCAAACAGGGCCATGGAAGGGTAGCTAGCATTCACAGTAGCTTTGCATAAAGAGCCGCAGGTAAGATTTGAATGCTTCCTGGTCCCTGTAATCGCACAGCAGAACAGACATTTCTCCATTCCCATGATAGGAATTGAGAGTGGACTGATGAAATCGTGCTGAGAAGAGGGGTCCCAGTGTCTGGAGGAAAGTAAAGGGGCTGAAAGAACAAACTTGAGATTGAATGTTGTAGCCTGGAAAGGTTTTCTCACTAAAATTAAAATAGCTGGCATAATGAAAGAGTCAGCAGAATTGCTGTGGCAGCTCATTTCTCCTGAAGAAAAAACGGATATGGTTTACTGCCATCTCGTTTATGGCCCATCCACTACCACAACTTCCTCCACCCTTTATTTTGGTTGTGGTAGTATCTCTTGAGATACCTCTTGGCATACTTTGGCACATGTAGCTAAAGAATAATCTGTAAACTCTACCTATGCTCTGTAGATATTTGGAAGCCAGTTGTTTTTAGCATTCTCATTCCTCATGGCTACTAGCCCTGATAGTTGTGCGCTGTCTCCAGTATTCGAGGCAGTAAGCCTGTGTGCACCAGTTGCTGGGGAACATGGGTGGGGAGGGTGCTGTTGCACCATGTCCTTGTTGGTCCCTGGCCGATGGCGGGTTGGCCACTGTGTGAACAGAGTGCTGGACTAGATGGACCCTTGGTCTGATCCAGCATCCGGGCACTTATGTTCTCTCTGGAAAAATATACCTAGGAGAGTGTTATAGAATTAATAAGAGCCCAGAGTCTCTTTACCCAAGTTTTTAAGCATTACTCTGACAACCACTTGTGAAGTGAGTTGGTTTGAAAAACGTTGTGGATAGGATGCTTTCATATTCCACAGGTATATTTCAACCTAGAGGAGTAAGACAAACCTAGAAAGTTATATGTTTTTAACTATGCTTCCTAACTGATAGATTGATGTTAAATGGAAAACATCTTCTGAAAAGTAAAGGAAATAAGAACACAAAATAGTCGTACCCCCCACCCCGGTTATAGGAATGTCACTCACCTTTGTACAGTACTCTAGCATTAGATGGCCGCTGTGTCTTTTTGTGCGCTGCCCAAGCTTACTTGTTCACTTTAGATAGTTAAACAAACTTCAGAACAATGAAATGTTAGCTTGGTTGTCATCCTTGCTGTTTAAAACAATTGGCAGCAATTATTGTGGAAAATGCATACATCTTGGTCCTGGGAGCTTACAGGATACTAGAGGCTGCCTTAGCAAACTTTGTTCTTATTTTGACCGTGTTGATTTTCCTCAAAGAGTAGTTAATAAAGTTTCAGAACATGTCCCTGCGGTGGGGTTTCTAAATGCTGTGCTGCAGGGCAAATGGGTTGGGGTGTTCACTTGGCCTGCGTCATGTGTTAGAATGATCTTCCTAGGCTTTCTGCTAGGAGTTGTTATCCCTGTTTATAGTGGTCCTGCCTCACCTGATCCATGTACGTTCCTAGTAGAAAGGATCCCGTCGTTTCATATGCCCTTGTCAAGTGTGGCGGTGCATCTGAGATGCTCAGCTGTTGAAAAAGCCCAGCCGCCGCGTGTGCCCTTACGGACTGGCGGGCTTTCTCCTGCATTGTGCTGAGTCTTAGGCTGCTGTTTGGTAGGACTGTGATAGCAGAAAAACAGCTGCTATCCTGTATCTACATATAAACCTCCTCCTCACGACATCAGGGGAGTGCATTCAAATAGTTTGCCCATTTTTGGCCTTGGTCATTGTTTGTCTTGTACTATTTTCTCTTCAGTGCTGAAGGGCAGTGTGAGTTTAGATTGGTTTTCATGTGCAATAATGGAACAGAGAGGAACAATGTTATAGAGCAGCCTTATATAAATATAGTAAACAACTAAAATAAACAAAACTGGTTTACTGGCCTCTTTATTCTCAATAGAGAATTGTGTAAGTATGATATAGCTAATTTCCCACTGAAGTCTCTGCCTAGGCCAGTGATATAATTTTAACCTTGTTAGTAATTTCACCAAAAAATGTGTTGCGAGTGTTCATATTTGCACAACCTACTACGTGAAGTTGCAGACCTTCTAGCCTTTTTGAAGCTTTGTTCTCCCTTTCTGTATGCATGATTGCTGCCAGTTGCATAAGCAGTTCCTGTAGGAATTAGCGTTCACTCTGTGCATCCCTGCAGTAAAACTAGAGGGACGATGGCGTAACAAGTCCATTCTCTGTGACAGGATCAGTAATGTATTAGCTGGTGATGCAAGTATGTTCAGTGCCCTATTCCTAGGCTTTTGGTGTGCTTTTAATGCCCTTTCATGTTTGCAGTTGACAGAATAAGCATTTTATATGAGCATTTCCTTTAGGGTTCACATGTGTGCTTCTTCAGAAAGACTTACTGGATGAAATGAAGGCAGATGCAAAGAAATTAGATCCTGCCAGCTGCCTGTCCAACTCCAAAGAGCTATGTTAGGCAGGCCTGAAGGCCTGGGTGTCCCAGGTGTTTTTTTAATTTTATTTTTCCACTGAACATGGGACTTGCATGCCATAATACAAACTATTTTTGAAACATCCTCAACTTCAAAAGTGGTTTGCTGTGTGGCATGAAAGGAGTATGTGTGTGCCACTGTTTAAGAAATCCATAGCCCCTTAGGTGTACAGAATTATTTCAGGTGGCCTGCTGAATCCTTGCAGTTGTCAACATCTTTATAGAGTACTCTGTGTGTGTGTGTGTGTGTGTGTTGTGTTAATACATGCACATATCTCTGAATAAGCACAAGATGAACATAGAGTCCCAGTTAAAGGCAGTGGATCTTTTGGTGTGCTTTTAGCACACAGAATTTCTATTGTGAGACGTTCTGAAAAATAAGTGTTTGATTTTGAAAAGAGAGAAATATTTTACATAAATCTACAACTAACAGTATGCACATATAAAAGAATATTTGCATTCACTAATGGTCAATTAAACTCATGTGCTTTCTTTTAATCCACAGTTGGTGACAAGGTTCCTGCTGACATAAGAATTACTTCTATTAAATCCACAACTCTAAGGGTAGACCAGTCGATTCTCACAGGTAGGTTCTTCTTGGTTAGTTTTCAAAACCAATAGGGAACCATGTCCTGATTGCAGCAGTACCATCGCAGTGTTCAACAGAACTGTTAGGCATGGTCATGATGAATAAGAGCAATTTGTGTTGCACTTCTGCCTGTTCTAACCTTGGAATGAGCCATGAATATTTTAACATATTGAAACTAGAGTTATTTGCCCTTTCTGCTTTATCACCATTTTTTTATTGCCAATACTGCTTGTAAAAACTTTACTTTTTAACATCAGAATGGCAGTTTGTGTGTGGAATTTCCCTTCCTTCCTTTCTATCCTTCCACACTAATTTGACACCACTAACTATATTTCCAAAATCCAGTGAAAGGGCTGGCCATAGCTCAGTGCTAGAGCATATGCTTTAGTTGGAAAAGATCCTAGGTTTAATGCCTGGCATCTCCAGGTAGGGCTGAGAAAGATTCCAGTTTGAAACCATGGATAGCTACTGCCAGTCAGTGGCCCAGTTCACACATAAGAACAACCATGGACTATTGGGGCCAAGCAGCAGCAAGTGAGAATGCTGCCTCCCGAATGCTCAGCGCTCACACTTTCAGGAGCCCCTCTTCCTAGGTTATTCTAATGTTCGAACGCAGAAACTCTGGGTTGTTTAGGGTTTAAGCAACACAGAGTTAACTCATGGTTTGTTGGGTTAACCCTGGGTTCTGTAACCCCTAAACAACTTTCTGTTCAGATGTAATGATAATAACAACCCAAGTACAGGATGTTTCTGGGTTGTTAATTGAAAGCAGAAGTGATGAACAAAGAGGAGGCTGCTTGCTTGCACCTGCTAAATATCAGTAATCCCTGGTTAAACAATCCAGGAATAGCTGTAGCGTGCGAACCAGTTCAGTGTTGACAACACTAAGCTAGATGGAACAATGGTCTCACTCGGTATAAGGCATTATATGTATTCTATTGGTTTCATCTAATTTTGTTCTTGTCAAAACCAGCTGTTTTACTTACCGTAATTGCTTGCTTTGTAGAATTTAGGTCAGATTAGAGTCTTAACTGTTCTTGTCCAGAGAACCAAAAGAAGTACATGAACAGAAGGCCAGAAGAGATGCCCGTCTGTGGTTGCCTTCTCCTGATCAGTCGGTCTTAGCATGTAGCTATAATTTCAGACCTGTAGAATTTGTTTTGCTGGTATTTATGGCATAACCATGTCAGGATTTGAACAGGTTTTTTCCAGAGCTAGATGATTTAAATGTTGAACTCTGTTCTCTCGTGCAAGCACTGAGTCATTACTGACTCTTGGAAGGATGCCAGCTTTCGCTGACGTTTTCTTGCAGGCCTTATAGCGGGGTGGTTTGCCGTTGCCTTCCCCGGCCATGATTACCTTTCCCCCAGCTAACTGGGTACTCATTTTACCAACCTCGGGAGGATGGAAGGCTGAGTCGACCCAAGCCGGCTGCCTGAAACCAGCTTCCGCTGGGATCGAACTCAGGCCATGGGGAGAGTTTCAGCTGCAGAAACTGCTGCTTTACTGCTCTGCGCCACACGAGGCTATGAACTCTGTTCTAGCCTACTATATAATATTCATATAATTATTGTTCAAATCAATAGAAACCCAATAAATTAGGCCTGTGCAACACAAGGCCTGAAAATCGATGGCCCATCTTCCTGTCTGTTTAAAGTCCCCCCCCCCCCGCCCCCGGAATGGGGAATTCCAAATGTACGTTATTTGTTTGTGTCCCTTTCCCACATTTTAGACCTACTAATAGTGTGGGTGCGAATATGAAAACGCGTACCTATGTGGTCATCTTGATGTAGTGGCTTTTGCAGGTGGTCTTCAGCAGATGCAAAATGGTGGGGAATTGATCCTGAGGGGCTTAATATCTTACTAAAGCTGTAACCTTCGCCTAGGTGAATCTGTGTCGGTAATTAAGCACACGGACCCTGTACCTGATCCCCGTGCAGTGAACCAAGACAAGAAGAACATGCTCTTTTCTGTGAGTACATCTTGAAAGCTTTTATTCTGTTTGTGCATACTGATTATTAAGGTGTTACTCTATAATGCTGACTTTCTTCCTAGTGGCTCTTAAAAATTTTTTTAGCCTGCACTCATTTTGTTTAGGGTAGCTCATGCTGAAAGTATTGAGAATATCTTGGTCATCTAAATGGTTACCTTGTATGGAACTAATGAGCCTTTAAACTGGGAAACCATATAAACACATTGTCTCTTCAATCTTGTTAAACTTCCGTTCAGCTAGACTCATGTAGGCAAAGCAGAAACTTTCATGTGTGAAGATGAAAAGCAATAAAATAGGAAAAAGTTAGAAATGTGCAGATGTTGTGGAGCTTCTATCCCTGAGTAAAGGTTGTCTTCTAGCGAGAGCAGGAGAGTTTTTTAGGGTACTGTTTGAAAGGTGAGTCAGAGCCTTGTTGTTCTAATGTGGGATCTTTTTGTCCTTTATCAGCTACTGTTCAGTATTTTGTAACTGGAGTGCTATTTATTAAGGTAGCACGTTTTCCTCGTCTTAACTAACACCACCTCTGTTTCTCTCTTTAACTGCTAAAATGCATCTGGCAGAAAGGCTATTTTTGTTCCATCTGTTCTAGTCACCGCCTTATGAGTGTTGGTTCTGTGCTTGTTGGATAAACCAATGATGCTTGAGGATCCAACCACCTGTATGCTCCACTCTTGCCCGTATTGGCTAATTCTTGCCAGTTTGACCAGGCTGAGCTGAGTACTGCTCAGTGGTTCTCTTTGGGAGAGAGTTCAACATGTTCCCTTGAAGAAGGCAGTTAAAAGAGCCTTTTAATGTTTAGGGGGTGCCTCTTCCCATTTGAGCCTCTGGGCAGCTCCAAGGTCATTCTGTGAGGGCCCACGGTCTCTTTTGCGAAAGAGCCCTCGCCTTCCTCCCTGAGGCCTGCTTGGCCGGCTCCATCTTTGTTTTCGGGAGGTTGGCGAGAACTTTTCTGTTTAGTGGAGCCTCTGGGGAGTGGGACCTTGTTGATACTTGCGCCGGCGTCTCTTTTCATGTCTCTGGAATCAGCTGATTGGATTTTAACTCATTCAGCTGCTGCTGATTTGCCATTTATATGATGATTACTTCCGTCTCTTCATTGAAACTGCTATTTTGTTGCTGATAAAAAATTGTCGATGGCTCTATTGAGTCCTCAGAGTATGTCTGGGGTGCCAGATTTAACATCTAGTCAGGAGTGCATGGGGGCCATGGGAAAACGTGCCTGCCTTAATGTTCCCTTCTCTAAATTGTACTGTTGTACTGTTCCTTTTACTGTGATTTTTGGCATGCTTTTATTATTCCTATCTTACAAGGAATACCTGGGAGATCTGATGTGTTTTATATAGATTATCTCCTGGCCAACCAGAATTCTCAGATAACCTCCAAGGTGGCAAAAGATTCTGTGCTGCTGCTTCAATTTCTTAAATCCTATATTATTATGCGTGGAACATGTACAAAGTACAATTTAATTAATAACTCATTTATTTGTACTTTTTATTAACTATTACCTTTTTATATTATTATATTTATAGCCCCATCTTACTTTGTTGGCCCTGGGAATATTATTGTGTTTACAGTGCTGTTCTATTTTGCTGGTCTTGTGACCATAATAAATTATTCTATTCTATTCTTCGCTAAAATGGGACTAGTACTGAACTCCTCCATGACCGAGAGGATGAACAAGATTTGGATTAATGTTGGGAACAATCTCCATGTATTGTTTTCCCTAGAGGTTTCAATCGAAAGGGAACTGTTGAAAATTTGTAATAATAGGATACCATACAATACTCGTGTCTGTTCAGAATTCAGAAACCAACATGAAATCCAAAGTAACTTCCAAAATAGTAATAATGACAACATAAAATACATGATAACTTAACAATAGCCAAAATGAGACCACAAACCTTGTAGTTAGAATACAGTCTTGGCAAAAAGTAACATCTGAAAGCATTACACGTTAGCCTATTTTATTGTGTTAAAGAAACCTACCATCCAGATCTCCATCTTCTGTTTTACCTTCTTGGTTTAGGGTACAAATATTGCTGCAGGCAAAGCCATGGGTGTGGTTGTGGCAACTGGTGTGAACACCGAAATCGGCAAAATTCGTGATGAAATGGTGGCTACTGAGCAGGAACGGACTCCACTCCAGCAGAAGCTGGATGAATTTGGAGAGCAGCTGTCGAAGGTCATCTCGCTTATTTGCATTGCTGTGTGGATAATCAACATTGGCCACTTCAACGATCCGGTCCATGGGGGCTCCTGGATCCGGGGTGCCATCTACTACTTCAAAATCGCCGTTGCCCTTGCTGTGGCTGCAATCCCAGAAGGCCTGCCTGCCGTCATTACCACCTGCTTGGCTCTGGGCACACGCCGAATGGCCAAGAAGAATGCTATTGTTCGGAGCCTGCCATCTGTGGAAACCCTGGGCTGCACGTCTGTGATCTGTTCAGACAAGACAGGGACGCTGACCACTAACCAGATGTCAGTTTGCAGGGTACGGTTGATTCACTTACTCTGTGTCTTAATTTCTGGAATTTGTTGGGGGTAATCTCAACTGTGAATTTGGTCATTGTGGCTGTCTGTACATCTCTATCGCCACAGCTTGCTTTCAAATCCTGCTTTTGATGAACATGTGATTGCTGCAGAAGCTGTATCTTCAAAAAGAAAATGCTGCCTCTGTTTGCAACTTGGGGACATTCGGTACATGATGAGCCAAATGACAGGACTTGGTTTGAGCTGGGGCTGACCAGTGCCTTGCCCTCGCATCTTCTTGAGTCCCTGGGCTTACCTTGGGAAGGCAGAGTCCCTTTCGAATGACTTTCCCTGGCCACTGACCTAGCCCTGACACCTGTTTACAGAAGCTTCCCTAGGTGGTTGCTTGGAAGTTATTCTTGTCACAAGTACCTCATTTACAAGACTGATAGGAATAGCTGTGTAATATGTTTCCTACTTAAAACACTTAATTTATGAGAAGATGCGGGGGGCGGGGGGACACGAATCAGACTACTACCATTTTCTTCCTTTTCAGGGCAGCCTCTGCCTTTCTTTCTCTGTTCATCCCACCTCTGCAAATTTAATATTCTAGATTATATCAGTATTTCCAGCAAATTCGAGCTGGACTAGAGCTGACTAGGCCTAATTCAAAATCTGACACATTTTATACTGAAAATAAACAGGGAACTGACTAGATTTCCAAAGTTACATTCAGTGCTAACTTTTCATTTACCTGTGTGTGTATGTACATACATATATATGTGTCTCACATGTGTGTCTCACGTTTTGAATGCTGAACAATTTAGGTATTGTGTTCTTTTGTAATTTGTCAGACTTTTCTTTCTTTCAATCTATTGTGTTTCACTCATGCTTGATATTCTAAGCAGGAACTTCAATAGGCACATAAAGTGAGATTTCTCATTCAAATTAACACACTCTTAGTTTTGAAGGATAATTATTGGATAGACTAAATAGGCTGGAGGCTCTCTGATCGTACTGCATAGCGTCAAATAATTACATTCAGAATTACTGGGCCAGAGTAGAATTGCAAATGAGTAAACAGCGATAAAGATGCAGGCTCTCTCTCTTTCTCTCTCTCTTTATATCCTTGGATTTTTTTTAATGTGACTGGCTTGTGTGTCTGTAACAAACTTCTGTTCCTGTTTTCTGATGTGCAGTTTACCTATTTGTGGTGTTCCCTAGTCTTATCCAGGATTTCACTGCTGTTGCGTTTCTGCTTGTGGGACACAAAGCAAGTTGCTCATCTGTATTCTAGAGAAGGTTACTTGCAGGGGTATTGCATAACCGTCCGTCTCTTAAGGAGGTAGATGCCAAAAAGCAGAAAGGTTTCTCAATATAAGGACATCCAAGTCTTTATCCTTTTGAAAAGAATCTATTGCAATGCAATAGGAGATGCTGTATTACTTTAGATAGAACGTTTCTTTAATCCCGTATATCGTGGCTTGAGCTTTTTGTTTTGTTAGTGTAATTAGGTAATTCAGAAAAGCATTGGTTGGGATTTTTTGGAAGAAAGCATGTAAAAGCACTAAAGCAGCATTTGCCTGTATAAAAGGCGAGGCTGTCCCTTCAGGAAGCTTTTGCAAAAGTAAGCCTAGGAGATGGGGTGGTGGTTTTTTTGTGTGTGTTTGCATTATGGTCTGCTGCCAAACTGTAGCCAGTCCAAGTTGATGTGATTTAAATTCTTGAGGCTTGTACAGAGCAAGCCTTAAAGGAGAGTAATTGAGTGTTGGGAGTTCTTCTGAAAAGGGTTTATCCTGTGGTGCAGTAGGGGTGATTTGCCTTGGGGATTGGAGTCTTTTTGTTCGTTATTAGTAGTCTGTTTCCTCTTGCTGCTCCTACCTCTATCTTGAACCATGGTGTGTTGTGGGTGTTTGTGTGGGTGTGTAAACATCCCTTCCTCCTCTTTCTCCAGAGTCAAGGCCGATTTCTTTAAAAAAATAAAGCTTACTTTGCTGACAGCTTTCCCCTACCTCATCCTCACAATTCACTTATTTATTTATTGCATTTATATACTGCCTTTTTTCCTCCAAGGAACTCAAGGCATTTCTTTCAAGGAACTCCTTGTCATTTTATCTTCACAACAACAACTCTGTGAGGTAGGTTAGGCTGAGAGCCTGTGACTGACTCAAAGTCACTCAGTGAGCTTCCATGGCTGAGTGGGGACTAGAACCCAGATCTCCTGACTCCCAGGCCCTAGCTAGACCTCAGGTTTATCCCTGGATCGTCCAAGGGTCAAACCTGTTCATCTAGGTGACACACAGGGGATCCAGTGCTCAGGCAGGGGCGAACCCTGCATGATCGCAGGATAAACCTAAGGTCTAGCTGTGGCCCCAGTCCAACGCTCTAACTACGATACCACACTGGCTCTCAACATGAGCTCATGTTCATTTATTCCCCTCCCCACCCACCCACCCCAAAATCCTGACTTGTCTGTTTTCCCCAGGGGCCTCCTAGCACGGCACCTTTTCTTCTGGTCCTGGTAAATGAATGTTAAATAGTATATCTCCACATGCGTCTTGTTCAGGCTGGAATGCTGTCACTCAGATGCATCTTCAAGTCAGGCATGCCACTCAAAGTGTGGACCTCATTCAAAAAACCCCAACACCTTGAAGTGGACGTTAGTGCTCTGAAGTTAGCATAGCTGTGCTTGCCTGGAAGGGAGTGGGAACATAAACCCCAGCTAATTTGTTATTATCTTAACTTGATGCTTCTGCATTGATATAGATTCTTGAGAGCTGAATTCCAAAATAATGCAGAATCGTACCATGGAGGCAAGACTTCAAAGGAATGTATGAATAGGACAGCCACGCTTTAAATAAAAAACACCTGAAAAATAAACTCTGTAACACCAGGAAGTCATTAGTCCTTCTTTAAGGAACAGATCTCCACATTCTCACTGGTTTTCAATACGGGGCAAATGGCATCACGGAGGAAGTTGTGCATCAGCTCAGTTTCTGTGGATTGTGCAGAAACATCAGTCTTGATTAATTGTTCTCAAGTGTACAAGAGTAAGAGGTGTGACAACTGAAAAGCCCAAGAACAGCTCGCGTGTGTGTATTATGGTCAACAGAAGTGAGGAAATGGAGCCAGGTCTGAGTAATCTCAAGGGCTAAATAGAGGTGCTTGACTGTGACTCGCATGTTCTTCTTAGAGATATAGCTCAGTCTTCTTCTAAGGCGGAAGGCTTCAACTCGTGATGCCACTGGGCTGATACAAAATCCTTCTTGTGCTGCTTCTGTTCTTGGTATTTACACATTCTTCTAAATTGCTTCGGTTGGTTGACTGTAACTGCACACCTGCCTGTCTTTCAGATGTTCGTTGTGGATCGAGTGGAAGGGGATAGCTGTTCTCTGAATGAATTCACCGTGTCCGGCTCAACGTATGCTCCCTTGGGAGACGTGTAAGCGCTTTATTCTTGCCAGCTTGTTTGCCAGCTGATCCATTTATAGGCCTGGCTCTAGGCAGGGCAGCAGCACTTAGGCGTAACATTTGACAGCCTGAGAGGAAGGTGGGTGCTGTAAAGTGGGGCTGAAGAGCAGCCTCTCTTGGCTTGTAGGTGACCAGTTTAAAGGCCACGTTTTGGAATAGTTGCTCTTTTGGGGCAGCTGAGAGCTTTCCAGAAGGTTTACAAGTTACTGATGAAGTCTTTGCTTTGATGAGTCTGTTTGCTGTGAACTCCTACTTGGCATTGTAAATATAATCCAAATCTCTCCTTCAGAGTAAGTTCTTTGTCCTAGAAGAGTATATCTCTTATGAGTACCACTTAATTGATGAACTCTGTCATGTTCTCACTCCTTCGAACCTTAATTTCCCCAAACATTGTGTTGTGTTGAAGTTAATTGCTGTCACCTTCTTAAATCTGTATGCCATGTTGCCAGGTCTTATGCCTTGGTATTTTTAGGTTACAATTTTCTTTTCATAGAAGGAAATGCACACATATGCACGTTTCCTGGTATCTTTTCAAATCAAATAAAATCAGTTTATTATGGTCTGTGACCAAATATAAGATGTACAAAATATATAGAGACATACGTATAGAGCCGTATACCATAAGAACATCAGAAGTGCCCTGATGCTGGATCAGACTGAGGGTCCATCTAGTCCAGCACTCTGTTCCCACAGTGGCCAACCAGCTGTTGACCAGGGACCAACAAAGCAGGACATGGTGCAACAGCACCCTCCCAGCCACGTTCTCTATAATCTATAAACAAATTTGAACGTGCTGATTGGGATGTCAATATAACTGCAACACACACCAAAAACATAGCAACCCTTTCAGTAACTTCAGGGATGATGTTGACTAAACAGTAAGATACATAAAACAACTCCACTCTGCCAGGCAACTTAGATAATAGAAGCATAATCAGTTCTCTCGTAATATCCCGATAGAAGTTACAATGTAGTAAGACATGTGTTAGTCTCTAAATCGCCTGAACCACAAGGACAGTGAAAAACCCTTGTTGAATCTCCTCCCCAGCAGAGCAAATGGTGGAACATACATATGGGCCAATGTAAACACAGCCTGAGGCTTATAAACATCTATAGTTCTTAAATTGCTAGCTGCTTTGCTCCCAATTGGGAATTGGATGCCAAAAATAGAAAAACAAAAGTTATCTGCCAGGGATATCAAATGTGGTCATTTAGTATCATATTATATTAACAGCAAAACTTACTTTGCCTTACTTTGCTTACTTACCCAGAAAGCAAAGTTAAAATGCAGAAATACTCGTTTCCATTATTTTACTGCACACAGCCTTCACCCAGGCATTTCCATATGAATCGCATCTTTATGGTTTCAAAGAACGGTACAGATTGTTAATGTGAGGTGATGACTGAAAAAGGCATAACGTCTGCTGTCATCTCCTGGTTGATGGTTTTGTTTACATGGAGCTCTTAGAAGGCGCGCATAAGGTGAAATACTTCATGAGACACTTCAAAGAAGCTCATCTCTTCCCCTTTTCCCCTGCCAATTGGAGAAAATTCTAAAATGGTTAGATCCCTAGCTCTCTAGGGTAAGTTACTGATGGCAACTTCTGGTGTGAATGGATATAGTGAGGGCCACTCACTGCCTATTTTTTTCTTGCTCATTGTTTTGAGTGTATGATTAATTTAGATTCCCCTTTTGAAAAAAAATCCTGGGACAAAGGTGAAATTATTCTTACCATCCAAAAAGTACAGCGCTCACTTGCCTCATTGACCACAATTCCTTTCTGTATTTGAGTGGACAAGAAGAAATTCTTAACGAGGACAGAGAAGATTGAAATGGTCTAGTTGCGAAAGAAGTCAAACTACCTGTAATTGTGCGTTCTGCTGAATCCCTGCCTCATAAAATTAATTCAGCACAAAACTGCTTCGCTTCATGTGTGTCCCAAGCCAGGTGGTTCACTGCTTTTTGGGATTCAGAATATGAGCAGTCGCAGGCAGGAACAGGAAGGATCCAGTTAGCCGGTAGATAATCTCTGATACTGCACAAGCATCTGGCGTGTGAATCTCACTGTTGGTTTTTCTCTGGAATTCATTCCAACAGGCATAAAGATGACAAACTTGTCAAATGTTGTCAGTATGATGGCCTTATAGAATTGGCAACTATCTGTGCCCTTTGCAACGATTCTTCTCTGGATTTCAATGAGGTAAGCAACTCTTTCCAATTCAAGAGAAGAACAGAATGGACAAAATAATTGCTCTTGATCTCCTCTGTTTGTAAGGAAGGGCTGGAGCTGGAACGCTAGTGTCAAGGGATCTACATCCCACCCTTTCCATCTCCTTGCTGCATGTGGGGACTACCTGTTCACAAGAGACGGGGTTCCTTAAAAGTGCTTACACTCTTCCCACCCCCCTTGACTTTCCAGCAATTGGGTGATTTACAATAATTGAAAAACAATTAAAATATATTGCAGTTTTAAAAATCCAGCAGCAAGATGACCAAGCAGGCAAGAGCCAAGACAAAATTGCCAAAAATTGCTGAATTAAGCACAGTGTAGGTGCCAAGTAGACTTCCTCCGGAAGGGAATTTGCGAAGTGAGGGGAGCACACCAGAATTTCGGGATGCTGTTTCTTTTCTGATGTTCAAATGCAAGAAACAAAACTAATGTAGATCTTTGTGGCCTAAATCTTTATTTATTGCTATTCATGAGCTCAGGGCAGGTCCCTTGAACCTTGTGGACTGTGCCTGTTCGGATTATTTTTCTGCGATCTGGGCCACATATTGTTTCTTAGCATCAAAGAGCAGAGGCGCCGTATAATGCAGAATTCTCTAAATCTTTTAAAAAACATGCGCACGAGGGAGCCATGAAAAATTTGGGAGCTCCTGAGGCTAAAGCTAAGCAGGTGTGAATCAATCCCTTGGATGGGGAGGGTACTGGAACCCCATGTCAAAGCAGAATAGCATCTTAAAAATCATGCAAGGTTCCCATGAAAGTTGGGAGAGGACTGGAAGAGGAGGTACACCACACAAAGCCAGAAATAATCACCAAACCTGCCTCTGCCCCCCCCCTCGTGAGTGCATCTTGAGTTATGCCTTAAAAAGAGGGGGGTGGCTTTGTATGGGCGGAATATTACATAAACAAGGAGTAGCCAAGGAGATTGCACTTGAGACAAGGTAGTAAGCGCTTTGCTAGTACAAATACATTTCTCCCGGGTTCATCTGAGCTGGTGCTCAACTCTTGCCTGTCCCCCCACCCAAGGATGAGGTCTGGTTGCGTTACAAATCTGGTTTTGTTTTTAACTTAAATAACATTTTGTCAGTGTCTGTGTTACCAAATACATGGTTATTAAGTAATCTGTGATGTTAGTTATACTAATAGCCATTTTATTTTAAAGACTAAAGGAGTGTATGAGAAGGTTGGTGAAGCTACAGAGACGGCGCTGACTTGTCTGGTTGAGAAGATGAACGTGTTTGACACAGAGTTGAAAGGGCTGTCCAAAATTGAGCGGGCCAACGCGTGCAACTCGGTCAGTACTTCTGTGATGCCACAGAGAGCGCGCCTGGGGAAATGAGTCTCTTCTCGTGTACCATCACTGCAATGCAGTTCTGACTTCTCCCCCTCCCTTCCCTCCCCAATCCACCTTCCACAGGTGATAAAGCAACTCATGAGGAAAGAGTTCACCCTTGAATTCTCCAGGGACAGGAAGTCCATGTCAGTGTACTGCATTCCCAACAAGCCCAGTCGGACTGCCATGACCAAGATGTTCGTTAAGGCAAGTCATACCTCACGTCAGCAGTCCCCAACTTTTTTGGCACCAGGGAACGGTTTTGTGGAAGACAATTTTTCTACGGACCGGGTGGGTGGGTGTGTTGAGGGGATGGTTTTGGGATGATTCAAGCACAATACATTTATTGTGCACTTCATTTCTATTATTATTATTACATTGTAATATATAATGAAATAATTATACAATTCACCATAATGCAGAATCAGTGGGAGCCCTGAGCTTGTTTTCCTGCAACTAGACGGTCCCATCTGGGGATGATGGGAGATAGTGACACCCAAAGTGTATTGCTTATGTTCAGTCTACTCCATAATCTTGTTTTGGTTGTTGTCAATGCAGAAATTGCATTGTTGTCAATGAGAACGCGGCCCGGTTCGGTTGGGGACCCCTGCCTTACGTGAGGAAGCATTGGTAATTAGCTACAAGGCAGCACGGCTCTTGAAGTTGTGCCAGAACAAATTTGCAGTGCAGTTGCAAGAAATAAATCTCTGCTTAGTAATATTTCAGCTCCTGCAGTGAGCACGCTTTTTTAATTTTATTTTTTTACTCCCGTTGTTGCTGTGATAGAAAGGCAAATGCCTGCTCTCTTTCCGTGTTTTACTTCTGCAGGGTGCTCCTGAGGGTGTAATTGACAGGTGTACGCACATCCGGGCTGGAAACACTAAAGTGCCATTGACACCAGGAATTAAGCAGAAGATCTTGAGTGTCATCCGAGAGTGGGGTACAGGCAGAGACACTCTGCGTTGTCTGGCTCTGGCTACCCATGACAATCCACCAAGAAGGGAAGACATGAAGCTGGAGGAGTCTGCGAACTTCATTACTTATGAGGTTGGTTCAGTGCAGCTCTATGTTATCTAGAGCTTTTAGGATAGCTGAAGGTGCCTAAAACCAGGCCTAGACCTGGATGGCAACCACAAGTGGGCCATTTGGGGGCTGGGGGAGTAAGATTGGCGTGTAACCCTTTATGCCCCAAATCTAGGCCCAAGGTACCATTGTGCATTTATCACTAGACATCCTAGGTAAACGTTAATGCCCTTGCGCCTGAGAGATCTGGGATTAAATCCCATCTAATCCTTGGCTTCCTAGGGCTGCTTGGGGTCCGTTCCTTACCTATGGAATGGGAGCGATAGTGACTGACCTCCCTGAAATGTTGAAGATGAACAAGTTGAGATTGCACATCGTTGTACTGTAAGAGCAGTACGGCAATGGAATCCATGACCTAGGGAGTTTGTGGGCTCTCCCACACTGGAGGCCTTCAAGAGGCAGTTGGACAACCATCTGTCAGGGATGCTTTCAGGTGGATTCCTGCCTTGAGCGGGGGTTTGGACTCGATGGCCTTGTAGGCCCCTTCCAACTCTGCCGTTATGATTCTATGAAATTTTAAACAGCTGCAAAAGCCATAACTACTATGGTATAAAGTTGTAGAACTCTTTATTTGTTTGGTTCAGCAACCTGAAAAGGGGTGACTTCGTTCTTAACTTGAACTGCTGGTGCTCTTCTTGTTTTAGACCAATTTGACCTTTGTGGGTTGTGTGGGGATGCTGGATCCTCCACGGATTGAAGTGGCGTCATCCATAAAGTTATGCCGGCAAGCTGGCATTCGCGTGATTATGATCACCGGAGACAACAAGGGGACTGCCGTGGCCATCTGTCGTCGCATCGGCATTTTTGGGGAAGACGAGGATGTCACCACAAAAGCCTTCACTGGTCGCGAGTTTGATGAACTTTCCCCAGCAGCCCAGAGAGATGCCTGCCTAAACGCTCGCTGCTTTGCCCGTGTGGAACCTTCCCATAAGTCTAAGATTGTTGAATTTCTCCAGGCCTTTGATGAAATTACAGCAATGGTAAGTGTGTGGTGGGGGTGGGAGAATAGGTGCGGGGCAACTTCTTGTATGGAAAAAAGAGTGTATTCATTGGAAGTGGGTGTCTCTCTAGAAGTATGTTTGGTTGAACTGGCTGCTGAGATGATAGACGTGGAGCTCTGTTTTGGGACCTGTTCACACATTCTTAACCCTGGGTCTTAACCCTAATGGGAAAATAAGAGTGCCCCGGAGTACCTTTTCCACCCCAGCAGCCCGATGCCAGGGGAGTCCGCTGCACCTTGGCACAAGGGACCATATCAGTGCCTGTTTCTCCAACTTTGTTTCAGACGGGAGATGGTGTAAACGATGCCCCAGCCTTGAAGAAAGCAGAAATTGGGATTGCTATGGGATCGGGCACTGCCGTGGCAAAGTCCGCTTCAGAAATGGTGCTGGCAGACGACAACTTCTCGACCATTGTAGCCGCTGTGGAAGAGGGCCGTGCAATCTACAATAACATGAAACAGTTCATTCGCTACCTCATCTCCTCCAACGTGGGAGAGGTTGTCTGGTAGGTGTGCAGCTCCTCTCAAGAACCGAGCAAAGGAACCAAGGGCAAGCGGCGGCTGGACGCTTTAAGAAGCCTTTCCGGGGAGGCCTGCTAACGGGAGGATGTAGCGGAGGATGCCCAGGGCCTGCGCAACGGCCAGTCACCTCTGGCTACTGGGATGACCCAATCTAGTTGCTATCCGCCAGGGTCCCGGATACCCAAGCCTGGCAGACTTCACTGCTCTTTAAAACCACTTCTGGTTTTTCCTCTAATAACAATGTGGGTGACAGACAACTGTATATCTCTAGTTAAGAGCTGGTCCTTATAAAAGTAACATTGGTTCTAAATACTTGTAGCTTGTTTAATTTTATGGCATGAAAAGCTAACGTGTTAAGTACAATTTGTATATCAAACGCTGCCGTACTGTGACTGGCCTCACCTGCGCCTTCTTCTTTCCCGGGCAGCATCTTCCTGACGGCTGCTCTGGGCTTCCCTGAAGCTTTAATCCCTGTCCAGCTGCTGTGGGTAAACCTTGTGACGGACGGGCTTCCTGCAACGGCGCTGGGCTTCAACCCTCCGGACCTGGACATCATGAACAAACCACCCCGCAATCCCAAAGAGCCCCTCATCTCGGGGTGGCTCTTCTTCCGTTACTTGGCAATTGGCTGTGAGTATTCGCTCTGGCTCCGTGGAACCCTGGGGTAGAGCAGAGGCCTCCTCTTCCTCCCCTCCCTCCCCCCGTTTCCCAGCATGCCCCCTCTTCCCTTCCCCCTCTCCCCCTGGGCCTTACACCAAAGCACAAACCGGTCCACATTGCCGTTGGGTAGAGTGGTGGAAGAGAGCTTAAGGATACCCGGAATGTGTTCTCACGTGTTCTTGCTATGTCTTTTTCTCCTCTCCTTTCCCCCCATTCTGTCTTGGCCATGGCTAATCTAGCAGAGGAGGAATGTAAAGCATTGGACTGCATGCCTCACTGCAATGTACTGTGTAAAGAATTAGTTTTGAGTATGTTTGTAAAAGAGCTGCTTCTACCGAGGCCAGTTTTTTTCCAGTGGGGGGGAACGTAGATTTCTCTCGTAAAGCTCTTGCCCCGTCCGTGGCGCACGGCCACATCTCTGGGTCTGTTTTAAACGAGAGGTGTGTCGTTGGAAAGAATCCAGTTGTGTTGACTGGGCAATCCAGATCAAGCATGGAGAGTAATTGCAGGAAACGGGCCTGGGCGGCCGCACAGTGCCCAATTGTGCAAAGGAGAGAAAGTTCAGGTGAGGTGAGCAGCAGGACAGCAGACGCCCCTTCCTTCAGCCCAGAGAGAACTGACATGTGCTTTCCTTCCCTCGAAGGCTATGTGGGAGCCGCGACAGTCGGTGCTGCTGCTTGGTGGTTCATTGCTGCTGATGGTGGCCCGAGAATTACCTACTACCAGCTGGTATTATTTCCCTCTCAGTATTTCAAAATTAGAAACATTGTTAACATTGTCAGAACGAAGCTTACATTTTTCTGAGTGCAGCTGCAAACTATAGTGAGTTAAGTGGAATACAGAAGTCTCAAATGTCTTATTAAAAGACCACCAGGATTTATCTGTGGCAAGATCTTCTGCAAACTAATCCCTTATTTCCAATAAAAAAACAGATTAGAGTGCTTTGAAAAAGCCGTGCTCCTTGCAACTTTATAGCTGAACTATTTCAGATAATGCTAAGCACAAGAATGTTTTGATGAGTTTGGGGTGGAAGAGAGGGCGTCAGGGCATGTCATGAGCGTACTCGGACTAACTGGTATTTGTGTTACGACTCTAGAGCCATTTCCTGCAGTGCAAAGATGAAAACCTGGAGTTTGAAGGCGTCGACTGTGTGGTCTTTGAGTCTCCGTATCCTATGACGATGGCACTTTCTGTCTTGGTGACTATAGAGATGTGTAACGCTCTTAACAGGTGTGTGTTTGAAATGGAAAGTTAAAATATGTTCGTTTCCCTTTCTTGAGTTCAACGCTGTGTTCAACTCTGACACCTGTGTAACTTTGTTTGAAGACTTTGTAGTATCCAACGAAGGTATTCCAACCCGTGCGAAGACAGGTCTGTTAGCTAGAGATAAATAATGGTGCTGTTGCACTCTCGTCCCGCTTGTGGGTCCCTGGTCAACAGCTGGTTGGCCACTGGGTGAACAGAGTACTGGGCTAGGTGGACCCCTTGGTCTGATCCAACTTCAGGGCACTTCTGATGTTCTTACGTTGCCTTGACTTCCAAAGTCCTCGATTTGGGCGATTTTAATGGGTTTTATGGAATTCAGACTTTTTTTTAAATGGGGTTTTAAATAAATCCATAAAGGAGAAGTCATGCAAAATGATTTAAACACTCCAGAAGAGTTGGACTGGGAGTCAGGAGATCCAGGTTCTAGTCCTCACTCAGCCATGGAAACCCACTGGGTGACTTTGGGCCAGTCACAGACTCTCAGCCTAATCTACAGGGTTGTTGTGAGGATGAAATGGAGAGAACAATGAATGCCGCCTTGGAGGAAAAAAGGCGGGAGGCAAATGCAACAGTAAATGAACAGTCTTACATGCCTGGTATTAGCTGCCTACTGAGGGACAAGAGTAGTGAGGGTCTGTGACGCTGCACGTGTGTGTTCTCTCTTCCAGCCTATCTGAAAACCAGTCCTTGCTGAGGATGCCTCCGTGGGAGAATGTCTGGCTGCTGGGCTCCATCTGCTTGTCCATGTCCCTTCACTTCCTCATCCTTTACGTGGAGCCACTGCCAGTAAGTTCACTCAGCCCCTGTCCCAGAACAGCCAAAGAAGAAAAGGCTCTTCTGCACCGGCCCTGCCTCTCCCGGGCCTCCAAGCTCTGTCGAAAGGCTTCAATAACGATGCACTTTGTCTTCTTTTCCCCAGCTGATCTTCCAAATCACACCTCTGAACCTGACCCAGTGGCTGATGGTGTTGAAGATCTCGCTGCCCGTCATCCTGCTGGACGAAACACTTAAATTTGCGGCCCGTAACTACCTAGAGCCTGGTAAAGACGGTGCGCCGCCTGCCACCAAACCACGTTCTTTGTCCGCGTGCACCGAAGGGATTTCCTGGCCGTTTGTGCTCATTACCTTTCCCTTGATTATCTGGCTGTATAGCACAGACACTAACTTTAGTGACATGTTCTGGTCTTGACCAGAAGTGATAATAGTTTGACAGAGATGTTTAACTTAATCAGTTTTTTTTTATGGTTTCAAGCAATTGTCTTATTCTGCTGAATTTTCACATGAACATATTTGCCGGTGACTGAGGTTCCATATTCTAGACTTTTTTGGGGTTTTTTTGTTTTTCTTTCCCCTGACTCCAGTGGGGGTGTAGTATTCCCCCGCCTCCCCCCGTTTTATACACAACTAGGGTGTCCATTGACATGTACAGAGAAATTAACACTATTTTATGCAAATATTTTTTGTAGAGAAGCATGTACAGTGTTCTGTTTAATAGTCAATTCATCCTTGTAAAAACAATACAAAAAGGCGTTTTGTGGGGGGTGGGGTGGAGGGAGGGAGGGAGTGCCAGTGGACACGATATTGAGCAAACTGTAATTGGTAGCAGATTTTAGGGAATGAATGTTCTTGTGTGTATTTTTCTTAAACTAAAAGCATGCAACTGTTTGTGTCTTCTGCATGGTCATCTAACCTTAATTTGTCATTTAGTTGGTTTTTTTCTGCACTGGGCAGATAATACTGCTACCTCAGTATCTTTCCTTCTCCCCCCCACCTTTTTTTTTTTTTAAAAAAATCCTTTCTGATATTTTTAGGTTTCAACTAAAACTTGTTTACGCCTGTCTTTGAGGGGTATGCCTGTTCTTGCTGGTGCAGAAAATACCATTCCGGGGTAACCTGTTAGTGTTTCCCCACCCCACCCCATCCCCACCCCCTCAACACATAGTTTTTTTAAAACAAAAACAAATTATTTATTTAAATATCTTATGTATTTTTATTGTAACAGCATTGTTTCACCAGCATTACCCAATTTGGGAGGGTGGGGAGGAGCAGAAGAGGGAGGAGGCTGCCTCGATGGATTTCAAGCAAGGAGCATACTTTTTTTAATTGAGAAAAATCTGTTTTTCATTTTACTTTATACCCTAGGAAGCTGTTGAATTTCATTATAATTAATTAGCAGGGTCCATTTGTCAGATTTTTGTGTTCCTTTTTTCTTTTCTTTTTCTTAATAAAATGGGGGCATTGATAATGGGATTTGGAAACAAACCACTCATTTTGCACAGCTGGAGTTCTTGCTGGCTTTTGTTTGTTAGACCTCTAACTTTCGGTGCCACATCTTGGGACGTAACCTGCTGGCCACATCTTATCCTGAAGTGGAAATGTAACAAATTGTGTGTGTGTGTATGTGTGTGTGTTTTGTAAAATCTGTAAATACCACATGACCAAATGAACATATTGTATAGAACTATTTTTATTTTTAATGTGGCACTAACCACCGTCATTCTCTTGCGATCAATGTTGGCGCATGACGTCGTGTTTCCCCTCCAATTTGAGTCCTGTACCAACGCTGTGTAAGTTCATTAACAGTCCTAACTGTGTGGTGTTTCTCTCCAATGCCTTCCAACATTCATCGACTGAAGTGAGTATCTCTCTTCCATTTCACCATTTCAGTGGTGATGTGCTGTGTAAAAGAAAAAAGAAAAAAAAGATAGCCTCTGCTGTATACATGTCAAAAATAAATGCTAATTTTTCCTTCATTCCACGCTGCGTTTTGTCAGATATTCTGCTGTGCTACATTATTATCACCACTCTTCACAGTCTGCTTACGGTAGCGTAAGGCCCACGTGATTTGAACCACCCCCAATTTCTATTGGCTCTAAATCTTTAGAACTTAAACTCGTGGAAGCAGTGCCCTGAGAGGCTTGGGAATTGTAGCTTTTAATCTAAAATCACATCCACTCTCCATTAGCACCTCTGGAATGACTTGATGCAGCAGCTTTTTCAGAGCCACTAGCTGGAAGCATCCTTCTTGACCACATCTCCAAAGTAGTAATGGTATTTGGACATCTGTCCCAAGCAGCTTATCACAGACTGTGCTTTGATACTGTTGGAATGTTTTCTGTTTTTTCCTTTTTAAAAAAAAAGAAAAGGGGTGTCATGAGCCACTTCAGGTAATAGGCGTTCGCTTCCAGAGGTCCTGGGTCTTGCGGTTGCATTCTCTCTGGTGTTCCTTTGTAACAGGACAATTCCTTGATTGTTCCCACTTATGCCCTGCAAAAGACAGCAAAGGAGCAGTTGGATGAATGTAGCACAGCTTAGTGCAGAGCCATGGGGCAATGTTCTGGCCAACAGTGGAGCGCGTTCTGGCTTTGCACATCCTTTTTTAGTCACTGGCTGGGTCCCTCTTTTTTCAGAAGGCAGCTAGCTTACATGCTTGGCCAGAGTTTTACTGAAGCACTCATCCCTGTGACTGGCATTGAACACTTGATGGACTCCTGATAGCTCAATTCAATCACTCTTTGATGCATGAAGTGAAATCCCTTGGGGATCAAAGGCTTCCTTGGTCTATGTGCTGGAAGAGCGCCTTGTAACTTGCATGTTAGGGGCACAGTGATAGCTGATCTTTAGGCAAAGATGCCACAAGCTGTCCAAAAGCAGCCTTTCCTGTCCTGGAGCCCTTCAGCTATCTTGGACCGCAGTGCCAGTCACCCTAGCCAGCATGGCCATTGACGGGGAAGGGTGGGAGTTGCAGCCCAGTGTAATTCCAGGGCACCAGGATGGGGAAAGGTGTCCAAAAGCATTAGACTGTGGTGCTCACAATAGTGTCCATGCAGCCCCATCACCTCTTTGACGTGGTGTGGCCTTTGCCTCTAAGCAGCCGCCACACAGGACTGGAGGCAGGCTTGTCAGCTAGGGCTGCTGGACTACAACTCCCATCAGCCAATGATGGGAGTTGCATCTTCCACTTGTAACCTCCCATGATTTATTTATTTAATTATTTATTTTATTACATTTATATACCGCCCCACAGCCGAAGCTCTCTGGGCAGTTTACAACAATTAAAAATGGTAAATATTAAAAGTATACAAAATTTAAAAATCATCAAAAACATAAACAGTATAAAAACAACAGTATCCATTTAAAAACAACAATCCTGGGGGCCATTAAAAACAAACCATGTTGTTAAATGCTGTTAAAATGCCTGAGAGAAGAGAAACGTCTTGACCTGGCGCCGAAAAGATAACAATGTTGGCGCCAGGCGAGCCTCATCGGGGAGATCATTCCACAGTCGGGGGGCAACCACCGAAAAGGCCCTCTCCCTTGTTGCCATCCTCCGAGCTTCCCTCGGAGGAGGACCTTAGATGTTGAGTGCAGTGTACGGGTAGGTTCATGTCGGGAGAGGCGTTCCATCAGGAACGTTTCCCCCCCAGTTTCTTCCAACTTTCCACAAAAATGGGCGGGGGGGGGGGGCAATAAGGAGAAAAAGTTGGCATAGTGCACAATGCCTTTCGGTTGGCAGTGCTAGGGACACTCCCATCTGGAAGCACCCAGGGATTCTGGCCACCAAAATTTCCACTGGTGCAAGAAGCAATTGGTGAGAGTATTCTGGACTTCTTTGGATCTTAAGGCTCACCCTAACCTTGACCAAGTCACCTGAGTGTGTGACCATGCCTGGATTGCTTTCCCTTTCCTACTGAGCAACTGCAGCCAGGCTCTTGGCATTAGAGAGGGCGTTAGTCTTTCCAGGCAGATTTGAAGCCCAACACGCCTTTCTTTCTTTTTAGTTTAAACATGTTACATGCACAAAGTGTCCCATAGTTCTGAATCCCACAGCAAGAACAACACTGGATTGGGCTATCTTGATAACCCATCCAAGGCTAGCCAGCCAAGATTTGAAACAATCGTGTGTGTATAAAAACCCTGACCTGATAGAGGAAAGGGACACAGCTCGGAGCTCATGGAGACGACTGCAGGTGCAACCTCCCAGCAACTCATAGTAAAAGTTTCTTTGGCATAGCAAAGCTGGAGAGCACCTTTGACTAAAACCTTGGAAAGCGAGCTGCCTGTTGGAGTCGTGGAAGAAACCAGGATAAGTGGACCAAGAGTTTGAATCAGTCCACAACAGCTACCTAGGCTCATATAAGGATTGTTCATTCATTTATTTATTGCCACCTTTTGTTTCTAGTTGATAAATCTGTCCCAACATCCTAGACTGGTGTTCCCCCACCTGATCCCTTCCAGATGAGCTCAACTCCACTACAACTCCCACTACCCCTAGACAGCATGGCCGCTGTTAAAAGGACCGAGCTAAGCTTGCCCAATAGCACGTGCGTTCTCCCCTTTTGTTTACACGACACAACTGTCTTAAGTCAGCAACATTAAAAATATATATATTAAAAACCCTTATGCACATTTATTTTTATGGCTATTCTGTTTTTTGAGTTGTACTTTCACTTAAATTTCTCTAATATTTGGGGTGGGGGTAAGGGGAGGGGGAGGACCCTAAGTCAGTGGTGATAAAATGCAGTACAGCAGTCTTCTAGTGTCTTCCAAGGACACAGCTAATAAAAGACTTAGATGAACGAAATGGAGGGGGGGGGGGGGACTAACAACCCAGGGAGGATTTCAGGAGGGGTGAGCCATAAAACAATGCAAACTGTCTGTCCTCGCACCTGTCTTGTTTTACTACTTACACTTCTTAACCATTGTTTCCCTAATCTCTGCTAATTGTATTTTAAATTTTTTTTTAATGTGGTCAGTAAAAAGATCTGATTACTTTCTAACACAAACTCTGGCGCATGGGGAAAGTGAGGAATTCTACAAAAACCAAGTTGAAATTTTAGAACAGGAATAAACAAAATAGGATCTGTGGATGGGATCTTGTCAAAAACCTTTCTTCTGACATTTGTAAACTTCCATGAGTAACATGCTTGGACACCAGTGGTTCTGGTGGAAAACGCATTTCCATCTCAAGACCTTAGTGGACTATACTGGTTGGCAGACCTCACATTGTCTACCTCTTTAAAAATAAATTGTGTAATATATTTGTGGGTGGGGGAGAGAGACAGGGCTCATAGAACATCTTTACTACTTCTAATGCCTCTTATGCTTCCAAGATGCTTTTTATTTTAGTTGCATCTCAAGCCAGTGGCATATCCTAAGGGAGACACATTTTGAAATACTGCACAAAATTCAGCAAGAATTACTAGTACTTTAGAAAGGGGGGGAGCACTGAATAACTGAGCAATGCTTGAATAGCGCCACTGCCTGAAAAATATGAGAGGGAAACTGGCTGGGACATCCCTATTTGCAGAAACGAAGGAAGGGACTATCCCAACAACCACTTTTTACTGCAAAACTTAGACATTGGAAAACTGAGTGATAAGAATTTCATTTCATTCATTATATTTCTATATTGCTCCATAGCCAAAGCTCTCTAAAGCAGTTCATAAAAACTGGGAGTAATAGCATCTCAGAAGGGTCCCAACCTGATGTGAATTTTAATGAGAAGGTTGAAAGCATGCAGTGGCCACAGACAGCCCAGGGTTCAGTCAGGCGGGCAGGTTTGCTTGTCCCCACTTCAAGAAGTGGTGGTGGTGGCTGGCATAGGGCGATCTGTGCACATTCTGCCCGTCGTCGTTCATCTGTGGCTGCAGGCACAAAGATCAGCCATTTCAGTCAACAAGTGCTGAACATGGGATGCACAAACTAGTTTTCCTGGGGCTTTAGCAACAGCCATTTTCTCCTCCCACACAAGAGTTTTGGAGGGGAACGCTTGCTGTGAAAAGGAAATCAGGCGCTACTTACGCCTTGCCCCAGCCACAGTACCTTTTAAGGGAAGGGAAGGTCTCGTGTCACTTCTCTCCCTTCTTCCCTTGTGTGACATCAAGAGATGAGGTCGTTGGCTGGATTACAGAAATCAAGTTCACTAACAAGCTCCCTGTTTGGTGTTGGGTGGAAACCTGCTCACGGGATGTTCTTCCAGCTTTTAATTCTCTCTTACGCTTTTTCAATTAACCTGCATTCACCCATTGGAAAATGGGAGGCTAGTTATTAAACTATTAAAATCATTTTCTATCGCTATTGAGCCTTTAAAAGAAAAGTCCTTTGATTGCTTTTATTAAGTCCTCTTTATCCATCTTTTTCACTAATGTTTTCCCTCTCTCTCTCTCTCTCTCTCTCTTTCTCTCTCTCTTCCTTTGCAGCACCACTGGAGTAATCACTTAGTCCTTAGTTCTTGCATGCGTTTTTAGCAACGCATCTACTGAGAACATCTGCATGAGTCTTGTAAATGGAAAAAAATCTTTCCCTAGGGAGGGAGAAAAAAAAATAGAACTGAAAACTCGTGTTCCGTGAAGGAAGTGTGTGGTGCTGTTAAAGCTTCGGTTTATATACAAATCTCTACCAATGTGCAATATAGTTTTTAACTGATAAAACAGAACTCTGCAAAGAAGTTTTGGGATTGCATGAAGACAAGCCTCCCTAAACTGCTAAGTAAGAATTAAAGAGTGGTGATTGGCGAAGTTTTATCTTTTTCTTTCCATATTTCGTTGTGTAAAATGTCATAGTTTATAAAATGTACAATATCGGACTGTACTGCATGCTTTTCAGTTGTAAGTAGCCAATAATCTCTATCGTATCTTAACATAACACTTTAAACAGCTCTGTACAATATGCAATTCTATTTATACAGATTCATTGACAACGGTAGTGTTGCTGAATGTTTAAGAAGCTGTTAAACCTTCAATTCCATAACTTCAGTTTTTTTTTTAATATCTTGGAGTGTGCAAATAGACCTATTTTGCACTGTAATAATGTAACTTATTTAAATCTAAAGCCGTAGACACACTTTGGTGCAATACACATGTCGTGATGCGTTTTATCTTAAACAACAAAACCCTAATAATGAACCTAGTCAGTTCATAAAACAGCATGTGTGACTTTTTTTAAAAAAACAACAAGAAGAAGTAGTTGTAAATAACATTATCTGATTCTATGCTGATGGTGACAAGCATCACACCTGCCATCCTAGTTTCGGGTAAAATAAACTTATTCTATGATAACACAGCTGCTGTGTTGTTTGGGTGTACTTTGAACTCTGCCGTCGGCCATGTGCAAAGCTTTCTTGCGGCCTTGTTCTGAATCAGTGTACGTGGAGCCCATCTGCACATTACACAGGATGGGGAGTTGGGTTTCTCGGAAAGTGGTGTCCTGGCCAGCGAGGGATGGAGCAGGCAGGAAAGAAAGAAAGAAAGGCCTTTGCTCTGACTTCTGTGGAGGCCAGAGCCTGTCCCACCAGACCAGGAGGGCGGGAATCCAACTCAGTCCCCAGATGCGCTTCCGCTGGCAGAAGGAACCTGCATAAAAGGCCTTCCATCCAGCTGAATTCACCGACCAGCTGTGAGACCAGAGAGAACCATCAGAGGGGTCTCTGGCAGAGTCCGCAACTAGCCCCAGAGGGCTACTGCAAGGACGCGGGTTGCTCCCCAAACCGAGACGTGGCCAGTGCCACATGCAGGACCACGACGCGGGCGGGATGTGCGCGCTCCACGCCTGGCTGACCAGAAGGCTGCTTTACGGGAAGGCCAGCGAGGGAGTGGGAAGGTGGGAAAGTGTCCCTGGGTGGCTGGGCTGGGTGCCTGACACCGCACTTGCAGGGCACTTGACACGCCGGCTAGGAGGGAGTGCCCCCGGTCTCTCCCCGGGTGGCCCGCTGCCCCTGCTGCCCCTGAGGGGGTTCCTGGGTGCATGAAACGCTCCCAGTGGGGGGGGGGAGGAAAGAAGATTCTGGAAACCTTGAATTTTGTCACCGCAGAACTCCCTCTCTCTCCCCCCCCCCCTTGTTTCTGAGAGAAAAGGGGCCCGACGCCCTTTTGGGATTCCTCTTGCTGCGCTTCTGAGGTGGAGGCCTGGCACAGTTAGGCTCCCGATACGCTGAGGGAAAAGCCACATCAAGGTGGGCTCCCGTGGGGACTGGTTGACCTGTTTTGAGAGGGTTTTCATGTCTGCCCCCAGCTTTGACAGAACGTGGTGGCTCTGAGGAGGCAGAATGAGGCAGGCCTGGGAGCTTTCCCGCCTTTTCTTGTGCTGGGCCTCAGGGGACAGGGAGGCCACGTTTGCCAAGAGGGCGTTGCGGGCGCTCCCGCTGAATGGGCGCCAGGGCCGGCCCGGGAGGCTGCCGGGCTGGGCACAAAACACTCCTTTTCTGGAAGGGAAACTGGTCAGACTAAAAGCAAAGGAACTTGCTGATGGCAGAAGCTCCGAAGCCCAAAGCCGCTCTTTTGAGCCCGCATCAAAGTTGGCGCTGGAGGGCAGCGCTTTGCTTTGCGCCCCAGTTCTTAGCATTTAGGGGGAAATGGTAAGAAATCATTGACCCATCAGGAGGGGCCGGGAGCCTGGTGGGCACCAGAAGAGGGGTCCGCAGCCTCCCGGGCGAGGACCCGGCTCTTGCCGCTCAGTAGTAAAGCGAGAGAAGGAGCGGCCATCCTCCTCCTCCTCCTCCTCCTCCTCCTCCTCGCAAGTGTGGGGATTATCAATGAAACGTCCTTGCCTCCAAATGGAGACAGACTGGGAATAAAGGGTTCCCGGAACATTCCCACCAGTAAAAATGTTGCAAAGCTCAATTGCCGATTTGCAGTTCCACAGCTACAAAGGCTTAGAAATATTTAGCAGCAGCAGCAGCAGCAGCAGCAGCAGCAGCAGCAGCAGCAGCAGCAGCAGCCTCTCCTCCTCCCCCCCCCCTGCCCCCCGTTTCCCTATTACGGCACTGTTGTTGCTCCATTTGAACTCAGACCAAATCTGGGAGTTCGTGAAATGATGAGTCATTTTGCCCATGTTGTTCCTTGATTGCAAATTGCTTCATAATTCCCCTCCGCCTTGGATTTTGAGCAATGTTCCCCAACCACGCTCCCCCACCCCACCCCGGCTGTGGTGGCTGTGAATGATGGGAGTTGCACTCGCATCACACATCTGGAGCAGACCGGATAGCGGAAGGCCAGTTTAGTGGATCATTTCAAAACGGGGGGGACGGGCGGACCCCAAAGAGCTATTGAAGGAAACCGGCCTTTCTAACAACGTAAGAGCAGCCATGCTGGATGAGACCAAGGGTCTCTCCGTCTCTCTAGTCCAGCATTCTGCTCTCACAGCGGCCTCTGAAAAGCCCACAGGCAGAACACGAGAGCGCGCACGCACGCACGCACGCGCGCACGCACACAGAGCTCGTATTCGCCAATAAATGGGTTTGGGAGTCACAGTAAAGTTTCCAATTCTGAATCTTGCAGTCGCACATGAAGAAGGACGTCGCGATGGTGGGAATACCGCGAGGATGAAAGCCCAGGTAAGGCTGCAGGACGTTTCCTGTGTGTAAAGAAGCTCACGGATATAAACCGATTACTGTCCTTGGCGGGCCAATATTGCCTTTTAACGTCCTAAATGACCTGGGTCAATAAGGCAACCTCTGTCGATTGGGGGAAGGGTTGGGGTGGTTTATGTCAGGATGGAAAGGAGCATTTCTACTGCGCCGTGTCACGGCACACCCGGCCCGTTCTGGGCTCCCGCACTGCCACTGCCACTGCCACTGTGAGGTTTCTGCATTGGCTGCCAATAGAAGCATCTCAGTCCTGCCAAGGGCTAAGCCCTTCTTCCTAAGCCACGGATCCCAGCTGGGAAAGGTTCCAAACTCCTGAAAGCGCAGCTAGCAACACGGTGGAGGGGCTGTCTGTGTTCCCTCACCAGGCTGCCTTTGATGCAATAGCACGTTCTGCTTCAGAAACTCATACAAATCCAACTGGTGAACCTAACATCCCCCACTCCGGTGGCCTCCTGATGTGCTGGACTACCACCTCCATAAGGCTGGGAGGAGTAGGCCAAATTCTGGCAGGCACCAAGTTGGGGCAGGCTGAGCAAGACGGCTCCTGGAGGCAGGGCTTCCTCGGTGGTGGCCTGATCTTTATTTTCCAGTATATACATATAAACAAATGTTCATAAATAAATACATGTTAATTATACAGTAACCTTTTTTACCACCCAAAGTTACAAACATAATTAATTTTCATTTCAGGTTTCGTTTATCCCATTCCCTCCCTATTCCCTCCCTCCCATTGTCCCATTTCTTTTTCTGGGATGTTATATCACTTCTGTTTATCTCTTCCTTTATTATTTTATAGTTATTTTCTAACCTTACTTATTTTCAGGAGTCCCAAAGCGTCCTATAGGCCTCTGCCAGAGTTGTTCTGTTCATTTCTTCATATATTCTATATATATTTTGCCAATCTCTCTTAAAGTTATCTTTTTGTTTTATTCCTCTTTGTAATTGTAATTTCTGTGTCAATTTTTCACTAATTGCTGTTTCCCAAATTTTCCTTTCCCATATAGCTACTGTCAGCATCTTTGCTGTTTTCCAGTTACTTGCTATTAATTGCCTTGCAGCTGTCAGCATATAGCCAATTAACGGTTTTTCTTTTATCTCTTTATTTTCTTTGACAAAGATATGAAATAATGCCAATATAGCAGTAATTTTTTCCATTTCTCTAAAGACCCTGTCCCAAAATTTCTTTACTTTCCCAGTTGCACCACATATGTATTTGAGTTCCATTATCTTTACATCCTCTCCAGCGAGAGGGTATCAAAGTCTTGTTAATTTTTGCCAGCTTAACCGGTGTCCAATACCATTTCTGGATTAAGTTTAAGGCGCCTTCTTTTATTCTTGTGGACGTTGTTTTGAATGGGAATCTTTCAAAAAAATCTCTCATTCTTCTTCTCCTATCTCCTCTTCTCTATCCCTTTGCCATGTCTGTTTTATTGTCTTATTTCCCCTAATCTCCTGTTTTATTAATATTTTGTATATTTGAGTTATTAACCCTTTGTCTCCTACCTTCCTAAGGGAGCTCCATCTGGCAGCGCCTGTTTTTAGACACGGAGGTTTGCCTTGCTGACCTCAGGTGGAAGCTACTATTTGTTTTCCATTGCTAGTTTGGGTCTTCGTTTTTGATCTTTCCTGGTTTTAGCCCATTTTAAACTTAACACATCTGCTGTTTTAATATATTGGTGTATTTTGTGATGTTTTCAGGGTCTTTTTTTTAAATTAAGTGTATGCAGACTTGTAGTGCTATTCTTTTGGAAGGAAAACAAGAACATAAATATTGTATTTAAAAAAATGGTATTCCAGATATAAAGGTGTCTAACCATGTACATTGATGGTGCTATATAAATAAATAATAATAATAATAATAATAATAATAATAATAATAATAATAACCTTTGTTCAGAGGAACACAGCCAGTGCCTCACATTTTCTGGGAACATACATTTTCCAGCCATGGGTCTCTATGATTGTTATATCATTTTGTTTTGGAGCTACAATGCTCAGGTGGTTCTAGTGTGGGGATGTACAACTCACAGCCTTATTAAAAACACCTCTTAAAACAAAGAGCCTGCTTCCTCTGCAGCCATTTCCCGAGTCTTTGCCGAGTCTTTGCCTTCTTTGCCTGGGTGCTGGAGGGAGAAAGGGAGGCTGGCAGTAATTTTAATGATGGATTTCTGGCTATAAACATCCGTCACCAGCTGCAGTGAGATTTCCAATGCTCCTTCAACACAGAACATTAAATAGCGATTAAATCCATCATTAGTAACACGGGAGGTGGCTGGTCCGGAGACATTAGGCGCAAGTGAATATTGAGGACACAAGACTCCCACCAGCACTGCATTGTTTTGCAGGGGTATTAGCTGCACCTGTTGGCTCTAAAGGGCTGAATGAAATCCAAAAGCCAAGCCCCCTTTTTCCACCGCAAAGTGCAGCTTGCTGTGATCCAATTAACTCAATTGGTTCTAAGTGCAGACTCTCAGCCGGTAAAATGAGGCAGGGAGCAGGGGGAGGTGCTATTGGCGCTTGCTGGGCAAATTCTTCCTCTCCTGTCCAGGGTGGGTGGGTGGGTGGGTGGGGGGCTTCCCCAGAAGTCCTCTTGCAATGGGGCTGAATGAGGCACCAGAAGCAGTCCTACTAGCTTGGCCTTCTCCAATCTGGTGCCCTTCAGATGTGCTGGACTGTAGCTCCCATCAGCCCTAGCCAGCCAGTGGCCATGGTTGGGAAGGAACCAGGCTGGGGAAAGCTGAACTACGCGAAATCAACCCTTGCCTGCATCTCCAAGCCGTGGTCTTTCCCCTCAGCCAACTTCTCCTCTCTCCTTCCCTTCCTAGAGGATGTGGCGAGATGTTCCTTTCCTCCCCACACCCCAGCATTCACACTCTTGCCCTTATTTTTGGGGTGTGTATGTTGCTATTTTGGGTGGGTGGCAAGGATACCGAAAGAGTGCCATAGAACTGCATTTGCCCACGTCCACCAACCCCCATCCACCAAAGTTTAGGCTGGAAGATCCCCTGGGACAAGATGTCTCTTCCTTTGATTACATAGAGTTCTAGAGACAACGCAGATGAATGACCATGTATGTATAACAATACAGTGGGGATAACAAGTAGCTAGAAAGTGAAGGGAGAGCGCAGCCCCGGCAGTGCCAGGACCCTTGTAGGGAGGTTAAAGCCTCTCCCACGGCCCTGGAATCCCAGTTGCATCCCACCCCTCCAACGACTCCAGTGGCCATTGCCACCCACTGTGGCCAATAGCAGCGTCAGAACAGTGGCCTGCAGGGAAAGAGGGCGTTTAGGTCACATGGAGTGGTGGATGGCGGCCTGCAGGCTGCCCACCCTGGATTTACATGCTCCAATTAAGGGTCCTCCTCACCCTTGCCTGGAGAAAGTAATTTTGAAATAGGGATACCTGAAGAGCACACACTTAAAGCCAGTGGATCCAGTTTCTCCTCTAGCCATTGTAAGAGCTGGTGTGTTGTCACAGCTAAGAAGAGCACAAGTTGGGAAAGGCCCAAGTTCAAGCCTCACCTAGCTATATTAAAAAAAGCAGCAGCAAAAAAGCATTGGAAGGCTTTAATTTAGTGGGCCAGGGGAGCCAAAGAACTACACAAACCTATGACATGTTAAATCCATCCTGAACTCTGGCCCTGTTGACGGTCACAGCCTGCCTGTGTATGAGCCATTTCTCTACCCACCACGAACCTCCTCTGGTGAACTTAGGAACGGGCCCTGAGTCCCCACTTCTCAACTTGCCCTGTTCTGTGGAGTTTGTGTCTGCAATTTTGGGATTCCACTCAACGCAGAATACAAAATGGGTGCCACAGCTCATTTCCCATCTCACAGGCAATGGCACACAATTCTGGCATCTGACGACAGAAAGAAATGGAAAGAAATTAAGAAAGTAAAGCCAGCACCCTCACTTCCAAAATGACATCCATGACTGCTGAAAGCTTTCTGCAAAACAAAACCTCCAAAACCGTCCAGGATAAGGTGTGCTCCAGGGATAAGAGACAAAATGCAACTATGGAAGAGGGGGGCGGTCTTCGCTTCTTCCAGACCCCACCTGGTATGGCGTAGGCCACAAGAAATAGCCATTTTAGAACCTAGCCTCCTTTGAGCTGAAAGAAGCTCACGGTGGGGTCAAGACAGCCAGGAGAGGGAAGGCACCCTCTTCTCCTTTTCGGCATGACTTCACAAACCACACTTTTTCTGGGCTCCTGTGCCACTGGGCTGCGCTTTGAGGGAGAGTCACCCCCAATACAACCAAACCAAGGACTGAAGCACAAAATGCTCACACGGCTGTTTTAATAGTTTATGTAGGAGAGGGTGGAAGTCCAGAGATACTGTTAATTGGGATGACCAGTTACCGTAAGAGCCTTTCACGGCCCGTATTTCCCTCAATGCTGCTTCATTTCACTTCTTCCAACATGAAGGCGTGAAAGGAGCACCACTGGTTACAGCAGAAAGAGGAAAGCGCTGCACGCACAGTTGACTGGGTGCTCCTCCATGAGGTGCCGGAAGCGGCTGGCTTCTGTTTCAGAGTGTGCCTGTTAAGTGCCCTACACAAAAACACAGGGGAGGTTGGGGAAAGGGCGAGGGGGGAATTTACTGCCCCTCTGAAGGTCTCCCACAGGCCTGCGGAGGCGTTCGTGCATCTAAAGACACGGCAGGCTCTGTGAATAAAGCCTCCTTTCATAAAGGACATGAAAGCAGCCTACATTTATCCACCACTGGGGATCAAGCGTAATTGGTTTGCAACATGATTCCGACATCATTTTAGTCATTAACAAATGATTGAGAAATGCTTTATAATACGTTTACAAGCGTCTAATTTTAGAAACGAGAACTCTACGTTGCAGTTTGACACCGATGCCTGCCCACCACCAATCCATTGAAGTGGCTCAGCTGTCTCATTAAATAAGGAGCATTGAGCTCAGAAAGCAGAAAAAGAACGGGGTGGTGCTGCTGGTTTCCCCCCCAAATTGCTCAGCTGCTTTGGATCATGGCCTCAGTCCAGTTTTGGCAGCGGTGCTCTCTGGCCTTGGGATTCTTCATGCCAGGGAGAAGCAGGACATCTCGGGTCAAGCCCACCAAGTGCCATGACTCCCGGTCACCTCGGAGGCGGCCTGCCTCACTGCATGCCAAACCACTGCTCCTGGTCGGCCCATTGGGCGGCCTCGCTGTCACTCCCTTCGAGATCCCCTTCCTCTCCACTCCCTTCCATGTCATCCACATCCTCCTCCTGGGTGGCGTCTGTTGGACTTTCTTCTTTTTCCATTTTCTGCATTCCCTCCAGTGACTTCTGATCATTGGGATCCAAACTGGGCGAAGAGAAGAACAGAGGGGGCAGTAGAAAGAAAAAGACAGACCCGCTCACGCCCATCTCCTTTTCCATCTTGCTAGGCCCGGTTTCTGATATATGCAGCCTCTCTGCTTTATTCCCATGGGAAACGCTGAACCATCCCTTACGTGCCGAGGAGAAAATGGCTCCTGCCTCGTCCGTTCGCACAGTTAGAGGGATCTTGCAGAGTGCAGCTTTTGAACACACTTGGCTAAACCTCATGAGCTTCCTGACTGCACAGAAGTGCGGCTTTTCAACCATTCACAAAGGACAACGCAAGCGATAGGCAGCGCAAACTTCAGACCCAAGCCTGCCCAAGCATCCTAACGCAGCTTAGTCTCACTGACGTCTGAGCAACTCAGCCGCCTCATGGCCGTAAAGAAGAAGAGCATGTATTTCAGAAATAAAGATGAAACAGTTGTGTTTTTATTAAAGCTGTATTCAAATACAGCTTTTTTGTAAAAAAAGAAATCTGCTATTCTTTTTCTTTTTTTTTTAACACACAATATGGGCATTATTTGATTCCAGGCAGCAGCTCAGCAGGGCTGACCAGCAGCCGACTGAGGAAGATGGCCGAGGACAGCGCCCACCCCCCACCCCCCACCCAACTGTGTGTCCTTCAGACTTGTGGAACTACAGCTCCCAGCACCCCTCCAGCCAGCCTTATTGGGGAAGGTGGTTATAACTCCTACAGCGCCTCATCGTCACAGCAACCGTTCCCAGAATGTTACCTGAGAGCAATGCTGTACTGGTCCATGGCCTCCTGGTACTCATTCACAGCCACGAGGAAGTCCCCTAACATGCGATGGAGAATGCAGTCACTCTGGTTGGCCAGGGCATTCCGCAGCAGAGCAATTCCCTCTTCGTATTTCTGTTCTCGGCCTGCGGACAAGGAGATTTTAGGCTGCTTAATATCAGGGCTGCCACCCAATTAAAGAAACCTTTCCAGATTAATTGCAAGAGCCTCAAATTAGGCATACTCATGCAAAGGTATGCAGAGCTCTTTAAAAGTCCTCAGAAGAACTCATTCTCTCTTGGGTTTAGATGATGCACATGCGTGTCACACAGCAGCACCATATCAGAAGCAGCCTTCCTTCCCGTTTGAGAGAAGAAGGACTACTTTTAGTCCCATGGATTTAGAAGGTTTTGCATTCAATTAAAAATAAAATCAACCCAAATCATTAGATAAGTAAAGACACAATCCTATGCCTGGCTAGATAGATCGTCATGCCATCAGAGTGCAACTCCATGAGCCATGCTGGTTAGGCAATGACGGGGTCTGCAGTCCAACGCGTCGGGAGGGGGGCAGGTTAGGGAAGGCCGGATGAAGCACTGCAGCCCCACGGCACGTGGGCGGCTCCTTGCCAAATGACACCAGGGAAGCTCCATTTGCAAGGAGTCATTTTAAGTGGGCACTGCTAGTTCAGTGGCAAATTCTTCCAGAAAATAAACAGAAATTATCGGAGGAATCTGAATGGTTGGCAGCTGGTAGCCCACACCAAGTGTGGAAGAAAAGGACGCTGCACGTCAGAGTTTGGTTACAGCTGGAAGAGATTTGGGAGAGAATTGCTGAGCAGGAGTGATGCGCACTGCAGGGGAGGATCGATGTGTGCCGAGTAAGAGCTATGTTGACAAGCCTGCGCAACACACACACACGAACGGAGGAAGCAGACTTACTGAGAAGCTCCGCCTTCTTCACCACGGCTTTGATGTAATCAGGGCGCTGCGTCAAGGCTTTGTCCAGCAGTGTCTTTGCTTTTTCCTGCGCAACTGGATCTTCCAGGCAAACAGTTGCCAAGAGAGTAAGAGTCTGTGCGTTGGCTCCCAGGGTTTTGTACACGTTATTAGCCATCACCGTGGCTTCACGGAGACCGTTGGATGCCAAGTAGCATTCAATAAGACCTGAGAGTCAAAGAGGTCAATGTCAAAGTAACCAGAGCTCTTCATTTCAGAACCATTGACAGCCAGGCAGCCCAGCCCAGGGAGAATGACCCGTTTCAATGTCCAAGAACGGGGAACAGCGGGCTGGAAGTTCTCACTTTTAGGGAGGCTTCCTGGCATGTCAGAAAGACGACATCTCAGTAATGAGATTCATTTGTTGATCTATAGCAGCCTTCTCTGAACCTGTACCATCCAGGTGTTTTGGATTACAGTTCCCATATCCTCAGACAACAAGGCCAATGAGGAAGGGCCGTAGCTCAATGGTAGAACACACACTTTGTGTGCAGAAGGTCCCGGGCAGCATCTCCAGGTAGGGCTGGAAAAACTCCTCCCTGAAACCCTGGGGAGCTCCTGCTGCCAGTCCGTGTCAGCAACACTGGGCGAGACAGACCAAAGGGTCTGACATGGTAGAGGGCAGATTCCTGGGCTCCTAGTCCAACACACCTGGAGAGCACCCGGTTGGGGGAAGCTGGCCTACAGGGACGCTGTTCACTCTACCGCTCGATTGGGCATGGCAGATTTCAGGACAGCCGCCCTCTTTACTTGCCTTCATAGCAGTCCAGCCGACAAGGCGCGAGCCGTATTGCTTCGCGGAAGTGTATGATGGCTTCCTGCACCCGCCCCATGTTCCGAAGCGCAGCGCCTTTCAGCAGCAGCGCCTGCACACTGTTGCTGTTCAGCTGAATGGCTTTGGCTCCCAAATACAAGGCCCGGGAGTAGCGCTTGCTGTAGAAACTGTGGCACCTGCAGAAAGGAGGGGACTGGGGGTGAACCGTCAGAGGGCAGCCGGGGCGTTCCCGTTGAGCCAAGGAACGTGGGCAGGGCATGCTGGCCGAGGGGGAGGAAGGGGCTTCCCTGGCACATCCCCAGCCACTGTGGGGATCAAACCCTGCCCATGTCACCGTGTGGATTCACTACCCCACACACCTCTTTCCCCAACTCCTACGGCCTCCCATTTCCATCACCACTTTCGACGATGGGCAAAAACTGCTGTCTGTCTGTCGAATAGCGTAGTGTGAAACTCCCTGCTAACGGCACAATGGTCTATGGCCATTAAGAAATGCAATTTTAGGTTTCAATGTTCTGAAATTATACCTATTTTTCAGGAGTGTCTCCCTGGTTATGAAACCCCTTAATAAAGGATGCCCAATTCTGCTCGGGTCTACCAGTTTTTAAGATACCACAGTACAGTCTTTTCTGTTTATAGGAAACATGAAGGACTTTTCTAATTTTTGTGAATTATTTTACTAACGAACTGCCGCGAGCAGCAGCAGCAGCATTGCTGGAAAGGCAGAGCTACAACATTTGTAAGTGAGAGTTAAGTTCTCCATGGCAGGGTTTTATTTCAGGCAGATTGGCTTTGAAATCCCTGGATATTTTCAAACCCAACAACTCTCAGTTCAACAGCAGCAAGAAGAGGCTTTGGGAGCAGGATTTCTGTAGCGCACCTCAGTGCAGAGACTCCTAGACATGGCACGTAAAGCCGCCTTGGTTGAACTATCAGACCTCAGTGGATCAAAACTTGGCTGCCTGAGAGTCAGCCATTTGCCCTGAACCTAAGATCACTTGAAGAGCAGCCAACCCAGAAGCACTTGGCTCTCTGCCAGAGCCTTGATGGGTCCAGCCTCAACACAGCTCAATGGAAGAGGGAAAAGGCAGCAAGAGACAGCTAGCTACCCTGATACCACCCAAGGCTCGGCGTGCTGATCAGAGATGTTGAAGAGACGGCAGCCTAGATTCTCTACATCCTCCAGGCGACCTTCACGGGCTAACAGGTAACCATAGACGTCCATCCCTAAGGAAAAAGAAGGAAAGAGCTGGACATCGAGAACAACAGTGCTGCTGTGGCCCTAACAGTGAGAATGTTGGACTGGAACTCGGGAGAGACCAGGGTTCGAGACCCCACTCTGTGTGACTTTGGGCTCGTCACTCAAGCTCAGCTTCACCTATCCATTTGCAATAATGTAATAATAAATAATAGACAATTAAGAAAAAGACAAAAGTTGAGATTGAAGAAAACTAGAAGCTAAGATAATTTACAGCTGTCATCTAATAAGCAGAAGAGCACCTAGAACCAAATAGCTTTTAAATGCTTAGGAAGGGCAACTAAATGTTCCCACTTCTATGCATGTATCCACAGACACACACACTAAAAAAAACCATATTAAAAATACTTTCTATAGAAGTTAGGAGTGTTTCCTAATTTAGTCAGTTATTTTTCACATTTCTTTGGAGGCCCACAGTAGTCCAAATCTATACTTAAAAAAATTTAAAATGGAAGACCTAACATTGAAACGACTATCACTGGCTGTGAATAATTTTAGATGTGTTCAACTCAACACAAACGTTAAATAATGGTCGATACTTTTGTACCGCAAGAACATCCCCTACTTAATACAATGCTTTTAATGCATCGATTGTTAACCATATACTTCCCCCCCTTAACTGATTAGAAATGTCTTACTCTGGGGTTTCATTATCTCTCCGATTTTAATAAGCACAAAAGGCAGATAGAAAAAGAACGGTCTGCCTAATTTGTCCTAGTTTTTCCTTCAACCTCAATGACATTGCAAACGAAAAATGAACTAGCTGGATTTGTTTGTTCCATTAAAGTGTAGCTAAGGCTGCAATCCTACATCCACTTACTTGGGAGAAAGTCACACTGACTTCAGTGGGGCTCACATCTGAGTGGACACGCCCGGAACTGCGCTGTAAATAGGACCAAGGGCACAGGTGATTGTAGCAAGGCCTCCATCTTTTCCAGGGTCTTACCTTTTATTAAATATGGATCCAACATCTGTGCTTGTTCAAATTTTAGAATTGCGTTCTTATTGTCACCGGCTCTGAAATACAGATCTGCTAAACTCCCCAGAATATCCACATTATCCCTCAGAAGTGACTTCTTCTCCAATGAGCTTTTGGAAAAACAAATTGGAAAAAGTAATAATAGATCAATAATATTTTAACAGCAATTTAAAAAACAATAACAACCACCTCCTGGAGCATTTGTGTGTTTATTATTAGAAGAATGTGTATCTTACTCTTCTGTTAAAACAAAGGTACTTTTCATTTTAGAAGGCAGACACAGCAGATGCCCTTAAGCTATAGCTAAGATATTTTCTTCAGTACAAAGCAGCTTAAAAGGAGGAGGTAAGAACACATGATCCAAACGTAGCCAGAGAGAAGGCGGCACGTGCTTAAGGTGTTCTTTCTTTCACTGTGAAGCATCTCAGAAAGAAGGCTTGGGGCTGCATGCATTTCTTCAGCATATTAAAACGCTTTGCCATAAATCAAGAAGGCAATCCTAAATCAACAGCAAATTGTTTCCAGGCCGGCTTGGTGTTGAAGGAGTACGGACCGACCCCTGTACGGTCAGTGCCTGGGCTCCAAACAGCAAGGAGCTTTCTGCTTCAAGCAGAACCAGACACCCTGCAAGACCTCCTTCAAGAAAGCGGGCTCGTGCCTGCCCCGGGTTCTTACCAGATGGTGTTGATGGCTCGGGTGTTATCACCCGTGTGCACAAAAGCATATGCCTTGATCCACACCGAAAGCCAGTCCAGGTTTGGGATACTCTGGATCACATTCATCGTCATGGAGGCCACTTCTGCACCTTTCACTGAGAGTGACAACAAGCCTGGAAGAGAAGCGACGTTTCGTGTGAGCGCCATGTAGACCAAATGCGCTTGGCAGCCCCAAGGAAAGCGTGTGCTCAGAGGGGGGCAACCTGTGGCCCTCCAGATGTTTTGGCCCTCAGCTTCCATCAGCCTTAGTCAATAGGCCAAAACATCTGGAGGGCCACAGGTTGCCCATCCCTGGACTGGAGAGATCCAGCCCTTCAGATACCTGAATTTCGTACAACGCCGTATCTACGATACCAGCTGCCAATTCTTAGCACAGCCTTCCCCTCTAGATGTTTTAGACTACAACTACCAGCATTCCTGACTGGTCACTATGCTGGCTTAGCCACCATGTGTATCCCTTTAGCACCTCTTCATGACCAGGCAACTGAATGTCTCCACGCCTGACTTAATCCCTATGTTGCCACTTGTCCATGCCAAGAATATCCACATTTACCCGGGTTTCTCAGTCGCCCCCTTTTTCTGCCCTGTAAGGACACTGCGCTTCAAAAGAACCCAAACAGTAAATATTGGTAGAAAGAAAAGTGGCTACCCAAGATGGCATCCAGCGCGAGTGGGCACTGCCTCAGCACTTCTTTGTAACTTGTCACAGAGGAGCGTTCCTGGCCTGCCTTCTTGTACAAGTTTGCCAGCATCATGTTAATCTGTAACCCACAGAAATACAGTGATGAAAACAATGCCGTTTTAATAAGGACCTAAGACATCACACTTTGCAGAGGAAGGGCCTTCGACCTGTTCGCCCCACGACTGCTCACGGGCAACTCCCTGGGCTCGAAATGACTAATGGCACATATTTTTCTTTGCCTTTATCCAAAAAGCTGGAGATTGGTGTCTCTATTTTGCCACCAAAGGCTGCTGAAGGAATTATCTCACACCTTCACCTAAAGGCTTCTGAGAAATGTAACTTGATTTGCTAGGAAGAGCCTACCTTAGGGGTTCTCTGTCTTGAAGGGATTCCATCAAGTATAGCGATGGCATCTTTGTCTTGCTTCAACATTGTATAGCACTCTGCCATTTTGTATTTCACTTCGATTTCAGAAGGCAGACACTAAAGTAAATTAAAACACACACAAAGGCTGTTTGGCAGCTTTGGAACAGGAGGAAACAGAAAGGCAGGAGGATGTTTGCCAGTTGGTTGGTGGTATACAGATCACATCAGGGCAAAGAATCTTTCAAATATGAACTCATTTGGATAGCCATCAACTTGTCATGGGTAAGCAACAGCCACCTGCCTGATTGGCGAGGCACAAGCAATATACGGCCTTGTAATTCTGAGTACCTGGCTCTGAGGAGTAGACGCCGCGTTCCCAGTTGAAGGTCTGACTTTCGAAGTTTTACTCAGCGCTTTCTTCTGCTGCAAAGCCATGGTATACTTACTGACGGCATTTCGGTATTCCTTGTCATGGAAGAGAGAATCTGCGTGATACACAAGAAGCTGATACTTCTGCGACGGGGAAAACAACTCACTGTAAGAAACACAAAGCAGACAGGCGTCAAATGACGGCACGAGGACCCTTGCCTCAAGCCTACCTGGAAGGGACGGTCAATAGAATTCTGCCTTCGTTCTCAGACCATCCCTCCATTCCATTTCCCAACCAAGCACCAAGATCTTATAAGGTGTTGCCTCACCCCAATCTGCTCTTGGAGGACTTGCTGCCCTACATCTGTCAAGCCGAAAGCCCTCTGCCTTGAACTCTCTAGGTGGCCTTAAGCAAGCCACTACTCTGCCAGCCTGAAGACGCCTCTTCCTATAAATGCCAAATGTTCTCACCACGATGAAAGGCACAGGAGCCTTACTCTTTCCAACATCTGATCATGCTACCCCAGATCTACCCATTTCTTCCTCCACCCAATCCAATCTCCCATCACACCCATTCCTTTCCCCACCATAATCTTTCCGCTTTGATATGGACCAGCCAAAGGTAGAGCAGCCCTGTTAGCTTGGTGCAGTCTAAGCAGATGTATTACATACAGTACCTTGTGGTCCTCCAGATGCTGTTGGACTACAACTCCCATCACCCTTGACCACCGGCCATGCTGGCTGAGAATGATAGGAGTTCAAATCCATCAACATCCAGAGGGTCACAAGTTCCTCGCCCCAGTATTGCAGCATGAGCTTAATCCACGCAAGTTTATGCCCGAATAGATCTGTTAGCCTGTAAAAGTGACTCAAGACTCTTAAACGAACGTGAAACCTCCCCCAGGCCTTGCAGGGGCACAATTTGCATCCCGCTCAACGAGGCTTACTCCCAAGTAAGTGGCTGGCTGGGAAATGCTGGGAGCTGTTGGCCTTTTTTCCTGCCTAAACACACATAGGATTGCACCCTTATTGTAGCAGAAACTTTTGTGGACGAGAACCTAATTAGACACTGGAAAGGTTAGCCTCATTTCTCAGGTATATAAAGATGGGGCGGCGGGGAGGGGAGGAATGCAGTCAAATATCCGAGAAGGGCAGACTGTTGTTGTTGTTAATAATAATGCATCATTATTATTATTATTATTATTGTTATTGTTATTACATCCCATGTTTTTCCCCTCCAAGGAACCCAAGGTGGTGTCCATGCTCCTCCTCCTCCTCCTCCCCATTATATCATCACAACAACCCTGTGAGGTAGGTCAGGTTGAGAGTCAGCAAACAGCCCAAAGGCACTCAGTCAGCTTCATGGCCGAGCGGGGACTCGAACACAGATCTCCCGAGTCCCGGTCCAACACAAAGTCACAAAGACAGAATTCACACCAGTAGTGACTAGAACTATTACACAACCCTTCCGGTTCAACTGTGTTGTTCACACCTGTCAGCAATTTGGGGAAGAGGGTTAGGGCTGGGGAGACTCGGGTTCCTTTAGGGCAGCCTTCCCCAACCGGGCGAGGGAAGGCAGCCTTCCCCAACCAGTGAGGATGATGGGACTTGCAGTCCAGCACTCCGGGAGGGGCGCCCGGTTGGGGAAGGCTACTTTGGAGCAGCCACACCTCACAGGGCTGCAGTGGCGATCGCACGGGCGGGGCGGGGCGGGGCGGGGGCAGAAAGAGGCGGACGGGGCTGCAAGGGGCAGCAGCCTTCGGCGACCGCGCTCCCCCGGCTGCCCGCCCGCCCGACTCACGGGTTGTTGCCGCTCATGGTGAGCAGGAGCCCGCTGAGGAGCCGCACGTTGGAGTGGAGCCCGGCGGCCGCCATCTCCCGCACATGATCCACCACGCTCATGGCCGCGGGCGAGCCGAAAGGGAGGCGAGGAAAGGCGGCGGCGGCGGCGGAGGCGTTGAGCGGCCCGCAGGAACTCTAAAATGGCGCCTCTCGGCGGGGTCCTCGCAGCGAAGGCGGCCATGACACCCGCCGGGGAAACCGCCCCCGGAGGGCTGCCCGCGCGCCCGCCTGTCAGCCTCAGCTAGAAGAGCGGGGGGGGGGGCACGTCTTCCTTCACCGCGGGGGTTATGATCGGAGCTCAGGTATCGCTTCTTCTTTTTGTTCCTTTTCTTTTTTAAAAAAGTTATGTATTCTTGTTCCTCAGCAAGACTCGTGTTTTGTGTTTTTTAAAATGCAGGCAGTGTTACAGACACCCTGCTTCAACCGAAAACGGAAAGGGAGGGGGGGCAAACAAAAGAGAACCCTCCTGCGCCTTTGGCCGAGAACTCCTGTGACCCCTCAGCATTGGCTCTGCGGGGGGGGGGGCAATTGCTCACCCCTTATTTAGAGTACAAGTCCCATCATCCCCAACTGGCATTGCTCTGGTGGCTGGGGAAGATGAAAGCTGTGGTCCCCAAACATCTGGAAGGCTGGGATTCACTCATGTTTCAGTGGGGTCGGGGATAGGCGCTTATTTTCATTTTATACAGGGGGGGGGGCTTTGGCTTTGGTCCCACCCACTGCTGGACTAGGGCTCCCAAGAGAATGTAACTCTCAACAGGAAAAAAGGCTCTCTAGCCCTATCTGAAGCATGGCAGTCTGACACTTCTAAATCAGGGGTGGGGGAAGTAGACCACTAGTTGTTTTGGACTTCAACTCCCAGCATTCCTGGCTATTGGCCATACCGGCAGGGGTTTCTGGGAGTTGAAGGCCCAACATCTGGAGATCTACCTTTGGCCCAACCCTGCTCTGGATTATGGCTGAGACATGTGCGACTGGCAGGTGAAAGTACAGACGAAGCCATGTTGGAACCCATTTTTTATTGCCCCCATCATCAAGCTCCAGCTCAACAAGATTTGCACATGATTCTGGCTCCACCCTTCCTTCCATTGCTGGCTTTCCACCACAGAAGCGCTTCTCTTGGTAGAAAACATATATTCACACAGACGCAAGATTGTATACATCCGGCAGCAAAGTGCTTGGACAAAACAGCTGCTCGCTCCTCCTTACTGCCCTGGTCCTGACAGGCTCTTGTTCATGAATTGCCTCTTCACGAAACAGGTCCACCACTAGGAGACAAAGGGGAGCGGACACAAGACATCAACAGCGGGCGCAAGAGGTCTTTACCGAGGAAACGGGGTGGCAACCTACGATGGCACCCCCATATTCGTTTCTAACCCAATTCCCTGCAACGTCAAATGAAACCCACCCATTGACAGACACCATCACACTGGGAGCTTCCCTGCTGCGTCTAATTGGCCGGCACAGGTAGGGAAATGCAGGGCGATGGCTTCCCATCCATCGTTCATGGGGTCTGGGGTATTGATGCTTTTTCTTGACAGTGTCAAGTTGGCAGAATGAGACTTGACAGAAACAGAGCTGCTGCTGCTGCTGCCCAAAACACACACACTGCCTCTCGTTTCCCCCTTATAATCCACAACATACTTTATGGGAAGGAGGGAGGGGAAAAGCTAAACACAGGGCTTCTGGTTTTGGTGGCAGCCATGTGGGAAAATACATGATGCCACCCAATCTAGGGGTTTAGGTTGCATTACCATAAGTATACTCAGATGTGATGGGTATATGAACAGAATACCGCCCCCCCACACACACACTAAAGACAAGGCAGTTTATTTTTCTGTAGGTGGTGGTGGGGGGAATCACTCATATCCCTTATTCACAACCTGAGACATACAAAAGTGTGATGATGAATTACAAATAAGCAACTGCAGGCAACTGAAGCAATTTATAAACTTCTATTTAAAGGTACAAGTTACTTGACAAATGTTGTTTCTCTTTTAAGAAACAACAACATAAAGGAGGCACATCCCCCCCCCCCCAGTTTACAGTCTGCTTCACCACTGACGGAAACAGCGTCTTACCTTGCTGGGTTTGTCGCTCTGGGGGTCAAAGACCTTTTCACAAAGCCTGAGGCCTGTTTCTTGCCGCAGCTGCTGCAGGTAGGCCCTCATCACCTCTGGAAACAAGGAGAGGAAAGGCCCAGCTAAGGTCAGGTCATCGCTCTCAGGGCTTCCCTCCCGTCCTCAGCCAAGCCGCTGCTCTGAATTCTGCCCTGGGTCCCGCTTCCAAAGAGTGCTTTCAGCAGCCAGCCTGCATTGGGAGCAAGCGCTGCTCCTTACCCTTTTGAAGGCTTCCTCTGTCGGGCCAAGTAAACAAACGAACCCCCAGGCCTGCAGCGGGCCTGAATAAGTGTGGGAGCTCAGAGGGGCAGAGCGCTCATTCAGGGGCTACCCGGGTGGGTCACTCCTATAGAGCAAGCCGATTCCTGCGTTCCTTTGTGCACGTGGACCTGCTTCTTCCATCAGACTGAGTGGCACCGGCTTTGACCGTAAGGTCAACCCACGGATTCAAGCATGCAGTCCTCATTGTTATAGCCCTCTTACCGTCTTCCTGCTTGTTGCTGGGTCTGGCGTAAAGAGCGTTCAGCGGAAATCCTGGCTCCCCAGGGATCGGGAAATTTGTGATTCCTAAAGTGTACATTTCTTTTTCACCTTGGCCTTTGGAATTACACTGGGGGCAAAGAAAACATGAGCACGCATGACCCACTGAAGAAAACAAAGACAGAAGACTAAACGGAATGCAGGAGGAGACTCTTGAACTACCCTAAAACAGCAGAAGGTCCACCCGAATATCTGCTATTGGGATCTCTGGCTGTTGAATAAAGAAAAGTGTTCAGGCTCCTAGCCCTGATGGCCCTGTGCCACCTTCAGTATCCGAGGCAGGAAGTCTGTGGGCGGGAGGGTGCTGTTGCACCGCGTCCTGCTTGTGGGTCCCTGGTCGATGGCTGCTTGAGCATGGTATGAAGAGAGCGCTGGAACAGATGGACCCTGGGTCCGATCCAGCATCTGAACTCTTCTTACATTAACTATGATGGCCTTAGTGATCAGCATTTTTGTAGCGTTGCACTAGGTCTTAATATTTTAAAAAATCCTTTAAACTCGCGCACCATAAACACACGCACGCCAGCTCCATTACCTTTTGCAGCTTTTTCAAGCATTCGGAGATGTACAGCGTTATGTAGATCAAGGTTCTGTCAGCCTCGTTCTAAAAATAAGTCAGATGATGAGAAGACTTAAAATCTCCCCACCACCACCCACCACTGCACGCGTACACTTTCCCCAAGACCCATCTAAAGGGCACATCTGATGCACTCTAAATGTGTTGGACTGTAACTCCAACTCTCCCCAGTCAGTACAGCCACTGAGTCTGGTGGGTGGGGATGACGGGAATTGTAGTCTGACATACATCTGGAGGATGCCAGGATGGGGGAGGCTGATACACACACAGCTACGAGGGCGGTTAGCACAGGCCTGCTTTCAATCTATAAATTCACCACAAGTCAATTGGCCAACTGAGGGTCAGGTAAGAACGGCCAGGGAGCGAATCAAGGAAAATCATCAGCAGGTTTAGAGCAACTTTGTTTTTTAAGAAAGCCGTGAGGAAGATGGCTAAAGACAGCGGTGGCAGAAGGGTGATCGAGGTTAACAGTTTCACACATATTGCAGACAGAGGGGATACGCCTGCTTCCGTACTATTAGAACTTGAAGTCGTCTAAGAACCCTGACCGGCAGCAGCCGTTCTTCACGCAATGCATGATGCATTCACAGCATCCCTCGACATGGGCTGAGATGGCTTTAAAAAGGGATTAGGCAGGCAAACGGAGGGGAGAAGTTCTACCCCTATTTCTATTTCCGAAGCTCAGGATGTGAATGCTGGTTTTAACGTACCCAAAATGCCGCTGTCCAGACACAAAAGGAGGGTATCACTAGGTTTGGAGAGCTCTGAGGTTTGCAGAGTACAAAAAACCTTTAGGGTGGGAAAAACCCACCTGCCCTAAAGAGGGTAGAACCCCTAAGGCCACCCAATGAAGACGGAGCTTTTCTCAGCGGCCAAAGAAGACGCTTGGGGGAACTTTTGGGGATCTATTACTTGTGGTGCTCAGCAAGCATTTTAAAATAGATTCCCTTTTTTTCCAGAGGTGATGAGGGCCTACCTGCAGCAGCTGCGGCAAGAAACAGGCCTGAGGCTTTGTGAAAAGGTCATACCTTGATTTCATAATTTTTGAAGAAGACGTTCGCTTTGAAGTAGTAGATGGCTTCATCTATGATGTCCATATCTTTTGCTAACAAGGAAGAGAGAAGTACAGTGTAGTTGGAATAATAAGAAAGCAAGCAAGAAATGTATGTTATCTCCTGAAGGTGTCCTCCAGAGCAGTCCTCCAGTGGGTGAGTGAACTGGTGGATGTGCCACTCCACTTCCAACGTTGTGCTGAGTTGTACTTGCGGGGTGTGTGTGTGTGTGTATTTCCAACAACAGGCCTGGTGGAGCCTTATTGGTTTATATTTCATTCCCACAGTGAAACTAATGGGGGGGGGGGGTGGAATTTAGCTGCACCAGCTACAGGCTGGACTAGTTGATCTGCCTGATCCTGGAGCCCTTTGTTAGAGAAAGGGAATTTGGAACTCTCTTTTCAGCACCAAGTTGGGTCCTGGGATTTTTATCATTGGATTGTTTTGTACTTTTGCACGCAAATGGCTGAATATTCCAGTATATCGTATTTTATAGATTGACCACCGCACACTTACTTTCCTTGGGTGCCGGCCCTTTGAACTGACTCCTAATAGGCAACAGTGCCATGTTCCCAATCAGCTTGGTGTCCGGATCCATGAGGGTAGAATGATACGCCTGTCACAGAGAAGAGAAGGGTGTCAGACAATAAAACAATCAACAGTTCAGGAACCGATAGAACAGCCATAACAGCTGGGTATCTAAGCTGTCTGGGAGAAAAGAGTGGCCTTTGCCTGGCACTGAAAAGGTGCCAGGCGAAGCTCTTTGGGGAGTTTGCTCCGTAAGTGGGGTGCCACCCACTTGGGTACATTCAAACTCAGTGCCACCACTGAGAAGGCCCTCTGAAGATGACCTAAAAGTCCTATCTCAACCCAGGCAGGATCAACCCATACAGCTCGCCTCATACTGTGCAGACCTCCGGAGTGGAATACAAAGTGCTCTTTATTAAGTTACCAGGAAGAGTACTGGAGGCAGGTCATTCAGGAAAGTGAGCCAAGCTCCGTGCAACAGAGTAGAGCAACCCTCCCCACGAGCCAGTCTTTTAGGTCCCAAGGAGAATCAAGGGGACTGATTTACACGGGACAACAAGGGAACTAAGCGTTCTTTAGACATTTTAAACCAGAGCATCGAGCTGCTTCCGCTTCCCCCAACTCGGTGCCTTCCAGGTGTTAGAGTGCCACTCCCGTTGGGAATGATGGGAGTTGCAGTCCAACGCCTCTGGAAGGCCCCAGGCTGGGCGGCCCTCGGCTTCCAGGAACCTCCCGGAGGGGCAGGGCTCTTCCAGAGGCAAAGCCCCGCAGAGCCAGGGCTGGCCAGGCCTTCCCTCCTGAAAGGGCAGCTTTGCTTTCAGCCCCGCCTTCTCCGCCCTGGTGCCCGCCAGATGTTTTGGCTTTTAGCCCGTGGGCCGAGATGCTGGGAGTTGTAGTCCCTCGCAGCTGGCGGGGAAGGCCGGGGCCCGAGCCCTCGCTGCTCCGTGGGCCCAATCCAAGGCCGAAGGAAGCCCTTTGGCTGAGCCGGGAGGCGGGTTTCGAAGCCCGGGCGGCAGCTGCGGCGGCGGCGGCCATATAAGGCAGCTCCTTCGCCTCCTCCTCGCCGCCGCTGACGCGAAGCCGAGCAGAGGGCCGGAGGAAGCCGCGGGGGGTCCTGGTCCTGGTCCTCCTCCTTGGAAAGGAAAGGAAAGGAAAGGGAGCGCAGCCTCCCCCCCACGCCCCCCAGGTGCGCTGGACCACAAACGCCATCACCCCCTGCCAGCCCAGGCTCGTGGGCGCTGTAGTCCAAGGCTTCCGGAGGGCGCCCTTGATGGGGGCAAGAGAGGAGAGGAGCGGAGCCTGCCCCTGCCCCCTCCCCGCCTGGCAGCCGCCCCCGCCCCGCCCCGCCCTGCCCGAGGACCCCCCGGCGCCCCCGCCCTGCTCTCACCGGCATGTTGGGCAGAGGGGGGCTCGACGACTCAGCGACGCAGCCGGGCTGGGGACGCTCCGTGGGCAGCCCGCGCTTCCTTCCCCTTCCTTGCTTCCTTCCTTCCTTCCTCCTCCTCCTCCTCCTCCCACCCCTCGAGCGGCTCTTGCGACGGCGCAGCCCTTCCTGTTCCACCCGAGGCAGGAAGCGGGGGCGGCCCTGGCGGCGAGCAGCCAGCAGGGGGCAGCAGAGGGCGGGGATGGATGGATGGATGCGGGTGGTGGGGAGGCAACCTGGCCACGGAGCGCCCCCCGCCCAGGCAGGCAGGCAGGCAGGCAGGCAGGGGCTTCCCGAAGGGGCTCCGCTTGCTAGGCGCCCCCACCGGCCTGGGCAACAACCTTCCCTGTCCCCCCCCCCCCCGTTGCCCCGGCCCGCAGAAGTGGGGCTCAGCTGGGGTCTCCCAGGGCAGCGGAAGGGGAGGAGGAGGAGCGGGGGCTGAGGCCTGGGGGCCAAGCCCACCCGTGGAAGGCGGCTCCAGGCAACGCAGGCTGAATTGGGCCCTCGGGCTGGAAGAGGTTCGGTGCTCCAGCTTTGGGGCCAGAGGCACGTCTGGATGCGGCAATTCTGGCTTCATGGTCCAGCCTCAGGTGTGATGTGCGCTCTGCGTGCCGCCATCAACCCCGGGTTCCCAGGCAAAGGCAAAAACTTACTTCGGCAACTGCTTGATCGTGGAGGGCAAAGCTAACGGGGCGCTGAGCAGTGGCGTTGGGAGCGGGCTGTGATAGAAGCGACTGGACAGGCCGCCTCACGCTTCCCAGTGGGGGCTGGGGGCTACGCTGTCAGTAGGGCGGAGAAGGGCACTCGGGGACAGCCCCTGACGCCCAGAGAAGATTTGCCATCCGCTGACCTCGGAGGCACCAGCCTGCCCCTCGGGCTGCTCCCCTTGGCAAAGGTTTTAAGGCAAAACGCAGGAAGCCTCGCGCTGCAGCATTTCCATCAGTGCCAAATAAAGAACAAACTCTGACCGTATTGGCTCTGGCTGCCAATGTAAACAAAACCACACCAACACCTCAAATATACAAGGACAAAAGAAGTTCTCCTGCTTTTCATAGCTTAGAAAGTTACCAAGCAATAAGTAGTAGCGCAATAATTTATTTCTCAGACTTCATGACTAACTTTTTCAAAGAATAAAACTGTACAAAATGTCATTATCCATTTATCTACATTAAACTCTTCAAAGGGGGAAAGAAGTGCATTGTTCAATTTCTGCGGGAGACTGATCAAGCAGTCTGCATATTTTAAAGTACAATGCATAGAAAAACCTATAGTCTTTTTAAAACAAAAAAGAAACCAATCCTGAAGTCTTCATTCATCCACTCGGTCTTGGAAATATTCATCAAAAGCAGAAGTTTTATCTTCTTCGGTTTCCTGTGGGGAAGAAAAATACAAGAGTTCTCTAAGACTAACTGCGTGCTTGGGCAGTTGTACAAGCTCTGATAAGAAGAAAAACCATGTTATGATCCCCCCCCCCCTTAAAAACCACAATCCTGAAGATTGGTTGGTTTGAATGTTTTTCAAAAGCATTATTTTGGTGTCCTTTCAATGCGCCTCCTTGGCAATTCTAATCTGCCTCCATGGAAATCGTGCAGTATTGTCTACTCCAACTGGGGTCAACTCTAGGGCAGCTTTCTCCAGCCTGGGGCCTTGCATTTCACCTGCTTCCAGATCTAATTTTTTAACTGGAGTTGCCAGGGATTGAAGCCGGAACTCCCCACATGCAAAGCACCGAGCTGCGGTTCTTCCTCACTCCCTGCCCTGCCCCACAGTAGCTTTTGCTGTCTTCAATGTTTCAAGATTTGGCCTTAGTCCTGAACTGAATGGAAATGAGCCTTTGCAGGAGGACCTTTACCTTTGGCTCTTTGAACTCCAGATCTTCCCCGTATTGAATGGCGAGGTCAATGTGCTGCAGGACGATGTTCACGCTCTCCTCGTCGGAGCGATCGAATGGCAAGAACCGGACCATGCTGTAGTCGTCAATCTGAAAAGGTGGCCAATAGATTGGGAGGCGGGGAGAGACTATGCCTAGGCGCAGCAATAGTGAGTGAGACGATACTGTAAACCGCCCAGAGAGCCCTGGCTATGGGAGCGGTATATAAGTGTAATAAATAAATAAGTAAATAAATCCAGCACCCACAGATTGCCATAAAAGGAAAACGAACAGCACACAAAGGCCAATGTGGTTCACTCTGATAAAAAATGGCTTGATGTGGATGATCATATCTCGGCTTATTAAGCCACATCTTGTCTTATTAAGCCCTGTTTCTTCTCCCTTGACGGCATACCTGAGTGCCAGCAGAGGTCTCCAATTAACCAGTTTCCAGTTTCATCCAAACCGAGAAACTAGGGTTACCAGCTTTGGAACAAGCCAGTGCCTGAAATCAATTTCAAACCAAGTTGCAGTCCAACTCATCCGGAGGACACCAGTCTGAGGAAGTTTGTAAAAGCCATCTGCTAGTTACACCCCCAACAGATTCCCCCAACGATGAAAGCCAGCAGGCCGAGTGTAAAGATGGCACTACGAGCACGTTGGGCTATTGGGTGGACATTTTAACATATCAGCTGGTCTGCCAAAAACAGCCAACCATCTAACTAAAAATTCTACATTGGATCTTAAAGACCACTTACCAACCCACAGATAGCTTTCGTCAGCTTCTTAAATCGTTTGCTTTTGAGCAAATCTGTAGAATCTTCCAGCGTAGAATACATGTCAGGGTCCAGGTACCTAGAAGATACCAGTTAAGGTTTAAAATGCAGCCTTCCGACAAGGACTTCATATTAGCTGTCCCTTACGTGGGCATCCATACACTTTGAAATATGGCTTCACATTTTGGTGTGTTATCATCTAAGGAGGGGGTATCCCGCCTCTGGCCCATGCAGCCTCCATGAGTTTTTGCTCCCCAGTTTTTCTGGGCCTTTACATCCCTATGGGAGACCCATGGTGAGATACAGCAAGACACAGAAAGAGAGAGAAAAAGGAGCAGAAGGCATCCTTGGAATGCGGTCTCAGCTGGGTCAAGGCCAGGCGCCTCAGCTTTCACAAACGTACTTTTCAATTTCTGCTTTGGCTTTCTTGCTTAGCAAGTCCATCTTTGTCATGATGTTGACTTGGGGAATCTCCAAGGAGATCATTGCACTGAGGGCCGCCATGGCACCGGAGATAAACTAGCAGGGGGGGACACAAAAACAAGGAGGGAATCAGAAGAGAGGGAAAAGGGGGGGAAAGTTTGCTAAGACCTGACACAAAAAGTAGTCAAGCCGTGCTCAGACCCTGAGACATATGAGCTCAGGACCTGCTGCTGCTTTTGGGAGTTAGTAATTGTAAGATACCTTAAAGGATTCCACCATGAACTGTGAATCAACGAGAAAGACTCCACAGACCCGGAATTCCCATTGTTGCAGCTGTTCAACAAACTGTTTCATTACCGGTAAGTGGGTGTAGAGTTCAATTTGACCTAGGGAGCACACACAAGTTTATTTATTTCAAACATCCATAAAATGGATTTATTTCAAACTTCCATAAAATTAACATAGCGGAAAACCAATAAAGACAATAATATATTAGCAACGGCAATCAAGGCCTGAAATAGCAGGTAAAAATAGCAGACGCTAAGGGCACAATCCCACCCATGTTCAGACGGAACAAAGTCTTACACCTCATAGTATTGTGCTGGCCTCCAGGGTCAGGGGGTTGCCAGGAAGAAAGGCAAGGCTGCCCCCAAGCCGCTGCACTTCTGGAGCCTTGACGACCAGGTCAGACCAGAGGAAGAAGAGCTAAACAAACCGGCGTTTGAGCTTCCCGCCTCTTTCTTGCGTGCTGAGCTGCTTTTCAAAGTTGCTGTTCTTTGCTTACCTGGGCAATCGAAGAGAATATAATCATCTTCCACGTGGCCGAGGCATTCTTCCAGCCAGTCAAAGTTACTGGCAAAGTATTCCATGCAAAAAACCAGGCCGCCGTTGGGGCCGAACCGTAGCGAACGGTCTTCCATGACGTCATCCACTTCAATCAACTCACGGATATCTGAAACGGAAGGGGAAACGACAGTTGGGCTTGAAATAGTCTTAAAACGAAGAGATGCCTTACTGGATCTGATCCATCTAGTTCAGCCTTCTCCAACTGGGGGCCCTAGAGATGCACTGGATGGCAACTCCCATCACCCCCAGCCCGCCTGGCCCAAACCGAAATGATGGACAGGCTAGAGCAACTCCCCTTTGAGGAAAGGGGTCTGGCCCAAAGTCACCCATTGAGCTTCATGGCCGAGCAGGGACTCGAACCCGTCTCTTCCCAATCCCAGCCCAGCATTCTAATCCCTTCACCACACTGGCTCTTCCCTTTTCCAAAAGCCACATTTGACAGAGGTCGAAGTGCTCTAACAACTGCCTCTCCTGGACGGGGCGATGCTGAGAGGCGACCCTTCACGTGGCCAGAGGCTTCCGGCCTCAGCCTGGACCTTACCTGCCATGACATCGTAGTCAAAGTGTTCTGCAGCCGGATCCAGGTTAACCACTTGCACGGAACGGTTCAGCGCTTCGCAGTGCTGGACCATGGTGGAGCAGTAAGTGCTCTGGAATTGGAAATGCAGAGCATTAACAAACAAGCAAACAGCGCCTGGAGCAGCGGGCTGCAGCACCACCGTGTCTTCTGAGGACCGACGGAGTGATGGTGCCTTCATTTCCAGGACAGAGAAGAGTATTGAGCAGTCTGTGCTCCTTGTCCCTAGGAAAAAGGATCTACCACCACATCTATTGAGTCACCCGTATATAATAGGGATACATCGCCATTTTAAAAAAAAAGTTACTGAATTTTGTACTGGTTATTTAAATTTTACATAAGCCATCCTGGTCATTAACTTAACAGAAAGGTGCAAAACCAATCTTTGCAAAGGTCCTGAAGGAACGCCTGTCTCTCCCTCTGTCCGCCCACGTGCCATAATCTGAGCTTTCGCCCGCATGCCCTGCCCCCCTGAGGTGAGGTCGAGATGGGGCTGGGGAGGGCGGGGGCCACTGGGGGGGGGGAAGAGCTTCTCAGTGGTGGCACCTTCTTTTGCCTTTCTCTTGCCAGGGAAGCTCACCTAGCAGATACTTTGCTTTCATTTCAGCACCAGGTCAAGATTTCTAAAGTTTTGCCTAAACTGTGACCATGTTGTAGCTGCCAGTTTTTCATCCCTCGTTTCATGCTCTAACGGTTTATTACCACCATTTTTGTCTGTTTGTTATTGTGTAAGCCACGCTGAAAATGTTTATATTGAAGGGTGGCTTAGAACCCTTAAACATAAATAAATGAGCTAATAAACAGTACTGCTAGGAATAATAATAATATCGTCAAGAGTAATCGATTAGCAACTTAACGAAGAGTCTAAATGCACGACCCGAGGCAGCCTTCCCACCCTCCAGAGGCGCTGGACTACTGGCTGGGGATCATGGGAATTGCAGTCCAACCCGGCTGGAGAGTGCCGGGCCGGGGAAGGCTAGCCTGGGGGCTGTGGAACGCCACGCCACTATATCTAACCCTCAAGTCCACCCTCGCCCCATGAAACGTAGCGCCTCCATAGGCCACAAGGCTTCCCCCGATGGCCCCCACTCACCTTCCCGCTCCCCGCAGGCCCCATCACCAGCTGGGCATAGCGAGGCATCGCTGCCCCACTTGCTCAGCCCGGCACCGGGAGAGGAGCGCACGCGTGCGTAAGTAGTTTGGCCCCGCGAGCCACCCGTCGACCACACGGCCCTTCCTTCCTCGTCTCTATGGTGCAAGCAGCACTTCCGCAGCTACGGCAAGTCCCTGGGCTCAGACACGGGGAGGGGGCGCCTTGCGCGGGGTTAACGCTTGAAGAGCCGGAGCTCCTGCTGCGCTTTGCACGCAGGTGGGGGCTTAGTTCGGAGTAAAATGTATTTTTTATTTATTTATTTATTTATTTTTATCATCATCATTATTATTGATGTTGTTTGGGCGTATTTGCTGCCGCAGACCAAGAAGGCTGCTCCAGTACGGCGGCCTGGACGGCTCAGCCTCTCGTTCCCTCGCTCCTCCTCCGCCGAGGCAACTCTGGCAGGAGTCTCGCGAGAAGTCCCCCGCTCTCGCGACATTTCCTGCTGCTGCCTGAAGCGGGGCTGCTGGGGCTGCATGTGCCTCTCCGGCGGGTGGCAACGACAGGAGACGGAGGAAGAGGAGGAGGAGGAGGAGGAGGAGGAACCGCCCCCCCCCGCCGAGACTTGAGCCGCCTCCCCCCGGGTAAGAGATGCGCCCCTCCCCCCACTCACGCCTCGCCCCTCCCTCGCTGACCCCCCCTCCCCCCCGGGCCCTAAAAACGTGGCCCCTTCCCCGCCGCCCCCGGCTGCTTCAGTCAGGGCAGCTGGGTCCCATCTGCTCCGCCCCTCCCCTGTGCACCCCCCCGCTCCCCCGAGCAATAATGACCCGGCTTTCTTCAGGCAGGTAGGCAGGCAGCCCCCCCCCTCCCCAGGTTGATCCCCCTCAAGGCGGCCCTGCGGCAGATCCACGCAGGCCTGGCTTTTTTCCTTGTTTCTAGATAGGTGGGGCTACAACTCCCAGCATCCCTCAGCCAGCTGGAGGATGCTGGGAGTTGTAGTCCTGTCCATCTGGAGGGCGCCAGGTTCGGGGGAAGGTCTAGTCGACTTCGACTGACAGTGGCTTGACCGGTAGTGAGAGGAAGATGCCCCGTCCCCCATCACCTGATGCCCATCGCTCTTTTTAACTGGTGATTATACTGATTTATGATACCTCTGTACCACGTAATATAATAAACCCCCAAAGTGGTTCACCTATAATGATTAAAATCAGATTTGAAATGCAATATTAAAAGCCATTCCAGTTACAATAATAATACAGAGCAATACAAGGAGCGGTAAGAGGCAGGCGGCGTGATTCATTGGGAGTTTTCAGGAGGTGCTTGAAGCAGGCCCCGTTTTCTGCCTTCCAAAGTGCAGTGAACCGGTGGTCTTCAGAGCCTGCTGAGCTGATGTCCTACCCTTGACACAACCCCCGTTCCCTCGCCCCACCCCCCTCGGACCCCAGCGGTGACCCCCTCGTCTGCCTTCAAAGGGGCGTCCACCCAGAGACATCTTTTTCCCTAATGAGATTTGGGGCGGGGCCTGTGGCCATGGTCTTGGATAGGCTGTACCTTGCCATGGTTTTCATCAGTTTCTAGGCCTGAAATTTGTCCTGACGCTTGTGTGATTCTCCCTAGCGCTGTGATATGGCCACGGAGGCAGCGGAGACGGCAGTCCTGGACTGTAGAGGAGACCAAAGGTGCGGCGCTCGCCCGGAGACCGACTATCCCCTCCGCGTCCTCTACTGTGGAGGCAAGTCCTCAAGGGCGGTGGGGCTCTAGCACTGCATTCCCTCCCCTGGCCCTCTCCAGGTGTGTTGGATGAGGGACTCGGTCTGAAAGGAGCTCAAGGGAAGCGTCTTTATTGAAGCCCAATGTGTTCCAGGGACAAGAGCTCCTTTGCCGGGGGCAGCCCTGGAAAATGCAAACGCTGAAAACAAGCTGTGGCGTCTGCAGAAAAGCCGCCGCCTTTGTAAGCTGGGCTCCAGGAGTCTCCTGTGTTCCAGCCTCCCTGCACAGGAGATTCAGCAGCCTTCCCTGTTTAGAGGCTGCCGACTGTCCTCGTGGGATTTGTGCCCTCGGCTGGTTCTCAGCATTTGTGTTTTATCACCTGGTCCCTGGCGAAGGAGGTTTCTGTCTCTGAAACGCACGCTGGGCTTAGATAAAACTCTTCCCTCTGACGCCTTTCAGAACTCTTTCTGCATTGTGTTCAGGCTGGGTGCCCCCCCTTCCAGGTTTTGTCCTTCTTGGACTCCTCCGCTAGTGCAGGATTCTGGCTGAGGGTGATGGGAAGACTAGTCCAACACATCTGGAGGGCACCATGTTGGGGAAGGCTGGAATAAATAACACTAGCTCCGGAATGATGGTGAACGATCTACTTTCTGTCAAGGTGGTTCCTCACATATGCCTGTGAGAGAGGGCGAACTGTCCGTTATTTACAGGACAAAGAGCTGTCTTTTGAGACTTGAAAGCCTAACCGTTTATTATTGTTGGGGGCCTCAGCTCTCTTGTGCACTGGACAAAGCCAGTCTGATCTCCACGAAAGCCTTTGCCGCAGAGGCCCAGTTTGCGTTCCCTGTTCCCCTCTCCTCCTCTGGCATAGCTGCAAGGAGGATCCCAAATGAAATATGTATTGTTGTTGTTATCATCAATTATATACCACCAAATAGCCGAAGCTTCTCTGGGTGGGTCACAAAAATTACAAACCGTAAAATACAATTGCAAACCATAAAACACAGTGTGTGTGTGTGTGTGTGTGTGTGTGTAAACATACAAAATGTAATACAATTTAAACAGCTAAAAAATTTCAATCAAACAGACCTGATAAAGACAGCTGACATGCCTGGGAGCAGAGGACAGCCTTCACCTGGCCCTGAAATGTGGCCCATGTTGGTGCCAGGTGGGCGGAGTGGGGAGATGGTTGCCACTGCGGGGTTCCGTGCCGGTGGGGATCTCTCCGTTTACTGGGCTTAAAGCTGCAGCCTGAATTTATTATAAATACCGAGATGTAACAGTATAGTAGTACTATTCCTATTGTATAAATGTTACTTTACTTTTTTGTTTTTAACAATAAAAACAAATTTGAGCAGGGGAGGAATTGGGTTACTCTAGAACGAACAATTGGATGCTTTTGGCTCATGAGAGGGGGTGGGGTGGGGGAATCCACACCTTTCCTACGATGTAGCTTTGTAGGAAGTTGGTGATGTCATTTTTACAATTTAAATTTGCCGTGCAATTTTTTTCCTCCGTGTGGGCAACGAAATACAGTTTTATAGTAGGAATTAATACGCTATGTTAGAAATGTTGAAAGTTTTAAAATAAGACACATATAGAGAATCTATAATGTTAATAAAAGATCTGTTTTATTTTTCTTTCCCCAGTCTGCTCATTGCCAACAGAGGTGAGTAGCCCTCATTTTGAAGGTTTACATTTGCTCTGCACGGGGTGAAGGGGCAGAGTGGACTGTACCACTTCAACGCCCCGGTATGGATTCCGTTTTCTTTTCCAGCTCCCCTTGTCAGAAAAGCTCCCCGCAAGTAAAGAACTAGGATGTTGTCTAGCTTGGCTTGTTTCCGGCTGCCTTGGTTTCCCACTCACAAAGCGTTGTGTACACAGGGGAGTATTCCAAAATGGGACCCCCACACTGGAAGCCTGAAGTGGTAGAGGATGTTCTGTCACCTGGGAACTCAACCAGCTCATCCTGCTTCACGCGGAGACCAGGCCTGCCCCCTGCCTCCTTTTGCGCCTAGCTGCGTGTGTGTGAATGGCCCAGGGTGCCTGAAGGGCCGCTTCTCCGCTCCGCAGCGCCGCTGCGTGTCTTCCGATGGGCTGCGGAGGCCTTCTGGACCTGCCTAATCCTAGCTTGGCATTGTAACCACTATACCGCTGTCTCTGGGGAAATAGAGACAAGTGGGACCTGCAATGAAATGTTGCAGTATAGAAGTGCTCCCTGTCCAGGATCCCAGCTGCTCCGTTCCTTTCCCCTTCTCTCTGGGGTTTCTGCCATTCCCCCCTCCCCACGTTCTATGAACACTGAGCAGGGTCAGCCCTCGTTGGGTTATTTTCTGCCCCTGCCCCACCTGTGTCCCCCCCCCACAAAAGATTGGTTGCATTTCTGCAAGCCGTGAGGCTCCCCTAAGTAAGCCTGCTGCTCTTTCCGTTGTATGTGCGTGTGGTGTCATTTTGGGTCCACGCGCAGCGGCTCTTGCAGTTTGAATATCAGAAATAGAAAGAATTGTGTGGGCGGGGGTGGGGTGGGGCATTTCAAGTAACTGGGCAGTAGCGCCGTGTACAGACTCGCGTGCCTGTGTATTAGCACCTTCTGAGCCAAGACATGGCTGCAAAGGCTGCTGGGTGAGTCTGTGCGTGCGGAAGGGTCCCCTCAGCCAACAGATCTGTTCTGTGTCTCTTTCCCAGTACTGCGAATACATGCCTGACGTGGCAAAGTGCAGACAGTGGCTGGAGAAGAATTTTCCAAACGAGTTTGCAAAGCTTACTGTAGGTAAGGAGATCTTGGAGGGGTTTCCAGGGCAAGACGGGTTGCAGGCCTGTACACGTTTATCCGGGAGTAAGCCCTGTTGTAGTCAGTGGGATTTATCCTGCGTAGGATTGTGCTGCCCCAGAGAAGAAAATGGGGGCAGAATCTCAGAGAGAATAAAATCTATGGGAGTTTGTCGTGGGCCTCAAAAGGAGGAGGATTGAGCTGTCAGCCTGTGAGCGAGCTTTGACTATATCTGCACGTAAACTCCTTCAGGAGTCTCATCCCAGTAGTAACTACTGTTCTACTTCTCATATTTCACTCCCAATGTAAGTTTCTCCTGGATTTGCTCCTATATTCCTCTTCAGTCCCTCAATCCTTCGCTTTGATGAGGGGGTCAGCCTCATTAGCCTTTCATTCTTCCTTTCTCAAGGTTATCGTGGACTATTATATGATGTTATTATTTATATCCGAATTTAGAGAATTCTCCAAAACAAGAATCTGGAGTTGGAGAAGGTCAAGGGACAACCGGCGAAGAGGAAGAGAAGAAAAAGCAAAAGAGAGGCAAGGTGTTCTCTAAGGGCTGGATGCCTGCTTGTGTGTGTGTGTTGTTTTAAAGGTCATTAGCTATGCTTTGATGTCAGTCATTTTGTGCCAGGGTGGAGGACGGGGCTGGTGTCAAGGGTCGGCACAGCTGGGCACCTGCTGAGAGCCCACATGTCAGCAGGGCCCCACAGACCAGAGACCCTGGGGATTGCTCCTCCTCTTCCTTGCAACCTGCTTGGTCAGCTGCCTCTCGCTCTGGGCCAGACAATGGTGGTGGTGGTGGTGGAGGAACAGCAGCTGACCCACAGCCCCCGGCTCCCTGTTGGTCAAGCAAGCAAGTGGTGGCAACCATGGGGGGGGGGGAGGAGCAGGAGGGGCGGTTGGTGACCATGATGGTGAAAAGGTGGAATCCCCGAGGGAGGAGAGGGCCCACGGAGGGTCCTCTGGCACCTGGCCGGCAGAGGGCCTGGCAACTCCCACGCCTGGCCCACCTGCTTGTGTGCTGTGAGGGATAAAGTTGCCTGTGAGGTGGCACTTGTCTGACGTTGTTCTCTGTTCTGCCCCCCAGGTGGAAGAGGTCAGATAAAACAGAAGAAGAAAACCGTACCTCAGAAAGTCACGATAGCGAAAATACCCAGGGCAAAGAAGAAATACGTCACGAGAGTGTGTGGCCTCGCCACGTTTGGTGAGTGAGCGAAGGACGGCCTCCCCTCACGCAGGCAGCTGCCCTTGCCAGGGTTCCCCACGCTGCAGCGCAGGCTGGCGTGTTGTCGGAACAATGTGCAGTAGAGGTTGTCGGGTGGGCATGAAACACCACCCCCCCGGTTATGCGCCGGGTTTGGACTTCGCGCCAGCCTGTGCTGCAGCGCGGGGAGAACGCGAGCGGTGGTTGGGGGCGCAGCGTGCGGGGGTGGGGGAGCAGCCACGACGGTTCCTCGCTTGCGACCGCCTGAAGTTGCCCAAAGGGACTTACTTTGAAATAGACCTGTCACCCCTCCCCTCCCCTCCTCTCCCCCTCGGCCTAAATGCCCAGCTGCGCCCTCCTGCCTCGCTTGCTCCTGTTCCGGTGTAAACTGCCTCTCCCATGGTTGGCATTAAATGAATGAAGTTCAGCGAAGAGGAGAGGGGCGTTGCCTTTTATCTCTGGGTTTTCTTCCTCAAACAGAAATAGACCTTAAGGAAGCACAAAGATTCTTTGCCCAGAAGTTCTCCTGTGGTGCCTCAGTTACGGGAGAGGATGAAATCATCATTCAGGGGGACTTTACAGACGACATCATTGATGTCATCCAGGAAAAGTGGCCTGAGGTGAATTATTTATCCATGCTTGTGTGTGTGTGTGTGTTTAATTTTCATGTATTTCATCCCCTGTCCTGTTGTACCCAATTGAACTACTGAGCACTGTGAACACTCCTTTTTGCAAGACACTTCAGGCACGGGATTGGGGTGGTGGTGGTTCGCACAACATGACAGCCCACCCTGCAAATTTCTCCCCCCCCCCCCGCATTTGTGCAGATTTCTTGGGCCGAAAATGTTTTTAAAGAAAGGGTGTTGAATGAGTGGCCAGCCGCTCCAAAGTGCACACCATAACCCATGATGAAAGAGCTTTCCCAAGTTTGGATGACACACCAACCCATCGTGGGTTGAACAAGTCCAGGAACAAGCTATGGGTTGACAGGGTGGCTTGTTGCCCCACAATAAGCCACCCTGCAGAAAGAGGTCTGGGACTGGATGACTTACCAGCCCACCCAGGCTAGTTATCCACGATGGGTGGCCACGTTGTGTGGACCCAGTCAGTGTAATCTGTATGCATTTGTGTGTGAGAGAGATGGTGCCTAGGCTGACCAGCTCTAGATCTTTTTCCTTATGAGGATTAGAAACTTTGCATGGATGCTTTTTGTTAAAGAAAATAAAAATAAGAGACTTTTAAGGATTCATTATGAAGTGCTATTATCCCCACGCTATATACTCATTGTATTGTATTGCAATCTTTCATCGTATTTTAATTTATAATCCCAAAGGTCATCCCCTTTACTTATAAACGAGAACGTACAAGCTGCTCCGACGCTTTTACGGGTGGGGTGGGGGCTCTGGTTATTTCTACGGCTTCTTAAATGGCCCCTGGGTTGCCATCCATCCCTTCCGACGGATGACCCGTTTTGTGCCTCGCAGGTGGATGACGATAGCATTGAAGACCTCGGAGAAGTCAAGAAGTGACGGGGCTTTCTTGACACGATAAGCCTGCCTTGGAACCCACACCCACGTCCCAGTCGTCGTAGCCCAGACAAGGCTCCCACGTGTGTTTGCCTGACAGCAGAACTGTTCCGGGGGCGTCCTGACCGTTGGCATTTTCACTGTTCTGTGTCGGCTGCTTATTTTCTGTTTGTGATTTTTGCCAAAGTTTAATCTTGGGGGAAGTGGGACTATCATGCTTCCACATGAAGTAGAGACTTAAATAAAGAAGTTATTGTTCCTGACCAAGTAAGTGTTTTGTCGTTTTTCCCTAAGTTGTCAATCATTTAAGGTACTTTCTAGATCACGTTGCCAAAAGAAGGCAGAAGACTTGAAAAGTTGTTGTACCTGCATGACATAATCAACTAGGAACTTAAAATTGTAATCCTGTGCATGCTTAGACAGAAAAAAGTCCCAATGTGTCCTGACTGTGGATAGCTGGGAGTTGTAGTGCTTTTTTCTGTCTAAGCATGCATAGGATTACGCCTTAAATGAGAGATTTGCATACATGAATTTCTGCCATGCTAAATCGGTTGAATTTTTTCAAGTTTTCAATCCTGTATTTCATGAAATTTTATTTCTATTTTGAAATAAAGTTAACAAAATAAAGGCAGCAAAAAGAACATACATAATAAATCAAGTTCATTAATCAAACAAAGGAATTCACTCATTAAAATTCTTAGTCTATCCCCGAAAGGCCATTTTACTGCCTAGGAGCTCAACGCCTAATGAAAGCGTAAAAGGAGCGTTTTCGGTCTATGGCTGTAGTCTGCCCAGAGAATATTCGATATTGGGCAGATTAGAAATGCACTAAGTAAGTAATCAAACGTTTGTATAAGAAAAATAACATTAAGGGAAGGTACAACCTAAGAGTCAGGGCTGCGGCTTGGCCCTTGTGCCTGGTTTAGAGGGGGTTCCAGCCTGTGGGGGCCACTCTGGATTAACGGAAGCGGAGTAAGCGCTGGGCTTTCTGCATTGACACCATTTCCACATTCTAAACTTTAATGTTTCCACTACAAATCAAACCTACCAAGTTGAGCAATTTAGACAGGGAACAAAAGCCTGCAACGCCCAGCACGCCCGGACCTGCAGGGTTACTAGTAGTTCGGGCGACCCTATGCAGAGGAGGGCAGGGCTCCTGCGTCTTTAACAGTTGCATAGAGAAGGGAGTTTCAGCAGGTGGCATTTCTATGCACGCAGCTCCCGGCGAAATCCCCTCTTCATCACCACAGTTCAAGCTGCAGGAGCTCTGCTAGAGAGGGCGGGTGGTCCGCGTGGGCGGGCTCGATCCTGCCCCCAAGCCTTTCGGCAAAGCCCGGCTGTGACCCGCGCGCAGGATTGGTGCCCCCACCCCCCAGGGCCGACCCGCACCCGAGCGGCGGCGTGGCGGGTCCGAGTCCTGGGCCGCGTCTCTCGGCCACCCGCGATGGGCCGGGCGGGGTCGGCCCGAGGCTGCTGCTGCTGCTGCTGGAGCAGGAGTCGGGCCCGGGGCCCCACGGGGGGCCAAGCGGCCGCCTCGCCCGCCCCCTCCTCCTCCTCCTCCTCCCGCCGCCCCATGGGCCTCCTCGGGAGGAGCGCGCGCGCGCGCGCGGGAAATGTCGCCCGGTAAGCGAAGCCGCCGCCGCCGCCATTGGCCCTCCCTCAGGGAGCGAGGGGCGCGGAAAGACGCCGTTGTCGGCCTCCCTCCGGCCCCGGGGTGGGGGAGGTCGGGGGTGGAGCGACCCTGGGGGGGTGGGGGGCTCAACACCCCCCCGCCGCCGCCATTTAGTGCGTGTGTGTGGGGGGGAAGCGACTCCGCCCCCGCCGCCCCACGGGGCTCGCACCCACTTCCTGGGTGAGGCGACCCCCCCCCCCCCAGCCCCACGGCGCCGTGTCTGCTGCCGCCCCTCGTAACCCCCTCCCCCTCCTTCGCCCTCCTGCCTGTTTTCATGCGTTTCCCCTGAGTAAAAACCGCCACCGGGAGCTGCTGCTGCTGCTGCTGCTGCTGCGCTGGGGGCGCCGGGGGTCGAGGGGGGGCGCGTGGGCCCGAGTCCGGAGACCCCGCTCATCAAGGGGCCCGGGCCGGCGGGGCCCGTAATGGGAACAGGCTGGCAAACCGCCGTGGCCCGCCCGGACTCGGCCCGGCGCCCGCCCGCCCCCTTGCACTCCCTCAGCTGGGGGCCCGGCCGGGGGTGGGGGGCAGCTCCGGGCTCCGGAGGCCAGCGGCCTCGGAGGCTGTTTGTGCCCCACGGCGCGGTCAGGGGCGCCGGGAGTGACCCCCATCCGCCCATCCTATTCATTCATTCCAGAATTTGTGTACGTGTACATTCACGCACACGCATATCCATCTCACACGTGCGTGTGCGAGGTCTTTGCGGGTGTCGCTCAGGTGCGGCCTGTCACGCCCATGGGCCTCTGCGCACACCTGAACTGGGCTCTGGTCCAGGAGCGCTTCTGCCCCCCCAATGAGGCTGCGGCCCTCGAGGCCTTCTGACCTGGCCCTGGGGGTGGGTGAGTGGGTGGGGTGGGGGGTCGTAAGGCCCACTGAGCTCATCGTAGGCCCCTACTTCTGAGTAGACGTGCCTGGGGGGGGGCGCTGTAGAAACGGCCACGTCCTTGGTGTACTTCGCCCACATCCCCAACCTACGGAGGCCCTACTTTATTCCCCCTCAGTGGGCAATATGGGACGTCTGGACCCACTTTTGTGGATTTATCTATCATCACATTTGCATCCTGTCCTCCCTAGGAACTCCTGGCTGCCCGCGTGGGTTTCTCCCCCTGCCTGTTTTTTCCTCACAACAACCCTGTGAGGTAGGCTAAGCTGGGAGGTGACAACTGGCACAAGGCCCCGTTGTTGAGTGTCATAGCTGAGCAGCGAGTGAAACGATGCCACGGGATAAGCCAGGATTCCTGGCTTACTGCGGACGAGCAGCAGGCTGGTGCACACCAGCCATTTGCTCCTGCTTTGCCTGTGTACATAAACATAGCAGGGAACATCATGATGTCCAAATTGGGAATCCTGCTTTGTTGCTCTCAGATGAGCTGGGGTTCGTAAGCCAACAACAAAATCCTGACGGTTGCTGCCTTATGATCTTGGCTTGCTTAGGAGCAACAAACCAGGATCCTAGGTCCGATGTCATGATGAGCCCACCCACCCCTTTCTGGCGAGTTTTGCCCACTTGCCTGAAGGGAGGGATGAAAAGGCTGCGTATGCTTGCACGCTGCTTGCTCACAATAAGACATGAATCCTGGCTTCTTATTACGTGCGAATGCAGCCAAAGTGGCTTCCTTCTCCCCTCTTCTCTTGGGATATATGTGAAAGAGTTCCAGTGTTGCCTCATCATTGCCATCCTGCCCACCCCAGAGGGTTTGGGAAGAGACGGGCTGCCCCTCAGTGTTCTCTCCTTTCCCCCCTGGAGAGTATGTGTCTCGTTGCCAAATGTCCCATGTGGGTTGCAGGTGCCTCAATAATACAGTTTGCAATGATCACACTTTTTCAATCATTCTCCCCTCCCCCCCCATTATATCAGTTGACATCTGAATGACTGAACTGCAGTGAACAAGAATGGGATCCTTCATTCCTGTGGGGCCTCTGAGCTGAACATTGGGATTATCTGCAACATCCTTCCAAACTATTTATACCTAGTAGAGAGTCCTGATCTCGGAGTCCTTATGAACTCATCACTGCCGCTCTCCACTCCACCTCAGGTAACGAAAGCAAACCAAAACTAAAAACCATATTTACAAGGTCAGCTGCATTCCAAAAGCACTGAAGTGTAGAGCCACTCTGGGGTTCCAGATTCATCCCAGATTAAGCTAGAGTTTAGGAAGGCTCTGGAGTGTTTCTGCATTCAGTATCTAAGGCCCTTTCTACCCCTAAGGGTTATCCCAGGAAAATGGAGGGGTTGACCCTGCCTGCCCCTGAGATCCCCTGTGTGGCATTTGGAGGCACAGGAACGAACCTGGGACGATCCTGGGATATAAAGCTGGTGTAGACATGCCCTAAGACTCGGGGCACAATCCTGTTGCGGGATGTTGGGAGTTGTAGGACTTTTTTTCTGTGTAAACATGCAGGGGGGTTGCACCCTTAGTTTCAGGGGGGGTTGCACCCTTAGATGCAGGGGGGTTGCACCCTTAGTTTCAGGGGGGGTTGCACCCTTAGATGCAGGGGGGTTTGCACCCTTAGATGCAGGGGGGTTTGCACCCTTAGATACTTAGATTCTAAATCATAGTACTCTGCATGTTGGTCAGGAGCCAACAAAATGTGCAGCTCTGGTTCTGCCCACCCAAGGGGGCTTGGCTTGGCACTGTAGGTTCTCAGTCAGCAGCCCCTGATGGTACAAGGCCAGCCACTTTTGAAATTGAGGGGGATTTCCTGATCAGTTTGTGGGATGGCACGGGAGTTTGCTGTTCAAGGGAAGCTCCAATCCACCCCACCCTGAAATCTCCAGAAATCCCACTTGAGGCCGGATCCCAGCTTTTTGCCTCAATTGAAATCACCCAAATTACTTTGGCTAGGCTGCTCCAAAGTGCAAATGGGTTTCAAAATGGCCGCCCTTGGTCATTCAATGAAACCATTTCTAGTGTTTCGTTTAATAGAAATGAGGCACAGCGCTAGTAAGAAGTGCTTTGTCGTTTGGGCCGCATCGTTCTGTAACAGCCTCCCTAATTTTTTTATGTGATGGAGTGGTGTAGCTGCTGTTGCTGCTTCCTTTCCTCCCTGCAGAACGGAACTTCTGGGCCAGAGAGCAGCACCGTTCAGAAACAGAGGAGAGAACTCCAGCTGTTAATTGCGGAGCTGAAAGATCGTGACAAGGAGCTCAACGCGATGGTCGCTGTGCATCAGAAGCAGCTGCTGGCGTGGGAGGACGACCGCCAGAAAATACTGACGCTGGCGGAACGGTGCAGCAGTTTGGAGAGTGAGTGCCGGGCCCAGCCTAGGCCAAGGGGTTCAGGCTGCCGGTTGTTGTTGTTGTTATTCCCATATTGCAGATGGGGCAACTGAGCCCGGTATTGGCTTGCTGCGGAGAACACCTACTGAGGTCCTGACAGAGACGAGATTTGTGTGGGCCTGTCCTGGTCCACAGCTCTGTGAACAGCTGCCCTTCATGTAGTTTGCATGAAGAAAGCGTCAGCGTCAATTGTTGGCATTTCTAGTTAAAATGGGGAAGCCCCCTCTCTCCCGGAGACCCTGAACAGCCACTACCAGTCCGGAGAAGAAAGCGCCCCCCCCCCCCATGAAGCAGACTGTGCGGAAGGCCATCTCTTAGCTAGTACACTGTGGTCTTGCTCTAGAATAATTAGTTTGCGACAGAAGAGCTTAAGTTTTTAAAAAATGATAGCATGATTTTTAAGAAGCACAAGATTACTCCAGTTCTGATGTGCCCCCTAAATTCTTTTTGGGCACTTTAGTAATAACGCACGCCACCAGGAAGAGACTTAGAAGATCTGTTTGCCCACTCCCATGAATGCTGGCTGAAAACAGAACAGAGATTTCATCTGAACCGGAGCGCCATGGAAATGCTGGAATGTTGTGGATGACAGGAAACGTGTAGAACCTTTTGAAGTGATTCTGTAGCAATAGTGAGATGCCGCTAGAGCTTCCTGGAATAACCAGTCTCATGTAAAGCAGAGTTATCATGCTTTTCAGGAAGAGCTGTATGTTGTTCTCTGTCTGTAAAACCTTCAAATGAAAAGCAAAGATGTGTTGAGAACTCCTTGCAAGCTCCCCAAATCGTGCAGTTTGAGAGGGAGGAAACATGGCAGGTAAAATCATCTAGACCGTGGCCTTAGGATGACCTGTGGTTATGCCAGTCTTTCCTAAAATTAAGATACCTGCCTGCCCCTTTAGAAAAATAAAATTGCACGCTGTGCCTCAGCTGAGAATGCTGCTACCTTTTACGTAGTTTAGTGTACACCGGTGTTGGAAGTTGCTGCTTCCCCTCCGATAATTCCCGCCCTCTTCCCTCAGATGAGCTGCACAAGAGAAATGAAATGATAACAGCCCTGACCAGAAGGTTGAAGCTCCTTGAAACTCAGCAAAACGACCGCAAGGTGACCCTGGAGACGACTCAGCAGAAACTGCAAGAGCTCTCTCGGAAAGCATCTGACACCACGTCCCACTGCCAGGCCCTGGAGGTCGGCCCCCTCTCTGGTTTGCTTCAGGGTGCCCTGGGGTGGGCTTGGACCATGGCCCTGCGTGAAGCTCTCAACGGCCGTCGGCCGCCAGGGCTGCGCGCTGCCTCCAGTATCAGCGGCGGCGGGCTCATGCGTGCCAGTTGCTGGAGGGCGTGAGCAGGAGGGGTCTGTGGCAGTCGCCTCCTGCCTGTGGTCTTCCCAGAGGCATCTCTGCAAACAGAATGCTGGAGCAGGGTGCGGCTGGGTCTGGCCCAGCCTCAGGGCTCTTCTGATGATGCCCTCATGAAGCTGACTAAGGGCCAAACGAGACCCAATGCCAATTCTGGGTTTTTGGGGCACCGTGGGCAAGATGCCCTCAGTGCCCTTGTCTGATTGTGGTCACCACACCTCAAAAGTGATATGATACAGCTGGAAAGGCGCAGAGGAGGGCAGCCAAAGCGATCAAGGGGCTGGAGCCCCTCCCCTGTGAGGAAGGGGAACAGCGTTTGGGGCCTTTTCCCTTAGAAAAAAAGACAAATAAGCGGAGGGGTGGTGGTGACATGACAGAAGTGTACACAGTTATGCGCGCTGTGAAGCAGGAGTGGGCAGAAAGTAGATCTCCAGATGTTTGCTCCTGGTGTGGAGAAGACGAGGAGCAGTGAGAGGGGGGAGAACTTGCCGTTTGGCTCACATTGCACTGTGTTCCTGCCACTACACCCACGAGGCCCACGTTGCGGTGGGGGAAGCAGAGGCAACTGGTGGCTGCCGCGTCCTCCTCTCAAGCCATCCAGGAAAGGGGCTGCGCAAGGCTGCGCATGATGCGGTAGGGCAGCAAAGGCAAGACACAGCCAGGGGGCCTCCACGCCTGCCAGCCCTCTCCCTTGCTTTCCCTGTTTCCTAGGAGAAAAACCAAGTCCTCAGTTGCTCGGTGATGGAACTGTCTAATAAAGTCGGGCAGCTGCAAGCCAGAGAACAGGAGCTGCTCACGATGTTGAAGCTGAAGGTAGGCGCGCCTCGTTCTTCCGGGTGCGTTTAGAGGCGCCGGGCAAAAGCCCAGGTCAGTTCCCCCGGATTCCTCGTGAAGTGGGAGACGGCGCGGAATAGCAGGTGCAGCAGGGGCCGCGGGGAGTTGAGCCCCCTCCTCTGCCCTCCTGCAATTCTTTCTGGTTTCTTTTCCTCCTAGCGAGGAGTTACTTCTAGGGGTAGAATTCGGCCAGGAGAGAAACAGGAGCGAAGACAGAGCTGTTTTGGGTGGGAGCTGTGTGTCTGCGGTGGGGAGGGGAGTTAGCTGGAGTGTATCTCCCCCCCCCCACCCCCAGCAAAGTGGCCCAATACCTGTGAGAAAGCCAGGAGAGGGAGGCAGGCGAGGCAACGGGGGCCATCGCCTTTGCTGCTTCAGGCGAAGGGCTCTCCCACCCACTGCGCAGGGCCCTGGGCCTTCCAGCATCACTCAGCCAAGCTGTGAACTGGTGATCGACTTTTCAAAACAAGAGTGCCAGTTTTAGAATTGAGCAGGCAAAATTAAATCTGTGCAGAGGCACAGAACGTAAAGCAAAACAATGGGCAGAAATGTGTTTGTTTGTTTGTTTGCTTAGGATAATGATATACTTGAAGCGAGCAACCACATTAGTGAATTTACATGTAAGTTTAAAAAGCTAGAAAATGCCCTTCGTGCAGCAAAGATGGAGGAATCGAGCATCAGCAGGGAGAAACGGGATTTCAAGCTGAGGCTGAAGGAACTTATGCTGGAAACAAACAAATTAAAAGGTAAACGGGGCTTAGAATTCGGTGCCCGTAATCGTGAACTGGGGTTGGGGGCGGACAAAGGTTCTCCTTCGCATTTCCTGCAGCCAAACCGTAGCGTTGGTCGTCAGCGAGAGAATCCTTAGGTGGTTTTGGCTTAAAGCAATGGGCTGCCATTACGTGGGATATTCAGGGGCTGTTTCACGTGGCTGCAGAGTGGTGGGCGAGAAGCGCCACAAAGGCATTTGTGGGCGACGCCCCTCCCAGGACCCCCCCCCCCCCCCGCCAGACTGCAGAGTTTGGGGAAGGACGTCCGAAGGGCGATATATAAAGAACCGAGAGCCCCGTTGTCTGTGAGAGGGAGCTGCGCTTTCGTGATGACCCCCGCCCCCCGCCCGTTTTGTATTTGAAAGGTGATCTCAGTGAAAAAACCAAAGAAAGCAATGAGCAGCGGGAGGAAATCATACGCCTCAAACAAGAAAATGGTTATTTGAATAACGAATTGATGCTTAGTGGTGAGTAGACCGGGGGGCGGGGCTGGGGGGAGGGGGCTGGGGGGTCCACTGGTGGCACACGGGCCTGAAGTGCTGGTTTTAACTTTGATGGCCAAATGGTTTGGGCGGAAAAGACTTGCAGGACTGCCTTCCCCTGTAGCAGTCTAGCTGCACTTTGAGGTCATCAGCAGGAGCCCTTCTCCCTTGCCTGCCACTGGAGCCCTTATAGGGCCTGTGGACAACGGTGCTTGTGCTGGAGGGCCCACGGCTCCTGCTCCCACCCCAGGAAGAAGCCCTCCCCCTCCCTGGCAAGTCCTTTCCGGCCCCAGGTGGTGTCTCCGGTCCCAGGCGGTCAGAGAAGCCCTCCAAGCGTCCGATTTGGGCTCACAAGTCACTGTGAGCTTTGTGACGCTGATTTTGTGACACTGTTCTTCGGACTGGGTTATCCTCACACGCAAATAACTTTGACCAAACTCTCAAATAAACATGACTGTAGACATTCTGACAGTTGCAGTACATTTGTCCTCCTGCGTTTCTTAACTTCTAGCGCATTTGTGACGCTGCATTTTCAAATCCGCTTCTGCTACCAGAAACCTGCTTTTTCCAAAGCTGTGAAACTCTGAATGGAAGACGAGCCTCTGGGCTGTGAAAAGAGGCTGCGGCAGCAGGCGGCCCCTGTGGAGTGCGCTGCTCGCCTCTGATCTCCTTCAGAGCTCATTATACTGAACGCAGCAGCCATGGAGCAAACGAACATTCGCTTATGGATATTTTTTTTAAAGAAAAGCCTGACCTGTCCTGATGGTTTCAGGACAAGCGACAACAAGTTGAGGAGGTCATGGATGCGTTGTGTTTACTCCAAACCTTGAGAGTTTGGGCCATCCAAGCCAACTAGCTTCCCATCACAGACATAAATAAACCAGTCGGTAATAGAAGGGGATCTTGAAACACATCTTGAGCGCAGCGTTGGGAAAATTGGGGGAATCACATTTGTATGCCCTGCTGATTGATTGATTGTAAAGCAATCCTTGCATCTAAACACAATGATAATGGTATTTAAATCTCTCTGTCACTGTTTGTATTTATTTACTGTTTTTCCATTTTATTTTTGTTCTGTAAAATAACTGAACCCTCCACTCCTTCACAGCTGAGAGAGCCAACAGAAAAGACCAGCTCCTTCAGTCTGCGAAATCCAAGCAACTACGGACTGACATGGAACTGAGCAATTTGCGTCAGGTTTGGCTCCAGTTTCTGGGTGTCTTGTGTGGTGGAGGACAGTGGGGGATGGGGGGTGGAGCCTGCGTTTGATTTGGCCTTTCACATGGCGATGTGGAGTGGAAAGGGAATCAGAGGTGAACAGCGTGTTGGACTGTCTTGAAGAACCTGTGTTTGATACTGGGCTTCAACCTTGGAGTAAGCGGACTTTCGGTAAAAGGGAACATGGCTCTGGGAATCTGCAGTCAAATATAGCAGAGCTTTGCTTTCTTTAAATGTGCTGAAGGGTATCCCCAAGCACTTGTAGATAATGGGGGCAACTATGATAGAGAGAGACATTGATCTGGTTCACAACACACAACAAGCAGGTTGTGTGTGGGTTGTGGCTGAATCATGGATTCTTGTAGTGTGTGAACATAATACACACTAGCCAACCATGGCTCATTAACCATGAACAGCCTGGTTGGTTGAGGCGTGCTGGAAGTTGTAGGGCTTTTTTCCCCTGTCTGAACATGCCTAGGATTGGGCCCCCAAAAAATAAAATGTAGTACCATTTTTTCTTATATACATTTTCTGGTGCACATATAAGGACTGTTCTTGTTTCTTCCTTTCTACTCGTCTTGTATCATCTATGAAAGCCAAATAAAAATATTGCTTTCTCTCCCAAAAGCTGGGCGCTCTTTTCTACAGGCTTACAACAGGCATCTAATATGAGTGTGGGGACGTGCACTGAATATGGGGGCGGGGTGGGAGACGGAGCAGGGCGTCCTTCAGGCAAAGCGCCTTGAAACCATCTTCAGTGGTTTGTTTTTATGATGATTGTCCTTCTTACTTCTTGAAAGCCACTTTGTCCATAGACAGAAAAGCAGAATGAAATCAACATGTCAGCATCAAACCTCCCTTTGCGTTTCTGAGATGCCGGTTGTTTCCCCGCCTGCCTGCAGGTCTACGTGAAACAGCAGCGGGACCTGCAGTTTCTGCATTTCAACTTGGAGAGTTCACAGGAAATGAAGCAGAAGCCCAAGATGGAGGCGCACGAGGCGAGGTAAGCGGGGCAAACAGCTCTCCCGAGGAGGGGAGTCAGTGCCGAGAGGTGACAGAGCCGGGGCCGGCCGGAGGGGGCGGGGGAAACACGTCACGATCCCAGCCATCGTCGGATATGTGGCATGATGGCTAGGAGAGAAATACGGCTGGGGAAAGCAGGGGTGGGGAGATCAGATTCCCGGCCGGCAGAGCACTGCATTGCCAGGCGCCTCGGCGTGCAGGGCCCTGGGATTCTTCCAGCCCCACTTCAATGGCAAGTTTCAAAATCAAAAGCCAAGGCCTCCCCTCTCTAGGGCAGGGGAGCGGAACCTCCTCTTTCAGGGCCCAGCTCAGTTCCGGAGAAGCTCTCGGGGGACAGGCGGTAGGGGGCGGGGCCAAAAGGCCCTCAATCCATCCGAATGGAGCTTGGTGCCTTTCCTGCCACTCACTCAGCCGGAGGAGGAGGAGAGGCGGGGAGAGGTCCTTAGCGTGGAGAAAGCAGAATAAAAGCAACATGTCACAGGAAATACCCTCTGGGTGGCTGGGGGGTGGGGAGCAGAGGGGGGGCAGGTGAAGAGGGCGTGGCCTCCCGGGGAACTCAGCCCCCCCCCCAGAACTGAGCTTCCGCACCCCTGATCTGGAAGACTAAGCTACCAATATGTGGGACCCCTATTGCACCCCTTGTAGAGAAGCCGCGTGGGCTGAAATTCCCCCCTCCACTCAACTGTTGGGGTGTAGCCCCCCAGCAATGGGCCCTGCTCTCGGATCATCACTGCCCCGTAGAAACGTCCGGAGCCTGGGAAGAGGAGGCCGGCTTGGCCAGCTGCACAGCCGCTGCTGCCTGCCCTGCCTGCACAAAGAACCAGCAGGGGCGCTCGCGGGGGCCACGTCACCAGGACCGGAAGGAATGCGGCTGTGGCTCTGTGGCCCTTGGCTTTGGGCCGCCTGGGCCTGCCCGTGTCGAGACCCAGCCGCTTGCCAGGCTGTGCCGCTGCACGTGGTTCACGGTGGGGCCTTCGTTAGGACGAAGCAGTGAGGTTACGCAGACGTCTTCCTTAGCCTCAACACTTTAAAATATCTATTCAAGAGGTGGGGGGGAGAGAAGTGCTGCCCACAGCTTGCTTCCGCCTGAAGATGGCGACGGAGAAAGTCTGGCAGGCCGCTTAGGGCTAGAGCTGTGGCACAGGCGCCTGGTGGGAGAGAGAAGCCCGCTGGGCCTCCTCCCTTTAGCCTTCCAGAGACCAGCCTTGTCAGAGCCTAGAAACAGCCGCAGGTGCCGGCATCAGGGAACGTCAGTGGATAGAAGCGAAGGCCATTGTGGCCCTCCTAGCAGTGGCAAGGCGAGAGATGAACCGCAGGAGCTCTGTGATGGGGTGGAATGACCTCGAGGGTGGGCGCGATGGTGGACGCCACCGGTCAGAAGGGCCCTGGGTGGCAGCCAGGGCCTCTTGGGGAGGCTCTGAGTGGAAGAGCGTGAGGCCAGCACCCCCCACCCCCGGCAAAGTGCCACGGTTGAAGCCGGGAGGCGGTGCCTAGAAGGCTCGCTTGGGAGCCCCCGGAGGGCGCAGGGGCCGACCGGGGCTGAGGCGCAGTGCAAGACGATTCATCGGTGTAAGTCGCTTCGGTGCCGCCGTGGTGACGTGAGTCCCTTCTTCTGCCGTTTATAGCAGAGGGATGGTTTTGTCCGATCTCGAGAGTAGCAGCGACCGAGACACAGTCTGTAGCGAGATCAGCCGGAAGATTCACACCCGGTTCGTGTGCCTTCCCGGTGGTGGGCGGAAAGAGGTCTGCCGAGCGTGCCGAGCCGAGAGCGGGCAGCTGATGGGGTCGACTGGCTCCGATCAGTTCCCGGAAGGGCTGCTTCACGGGCCGACCCCCCTGCCTAGGGACGAGTCGAGGCCGAGCGGCTCCCTGAGTCCTGGGGAGGCCAGCAGCCGGCCAGCCTCCCGGGCGGAGGGCGCGTGGAAGACCGGCGCCAGGGAAGCGGCTCGGGCCCCGGGGCTGAACCACGCCACCTCGTTACCGATCCACGAGCACTGGTTCCCGCTGGACCCCTCAAACTGCCGGAGCTCGGGGCCTGGGCACTGCGGCAACCCCGGCGGGGACTGTGGCGAGACGGAGACTGCCGCCGCCGCCGCCGCCGCCATGGCTGCGATTCCCAACGAGCCTCCCAGCCCGGCCGGAGCGCCGGAAGCGGGCTGCTGCTCCCGCAGCTCCCTGGGCAGAGGCGCGCTGTACCAGTCCGTAAGCGACCGGGAGTGGATGCGGATTTTCAAGCCCGTCAAAGGAGGAGGCGGCGCACGCTGCGGAGCGTCCCCCAGCACTCCCCCGGCTGCTCAGGGGATGCAAAGGGCCACGTCGAAAAGGTTCGGCACGTTGCGAAGCGCCCCCAGTTCAGACTGTCCTGCCGTTAGCGGCAAAGCCGACCTGCCCGCGCCAACTGGCTGGCGCTTTAAAGCCGGGCCTCTGCGTTCAGACTAGACGCCCGTGCTCAGGCTGTTCAGAGGGGAAAGGGGGCCCAGGCCGGATGACGTTTCGGACGGAATAGCAACGGCTGCCTTCGTCAAGCGATTAAGGGTTTTTTTGTTTTATAAAATCCAGGTTGGAATTCCAACTTCAGATGTGACCGGGCTTCTCTTGCACATACGTTTCACTGGCCTGGACTAACTGTTCAGATCCAAATGAAACCAATCCATCACCTTGTCCGGCCCAGGTCCTGTTGAGAAAGTGACCGGTAGCTTGCAGAAATGGGGTCAAGCAAACAGCCTGACAGCCAGCCCAGGGGCGATGGCCGAGGCTGGAGCCTAAGCAGCAACTGATGAAAGGGCCCTTGCTGGCTGTGAGCCGCAGGCAGCAGTGCCGTCGGAGGGCCGCGGGTGCTCTGTTTGACCTGAAGTATCGGACACAGCAGGCAAAACGGTGTTATTACTTCGACTATCTTAGGAGCACACAAGCTTTCAGATGTCACATGAGTCTTCACCAGGCACACACGTTGTCAGGAAGAGCCCTGTGCAACTTGCAAGCTTGCACACTCACACAAACAATATACATGAGCCGAGTAACAATTCTGCTTTCCCTGCTTCGCATTGTCTGGATTCCTCCGAGCAATTTGTTGATGGGTCTTCTTTTAAGGGGACCAGCCGCCTTGCAGTTCAGAGCAAAGGAACAGCACAGCAGCAATGGAAGCTTCCAGCAAAGCGCCCGTCTGCACATGCGCACGACCCTGAGGCTGGGTGGGAGAGTTTAGTCCTTGCGGGGTCCTCTCCCCGTCCAGTCCATGTGTTTCAAGGTTGCTAGTAATTAATAATTGGTATTTTGAGTAACACGCATGTCTAATAAGCATCTTAAAAGAATAATAACCTTACGTCTTATGTTCAGCCACAGAGTGAACAGTACCCAGTTCTAGCTGTCAATTGTTTTTGCACCCCCAAATGCTAACATCTGTGCCGTTCCAGTGGTTAGTATTAGTGATGTTCTAGAACAGGCCATATACTGGGGAGCGCCCATTCATTTCAATGGGAAGTAGCAGGTGATTCTGCTGGGCTCTTGCGTGTGAGCTTGCCGCAGGGTGGCAGCCCAAGGTACCCTGACCGTCAGGGCATGCAGCAGATCCAGCTTGGGAACGGGTCCCAGCTCCTCTGCTGCAGACCAAGGCCCTACATTTTCTGCAGTCGCTAAGGACTAGAATCTTGCTTTTTAAACTGAAGCTTAAAATGAGGGTCCCTGGGTCGAGAAGACTCACACTGTAAGCCCACGTGTCCTTCTGTCTACGAAGTATGGTGCTGTTATTTTATAGCATTTGCTTAGCGTGTGTGCTGGAGATGCCCTTCTCAGGAGTCTGTCTGTCTGTCTTTCTGAATTCCACTGAGCAGTGGCCACAACACGGACGCCCTGAATTTTTTGGACCTGGATGCTCCATGCTTGACATCGACACAAAGGACAAGCGGGCCCAGAAGACACGAGGCGTTCTTCCACGCGGCGCTGCCTTCAGAGTTGGTGGGCTTGACAGACGCCCAGGCAGCCGGCGGGTGTGGCCACCCCACTGTCCACTCCCACGTAAGGGCTTGCTGTTGGAATGCCGTGTGCTCCCTTGGGCCGGCCCCAAGTGTTGTGGTGGTCCCGACGGGACACATCCCCTCCTGCTCGCGGCCTTTCCCCCAGGCCCTGGCTCGACTGGAGTCCTGCAGTGGCGAGCTGCCCCCTTGCTCCCTCGGCTGCTGCCCCGGCCTCTGTCGCAGCTCCGGCTGCAGCCGGCCTCGCTCGCTCGCTGCCTTGCTGGCTCGAGGATGCGCGGGAGAAGCGCTGCAGCTGCTAAGCGGTTGGACCCCCGTCTCTGCCTCAACCCAAAGCTGGCCCTCGAGAACGGCCGCCTTGCCCCGGTTTGGGCCTTGACCTGAGCTCCGGCTTCCCCATTCTGGATCTCGCTCCTCCCTGTTCCCACTGCTGCTGCCTGCCTGTCCAGAGTAGCTGCTCGGGCGTGTAGAGATAACCCCAAGGGAGGCCAGCCCAGCGTTCTCTCTCTGATGAGGCTGCGGCCTGGCCTGCCTCCCGTGCCGGACCCTTCTCACACAGCCTGTGCTGCTTCCCCCCAGGATTCCTGCTCGCCCACCACTAAGCTGCAGCGGCTGCTGGCAGAGTCCCGACAGATGGTTGCAGACCTGGAACTCAGCGACCTGCTTGGCGCCAGCCCCGCCGGCAGCCCCAGCGGCAGCCTTCACATGGTACTTTCCTAGCTACTTCAGCGACAGGGAGAACTCGCCTCAGACAGCATCCCTCCCTCCCTCCCTCCCTCCCTCCCTCGGGTCTTTACAAAATGAGTGTTGAGCCGGATTTGGCCCTGAGCTGAGTGGAACCCTTTCTGTGCCTGTCAGAAAAGAGACAAGGCACGAACAAGCGGGGCTCTTCCGTTGTGCAAAGGGGGTTGGGGGGTGGGGACACCAAAGTCTCAGCAACAGGGGAGAGCAGAGGGGGCAGCATTGACAGACACTGGAGGCACGGGCCGGTCCCCCCGCCCCGCCCTGCCCCGCCCTTTGTGGAAGGAAGGGAGGCCGGAACCGCCCTCCGCGCCTGCCGTGGCTGCGAACGTCACAGGTCTGCCTTGCTGGAGTTGCTCTCGGCCGACGTTCATCACCTGTCAAATGGACAGCCTCAGGGGCGTCCTCCCTGGCTCATGTCCCGTCCCGCTTCTTTACTGCGTTTACACGCTGCCTGCCTGCCGAAGCCCCTGATCTCCGCCAAAGCCGTTTGCGAGCACTGGGATGCCAGGGCCGGCCAGGGGCTGGGCTTCGGGCTCCAGCGCACGAGGAACAGATGAGTCTGTCACGGCTGAGAGGTTTTACTATACTCGGCAGGATATAAATGCCGCAAATAAACGGATACATCGGCAACAAGGGGGGAAATGAGCAGATTCGGGTGCCGACGCTTTCGTACGGTTCTGCGAAGAAGTTGCAGAATGACCTGGTGGCTGATGGAGGCCGTTTGGGCAGGTGCCAGATAGCACTTGATTCCAGCCAGCCGAAAAAAGGGGGCCTTGCCTTTTCTCTCCTTCTTCCACACCTCCTCCACCACCACCACCACCTTCGTTCTGTTTTATAGAATTTGAGCCCTGCGAAGGAATCTCCAGTATAGACCGGGAAAGCAACGGCACATTGCTTTCCGGAGAATTAGGGACATTTCTAGCTAGTGTTGTTGTTGTTGTTGCTTAAATCCCAGCTCGTTCCCTCCCACTGCGCGACTGTCCATTTGCGTGGTGGTTCCCGTAAGGGCCTGACCTCGCTCTCTTTCTGCCCTTTGGCAGGCCATGGCGTGTGCGGAATCCCTGGGCCGAGGGAGGTTGCCAGCTGCCGAGGAAGGCGAGACGAAGCTTTCTCTCTTCTCCTTGTGACCTCAGGTGAGCCATCCTGCCTTTTCTCCCCACGCTTGGCTGCTTTGCGCAGCGGAGGTGCGCTGCGATGGGTTTCTCCAGGTGCCTTTGCCGCACGGGGCGCTTGGCCTGAGAGCTCTGCGAAAGCAAAAGCGCTGTCGTGAGCTTTAAAGTTCCGCCCCTCCGCGGGCTCTGCCCACAACAAACGAAGCGCCTTTGCAGGGGAGGAAGATACGATGGACGCCGAGACGAAGCCGAGCGGGAGGAGCTGCCCCTGCGCGGAGCTCCCTGGCCCGGGCCGCCCGTGGGCGCTCAAACGCCGCAGCAGGCCCTTGGGTCGTGCCACAGCACAAGGCTGGTGTTGCAAGGGTGTTAGAAAAATGTGGCAGCAATGAGAAAAATGTGAGTCCGAGCCCTCGGCGCGTCCGGCATGCGTCCTGGCTCGTAAATCCTGATGAACCGCCTGCCGGCAGCCGAGGAGAAATATTTGTTGTCAACGTGGAAAGTCCTGTTTGTGGAGAGACGTTCCCGGCAGGGACACAAAGGCAGCTTTGAGGGAGGCAGCTCATCCCATGGAGTAAATACACTTGTTAAAAAAAATTCCTCCAGACATCCCTGAAGTTCTAACTGACAGTGTTTTTCCGTATGCGGTGGAACAGGCTGGTCATAAAAACCTGAAACTGAGTTGCGGTGTGCAGCTTCAGCAAGTTTCGCTTCAGCAAAGCCGTTTCTTTTTCTTTTTCTTTTGAAACCAGCTGTGCCGTATGCTTTCCTCATGAGAGCAGAGAAAACATCCCCCTGTTGTTAAGCGCACGTCCCTTGAAGACACAAGATCATCGCTGTGGTGCGTGAAGGGTCACCCGGCATTCACCTGCGGCGTGTAGAAAACACTTGAGAACCTCAGAAGTGCCAGAGACCTGGGACTGAATGATGGGATTAATTCCCTAATTATTTTTTTATTATTTTTTAAAGAAACAAACTCGATTATGCTAAAAAGAATAAAAAAGCTTTATGGTAGATCTATTCCCAGATTTACTGCTAGTCTATTTTTGGAAAGTTATTTAATTGGCTCATTCAAAAGTAATTTTTAAAAATAATTTAGGAATATATTTTCTTGGCGATTCTCTGCGTTTGTACATCAGATACGACGTACAAATGTTTTGTATTTAAGTGTTCATTTTTATTCAGTGTATTATTTTTTTTATTGCTGGAGCCATTTTTTCCTTATATTATTTATGAAGTAATTCTGATTGGTATAGTAAGAGGGGAACATCCTACACGTTGTTGGAATAGGGTTGGTGTGGGTGGGTGTATCTCTACGAGCCGTGGTCCACCGCGTGGAGAAAGGCTTTGGGTGCCATGGAGCAGGGCCTTCTTCTGGGCAGGCTCCATTGAGATCCGCAGGGCTGCTGCTCCCGCGCTCTGCCTGTGGATGTCATTGGGGCTCCTTGTGCAGGAGAACGTCTCTAGGTGACGGCCTTCCGCTTTAGGCCTCGGCGACTGACGGTAACGTGGGTCAGACCGACTTGAAGACTGTTCTTGTCAACAGCAAGACCTTTCGGTCTTTTGTCTGTGTGCTTTTGTACCTCTGTGCATTTGGAAATATTTTGAGCCCCCCGTGGTGTACGTGAGCTAATAAACGAGTCGGCGGTTCTTTTTTAGACTTCTTTGTGACAAGCGGGTGTTTAATTGCCATACGCCTTTGATGCCCTTGGCTGGAGTGTGGTTGGGGGGGCTGGGGGCGAAGTGGGCCTCCTGCGTGCCGTCATCGCCCATCCCCTGCTGACGGTTGGCAGGTCGTTCACGGACGCCGTGGTTCCCCGTGGGACCGTGGCACGTGCAGGTGAAGAATAAGTCCGGCCAGCCCCCCAGGAACAGCAGAGAAGAGCAAAGGGAAGGAGGAGAGCTCTCTGGAGCCTTCTGTTTGCGTCACCCAGGGAACTGGGCAACCTCCGGCCCGTGGAGGCGGCCCGTCGGGCCTGGGGAGCGTTGGGCTCCCTCCCCGGGCCCTGCCAGAACCACTCGGCGCCTACGCAGTCGAGGGACCTTGCCCCAGGGCAGCTTGAGGGGCAGGCTCGTTTCCACAACGATTGGGGTGGGTGGGTGAGGTCTTGCCCCCCAGCGCTGCAGGGCTAGGGACGTCCTCCTCCTCCTCCTCTCTCTGTCACCCAAAACTTCCCCAGTGGGACCTGGAAGTGGGAGCCGCGTGTCGGGGGATCTACTTGCGCTCTGTGCATGTGCTGGCAGAGACGTAGCCACTGGCGGTTTTGTTTCTGCTTGGTCTGGCTTTTGTGGAGGAGGAGGAGGAGGAGGAGGAGGTGGAGGTGGTGCTTTGGTCTCTCCGTGGGGTCCTGCACGCTCCGACTTGCTCAGGACGGGGGGGGGGGGCGTCAGCTTGGACGGGGGCAGGAGCGGCCGCCTTGTCTCCACATCCTTTGCCCTCATTCAAGAAAAACAAAGCCTCCGTTTAATTCCTTCCTGCCTCCGGCCAGGGAGTGTAGGCTTTTCCCCACTCCCTGCCTTGCTTTTAATTAGAGGGTCAAGAGACAAGAGGAGGTGGAAAACAGACTTAAGTGCAGCCGTTTCCTTCCAGAGAATCGCAAGAGCTGGAGGGGGCCGTGGAGGCCTGGGATCCAGGTCCCTGGCAGGAATCCCGTTCCAAGCCTCCCACCCAGCTGGCTGTCCAGCCGCCTCTTGAATGCCTCTAGCCCACCACCTCCCCAAGTCGTTGGTTCCATTGCTGTACTACAGCCTAAAAATCGCAGTGGCCGTTTTTGCAGCTGCGTCACACTCCTGCCTCACTTTCAGGTTGGGACTGACCACAATCCTGATCTCCTTTTCACATGTACTGCTGCCAGGCCAGGTATCCGCCATCCTTTTATGCAGGGATAGGGAACCTGTGGCGTTCCAGCTGTTGTTGGATTGCAACTCCTGTCATCCCCTTGACCACGCTGGTAGTCGACGTCCAGCAACATATGGGGAGGGGCACAGATTCCCCATCCTAGCACGAAAGCGTCCCCTGCGTGCCTCCACTGTCCAGAAATGGCAGTGCTGACCCATCGGGGATCCGGAAATCACTCCTCAAGCCTTTTGCAAGCGCCCCGCTGCCCTGCTAGTTCTGCCCTGGGGTGGGGTGGGGTGGGGTGGGGTGGGGCATAACGGTGCTGCTCTCCTCCAAACCCAACTGCCCTCTCTTTCAGGCTGACCAGGTGGAAACCACGCCTGCTATCCCAGCCCAAACTCTCTGGGTTCTGGCCGTTGTGGGATTCCTCTGCTGTTAATATCCTTAAGAGAGGCGTTGAGGTGCAGTGAGCCGAGTGATGGATTGGATCTGGGCGAACAAGGGGACACCCGAGGGAGCCGTGCCTGAGGCATGCACACGCCTGAACTACCAATCCGGCGCTCTCTTGCAGCCCGTCTTGAGACCTCTAGAAAATGGCAGGGGCAGGTAAGGAAACAGTACTTTTGTAGCTCAGTCCTAAACATTTTGGATTTCGGTGCGAATTGCTAGTGACTCAGAAATGACAATTTGCCAATCCCTGCTTTAAACTGGCCAATGAGCTTAACCAGTAAGCAGATTTGGCTGTATTTAAAAAGTCACGTTAGGCCCCCGCCCCGCCACCCCGTTCCCTTGATGGGAGCCGGCCAGAGTAGCCCCCCAGCCCACCATTCGCCTTGCCCTGTGGGCTGCAGCCGGGGCAGTCCAAAGGAGGCAAGACGGCAGCACCCTTGAGTGGGGGATAAGCTCCGTTGGTGGACCTGCACGGCAGTCCTCTGAGCATGACAAGACTCTTGGTCAGGTGGAATGGGGAAGCTTCAGGTGATTGGCGGTACTAATTAAATTAAAACTTGCAGGCATGTGAAATTATTTTTAAAATTGATATACCAACAGGGGATCAATGGTGGAAAGAGTCAGGTCTTACCAGGCGTAAGGCTGCTGGATCAGGCCCACCTAGTCCAGCACACGGTCCCCCGTCCCCCCTGCAGTCCCTGCCAGGTGGCCCCAGGGAGCTTTGGCCCTCTTCACCACTGCAATGCCAGCCCTGAGAGCTCTTCCAAAACGGGCTTTGGGCTGAAAGGAGTTCAACTCCCCCGTACTGCAGACTCCCCACGGGCTCACTGGCATCCCCTGCCCTCTGAGAAAGAAGGAAGGAAGCGGGGCCATCCCACCAGCCCCGCCCATGGCTAGTGGCTTGGTTTTTCCTCTTCCCTCCCCATCCCTTTTTTCTTGTGTGTTGTGTCCTATTTTTTCTTCTGATTGATGGTGAGCCTTTTTTGCGCGGGGGGGGGGGAAGCCTGTTTTGGCTGAGGAGGGGCATAGAAACGCTCTCAACGAAGGGATAAATAATAACTGCAACGTGGATCCCTGGGCCCTATATGAGGACCCTATGGAGGCGACCCTCCTCTTCTGGACGGCGTCGCGGGCGGGCGAGGGGGTCATTCCAGACCTCTGGGCTGGGGATGAGCCTTCCTGGCGGGGGGGGGGGGAGGGAGACGCGGCCATTGATTGGCTGCCTGGCACGTGGGCGGGGCGCGCCCTCCGCCTTGTGAATGGCCAGGAAGGGGCGTTTGTAGGGCGTGGGAAGAGGCGGAGCGGCAGTTCCCCGGCACGCCCGCCGGGGGCGCCCTCGCGCGCCACGGCGCTGCTTCCCTTCCGCGGCGGGACTGAGCGGCGTCGGCGTCGGAGTCGCTGGGCCGAGCCGAGCCGAGCCAGAACCGGAGTGGCACCGGCGGCAACGGCAGCAGCAGCAGCAGCAGCAGCCAGCGAGGAAGGCCAGCAGGCCGCCGGCCCCTTGCTTCCTTCGCTTGCTTGCTTGCTTGCTTCCCGGCCCGCGGGGCAGCATGAACACCATCAAGAACGTGCCTGCCCGGGTGCTGAGTCGCCGCGGCGGCCACAGCCTGGAGGCGGAGCGGGAGCACTTCGACAAGATCCAGGCAAGGCGGCGCGGGGGGGGGGCATCGGGGTCTGTCGTCGTTCTGGGGCGGGCGGAGGGATCCGCGGGCGCGTGTCTGCGCGAGCGGAGGAGCGCACACGCACGCACGCGCACCCTGGCTATGCGCTTGCTCTGGGGTGGGGGTGGGAGGGAGGAGGAGAGAGACCCCCTCCCCACTGCACGGTCCCGCCAGGAAGCCCCCCTCTCTTCGCCCCTCCCCCCGGGGGCACCGGGCAGGCTCTCTTCCCTGCTCCCCCCAGCCATCCCAGGGCATTGCAAGAGCATGGATGGGGGGGGGGAAGCTAGAAGCCAGGGTCGGTTTGGGAAGACCCCCCCGCCCCCCTCCGAAAAGATCACACGATGGAGCTCGGGGGGGGGGAGGGTCACCAGGGGGTCGCCTTGACCGGGGCCAGGCCAGAGAGGAGGAAGCGGGGAGTATAGTGGACAAGTGATAGCAATTTCCGGAATCCCAGGGTTCATTCAATGTTGTTGTTATTCAGGCTTCTTCACGATACCATGGGGGTTGCGCCGCCCCCCCCCCCGGTCACAGAGAAGGGAGGAGAGCGAGGGATGGCGACTCCCACCTCGGGAGGAGGAGGGAGCTGCGTGCGTGTGTGTGGATCGTTAAAGGGGGGCGCGTGGATGCGCCCCAGAAAATGCATTGGGAGCTGTAGGCGGGCCTGGGTTTTGGGAGGGGGCGCGGTGCCTCTGCTCTGAATCCCTAACGCGCCCCCCCCCCAAGCCTGGCTGCTCCCCCCCACCCCTGTGCCACTTATCCGCCACCAGTTCGTGGCTCTCCGTGGGCTGACCTGGAGGGGCTTGTTTTGCTGACAGGAACTGCTGAGCTGCTGCTGCGTCCATTGCAACCCCAGGACTTGCGTTGGAGTTGGGTTTTCTGGGGGGGGGGGGTTAATGGCGTTTTATTGGCAGCATTTATGCAAACCATCTTGGGGATTTCGTTGACAACCAGGATATGAAGTGTTGAGCGCTGCCTTGGATCTGGGCCCGCGGGTGCTGGGTGCTGGGGTTGCGTTGTCGTCCGTGTGTGTTTCTAAATCGCAGCTGTGTGATCCTGAGGCTTTGGGTGGGAGGCTGAGTCCTCATATACCCGGGAACGACTTTGTTGGGGATCGGGGGGGGGGGCGGGGGGAGGCCGGTGCCCTGAGCAGGGCGCCTGCGTTGCACTTTGGTCCTGCCCCTCCCCCCCCCCCCCCCCCGGTCCAGGCTTCGCCCCTGGGGCTGCCCTGTGGGTCTTTCCGCTACTCCTTTGCTTTGGGCGAATGGCCCCGGATGCTTGTCCTGGAGTGCTGTGCTGAAGTGGTGGACTACAAATTCCACCCCCCCACCCCGGTCTGCCATGTCTGTTGGGAGTGATGGGAGTTGTGGTCTGGCATATCCGGAGGGTGCTGAGGTGGGGGAGGCGGCTGCCTGGTCTCGGGTGCTAGAACTGGACCCTGTGCGCATGCAAACGCAGGCGTGGGGCGTCTATTCTTCCTAAGAAAATCAGGGCCGCGGCTGCTTGTAGAGAAGTTTGGGGGAATTTGGAGTTTGTAAATGCTTTGCTGGATTGTGTCTGGGGGGCCTATTTCTCATTTCCTGGAGAAACATCTGGTTCAATTCCAGTGGTTTACAGCGGGTTTTTTTTTTTAAATAAAGAATCTTTTATGATCTCTTTAAAGGAAGAACAGATTTATTGTGGCAGAACTTTCTCTTGCCCCGTCAGCGCCTGCGTCATCCCCTGGAGTCGCCTGTAGCCTCCAAACGCTTCTGCCACACTCAAATCCGATCCTCCAGAGGCCTCCGCCGCCTCCTCCTCCTCCTCGCAGGGACTTCCGGTCCTGCTTTTAGGCTTTGCTCCCTCTTTCTCTTTGATGAAAGAAGACGTAATAAGCAATCAAGTAAAGTGTCTCTGAGCGCCTGCAGAGTCCATCATGAAAGACACACTTAGAATGGAGAAGGGAACCATTTCCTCAGAGGTAGATGGTAGATTGGCTGTGCTGGCAGGGGATGATGGGTGTTGTAGTGCAGCATATTGAGGGGGGGCAGGTTGGGGAAGGTTCACGGGGAGAGAAGTTTTGTCTTTTCAAAAGAGTAAAGGTGTAAAATGCATCAAAAGAATAAAGGTGTAAAATGCTTCAAGAGGTTTGGGGCCTTTGGAAGAACGGGGCGGCTGCCGGCCTGGCGTGACTGAACAGCAGCACACCTTTACACCTGGTTACGCAACGGTTTTGGCAGCCATGTTGACTGTGTGCGTGTGCATGTGCCGGCCTGGGGGAGAAAGAGGGGGGTTGTGTAGGGATGGTGGTCAGGCTCAGCCCTCCTTCGAAATGCGGCCTTACCCGGCTAAAGATGGGTCTGGGAAGGCCCTTGTTTTTCTGCTTCCCCGTTTCTGGTGCCCTCTCCCCCCCCCGCCCCCCCCCCCCCGCTCATAATTGTTCTGCTCCTAAAAGACCAGGTCTCTGGGCTCGCTAGCCAGCCGAGTGAATCCGGCTTGGCTCTCCAAACCTGGAGAGGTGAAAAGCTCAGAAAAGGTTTGGTTTTGCCATTGTGTGTCCCCTCCCACCCCCCGGTCAAGCCACGTGCTTATTTGGGTGACACAGATTTTGTTTTAATGATTCGGCTTTTTCTCATTAGCTGCCGTTGTCTTGGAAAAGACACTCTTTTTAGCAAGTGAGGGGGGAAGTGTTTCATGCGCAAATGGCGAAAAACACACTTGCAAAAGCTTTAAAATCTATTTTTTTATTATTATTTATTACATTTATATATGGCCCCCTAGCCAAAGCTCTCTGGATAGTTTACAAAGTTTAAAACACAGAATGTTAAAAACAAATATACAAAATTTAAAGCCATAAAAAGCATAAAACTCCGATTACATACAATATTTATTCCGTTTATAGCCTGCCCTTTCCCCAAGGGGCTCAATAAGGTATATTTGCTTGTCTCTCCGCACCCATTCCTATTTTATTCTCACAACATCCCTGTGAGGAAGGTTAGACTGACCGTTGTGAGTGGCCCAAAGGGATTTGAGCTCAGGCCTAGTCCCGCACTCTAACCACTGCACCGCACTCCAAGCACAGTGGGGTGGGTGTGCAGCACCCCCAGCTTCCCTGCTGTTGAGTCGTACTCTAATGAACTGAGGGGTTTCCTCTGGCTGTGATTGGCTGACCTCCTCTGACATCACAGAGGGAATGACCAAGGAAAAGAGGGCTGTGGGAAGGTAGGAGCTCAGAAAACAGAAGCTGAACTGGTTCACAGAACAGAAGGAAGGGGAAGGGGGTGGGAACAATTTTGTTGGCCTGCGTTTGCAGCCTCACGCATCTGCTGCCTGCCTGCCTGCCACCCTTTAGCCTCATATAGGCACTGGCTGAACTGCTGTCATGCCACAGAATCTTCATAAACATTCCAAATAGGGAAAGGGGAAGACATTTACAGGAAGTTGAAAACTTCCCAGCTGGAGTGTTCAAACTGGCTCGCTGAAAACTTCATGTAGGCCCAAAAAATGGGAATGGCTGTGTGCTAAAAGAGGAACTGAGGGACTGGCTGGGTGGGTGGGTTGGGAGGTAGCGTGGCTGTGAGGCCAGGGGGAAAGTGAAAACAGTGGCTTCGGGCACTGAACCTGGGATGTGCAAAGAGTCTGCTCCGCCACGGAGGTAAGCCTCTCCCTGGCCGCTGAGCCAGAGGCCCAGCGCGTGGGAGGGCTGACGTGACGGGTGTCCTGTCCAAAGACGACGCAGGAGCTGAGCGTTCAGGGAACCTCGGGGAAGAGGAGGCAGTGCTTGGAGGGCGCACTTCTAGGGCATGGAGCATGGACTGGCTTTTGCATATGGCTTCCACATTTGCATGTGTGCCTGGTTGTCAAATATGGATTTTAAAATCTTTTAAATTCCAGGAAGTCTTCCGTGACTGACCGACCAGCCACGGATTTTGTCGTTACTCTGTTTTTAAAAATAACCATTTTAATACATTTTTTTTTTAAAAAAAACCACCCTTTTCTTGTTCACAGCTCTGGAATCTGTTTAGATGTGGGTCGGTATATGAATGCTGTCAATAAATAAATGGATGAAAGTAGTTCAACTTTAATTTCTGCTCCTAAGTCAAACGTTTGGGATGCTTCTCTCCCCTTGAGAACGATTATCGTGTGTGTGTGTGTGTGTCCCCCTCCGCCCCCGGAGTGCAGTTCAGCGTGGAATCCGGCCCATTGATGGACCTGGGCGATTGCGGTCCGTCCCCCTGCTTGGTGGCCGAGGGGGCTGCACCGCCGTGGCGGCCTTTCGGCCCCCAAACAGTCCTGACCTGTGTACATCGGAAGCATGGTCAGCTTCTCAGCTTCGGGGGTGGGCTCCGTCTGGCCACTCTCTCCTGGGAAGCCCCCGTTCGAAGGAGCGAGAACTGGTCAAGCCGGTCAGTGGGAGAAGGCTTCGCTCCAGAATGACCCTTGGCGAGATGGTGGCTGAAGGTTTGCCGACATCAGTCAGCAGGGGGCCGGGGGTTGCTCCCCCGTTAGTTACCCCATGGGTGGGTGGCTGCCGGGCGCGTGCTTTCGACCCCCTGGGCGGCCTGCTGGGTGGCTGACCTGGTGCTGGGCGCTCCGGAGCTGGGGCCTGGGTGATAAAGAGGACTGTGCCCGGCGTGGCGGCCTTCTCAGGAGTGAGGGCCTTCTCCAAAGAGGTTTGCCTGGTGACGAAGTGGGTATCTTCTGGGCACCCACCAGAGGCCTTCCTTCCCCCCCAGGCATTTTCATGGCTGTTTTATCCATTCCTGGGCTCCTTGTTTTGTTTTGTATTTTATGTTTTTAACAGTTAGGACAGCATTTTAGCTGTTCGTAATTCGGCCAGGGAATATTGGTTATCGGGCAGATTAAAAATAAAATAAATACATAGTAAATATCAGACACTGTAAAAAACAGTACAGAGTAAAATATAATTTCACGCATATGTATTATTTATTTATTTATTTATTTAAAATATTTACATCCCACCCTATATCAATAAGATCTCAGAAGCTGATGCTGACCAAAGCGTTGATGCAATCTGTCTTGATCAGCCTTCCTCGAAATGGGGCCCCTCCAGGTTTTGGACTACAACTCCCAGCATTCCTGACCATTGGCCATGCTGGCTGGGGCTAGTGGGTGTTGAAGTCCACAAACATCTGGAGGGCACTGCACGGAGCAAGGCTGGTCCTGGCCTTTATTGGAAGCGTTTGAGCGGCCGTGGGGGGGGTTTGCCCGTCTTCCGCCGCAGCCCTCCCTCCCTCCCGGTTCACTGTGGTTTCCGCTCCTTCGCTCTTGGCCTCCCGGAGAGGCAGGTGACCCAGGGGGAACGAGATCATGTGGCCGGAAGCAGCCTTTTCGCAAGAGGGAAACCTGAAGGCAGCGGCGGCGGCTGCCGCCCCCGAACCAGAAATACCCGTTGAGACTGAAAACAAAGCAATTAGCTGACTCCCTTGCTGCGTGACGGCATCGTTTCTGAATCACGTCCTCCTCTCCCCGTCCGGCCGGCCCAGGAGAACGGGATGGCGGGGATGGGATGGGATGGGATGGGGCAGCCTCTCGGAAAGGCCTTTCTCCAGCGGGAGATGCTTGGGCTTCGGGAAACATGTTGCTCTGGAACGCACCCAGGAGCTTCGTAGTACTCAAGGAGGGATTAGCGTCGGTTAACTTTTTTCTTTTTTAATGGCCCTGCTAGGATTATCGAGGGACGAATCACACTCCAAATAAGGAGGTCACTGCTCCGGTTGTCTGGAAATTTACTTGGCTGTGGAGCATTGCTTGCATTCAGCTGGAACGTGGTTAGGGTTTCAGGACGTGTTCCGTAGCGGGGGTGTTAACCCTGCGGAGCTGAGGTTGCCTCTTATTCAGCAAAACCCCTCGTCTTGGGCCCAGAGCAAGCGGACAGCCACCTTTTCGCTTGCAGTCTGGAAAACCTGCTTAAGAAAAGGCACTGAACGGCGGCGCGCACCACGTCACTTGCCGTAATAACAGTTGCTGTGTCGTGTGGGCCTTCGCTCACTTTCTGCCCGGTTCCTGTTGTGCCACCCTCATGGTGATGCTGCTTCTCCCAATATTGTGACATAATTAATGCAAAAAAGAGGTCACGCCGTGTTGCCAAGAGGCGATGGAATCTTTCGCCCCGTTGCCAAACCACGGTTTTCCTGCCTTGGGAGCTTCCAGCCGCTCTTGCAGACGGAGGCGGCAGCTGGGAAATGTGTTCTCGGCTCCTGTGCCGTGACTCCGCCTTTGCGCCTGCCGCGTCCTCCTCTCGTTTCGGAATTGCCAGCCCAGGGCCCACGCCTGTCCGCTTCAAGGGGGTGGTGGGCGTTGCAGTTGCAACTTCCTCAGCACCTTAGACCTGGTCGGTACACGCATGTGGTAAAGGCCTACGGTGGCAGCACAAACTCTTCCAGTTCAGACTGTATTGCCCGTGCTACGGTGTGCTGCTACAGCCCCCTGAGGGAGGGGTCTGCCCACCCCATTCCCAAAGGTGAGCAATGATTGGGCAGGGGGGGCCTCCCTTGGGAGACCATTCCAGCCACAGTCATGATGCCACGACCAAAAAGGCCCTGACTCTCACGGCTGGTTGGCTCTCTTATTTGAGCAGGAGTAAGCTGGAGCAGGACTGGGAAGGAAGATGTGTAGGGTGGGACTCCTTTGGGTATTTACTGTGGAGGGTGGTGGTAGCTTCTACTGATCTGGTTTCTGGAGTGGGACATGGCAGTGAACGGAGTGTACGTTTAGGTAAAACCACTCTTTCCCGTTTCTTTTTTTTTACCGGTGCGTTTTAAGTTCACAGTGGATCTGCCAGTAGCTGCAAGTCCAGCTCGTTTAATGCCACTTCCTGCCTGGACAGAGAGGTGTGCGTGAGGAGGGAAATTCAGAGAACATCGTGGGTTGAAGGTGTTTCTGTACAGCCTTTCAGTCGTGATGGCTATGTGCTGCCTCCCGTACCAACCTGGTGCCCTCCGAATACATGGGACTACAACTCCCAGCACGCCCCAGCCGGGTTGGAGAAACTGTGCCGCCACCGGCTCTCTGCGCCTTGCATGATTGGTTCCACCGGGCTGCGAGCGACGGCACGCCAAGTATGTGGCCGGGTCGGTTCAGCGGGCTGCTCGGGCGTGCCTCGCGTTGCTTCGGCTGCTTTGCCTGGCTGGCCTGACGTCACCTGCTGCGGGCTTGAATCTGGCCCACAGTTGCGTTGAGATGCGAGAGGTGTGGCTCCCAAGGGCTTCCACACCGTGGCCCACAATCCTCCCTGTATACCTGCGGTCGGAATCAGCGTGGCACTCTGGGAATTGTAGTTTCACTGGGGCAACAGGCCTATAACTCCCAGGCTGCCTTTAATCTGATGGATGGGCTTTGAAGCGGATTTCAGGAGGCTCCTTTCAAACGGGGGGGGGGGGGGGAGGGGAGGGGGCATGAGACATGTTAGAAGCGGTTTGTGTGCATTTTAATTAATGCAGAAACGGGGGCTTTGTGTCAGAGCACACGAATGAGGAAGGCGTAGGGAAACTCTGGCCCAGAAACTCTGGCCCAGGGGGCGAATCTGGCCTGCAGGGGTTCTTCAGGGGGCCACGCCCCCTTCCACGGCCACTGATCCGTTTGGTGGCTTCCTCCGCCTTCCGAGGGGCTGAAACGCCTCCTCCCCCCCCGAGGTGTTCCAGGCACTGGCCATGAGGGCTTGAAGCCAAAACGGGCTCGTAGTTGTGCCCCGGTCCAGAGGGAGCTGCCTTCAGCCAGGTCAGGGGCCCTCTGCCCATCTTCTGGCCCAGGCTTGCGTGGCCTGAGCGGTGGTGGCTCTCCAGGGCCTCCGTCAGGATAGGCTCCCTCCCACTCCTCGCTCCCCGGCTCTTTTTTAACTGGCGCTGCCAGCGATTGGATTGGGCACTGGCGGCTCAGCTACGGCCGGCCCCTCTCTTGGCTGGGCCAGACGGAAGAGCCGTCCATTCCAACAGCCTCGGCGGGTCGTGCACACCGTCCCTGCTTCTCCTCCTCCCAGGGCTCCTCTGTCCTGCCTTGGTTTTGCATTCAAATGCCGGAGGAGCCTCTGTCAGGCGGCCTTTCAGAATGGAGACATGGAGACAGAGTGGCTTTTGAAAATGGAGAGAGGGCTGTGGTGCGCCCAGCTGTGGGAGCGCTGAGCTCTCTCCACATGAGCAGGAATCCTGCTGTTACAGGGTTTGCAGCCCTGTGAAGCTGGCCCGGTTGTGCCTTTCCGGGGTCGTGTGAATGCATGTAGGTTGAGGGCGGAGGGGGAGGAATGAGGCAACTGAATGCATGAAAGGGACGAATGTGTATGACATCCATTTAAACAAGAGGGGGGAGGGGGGCGCTGCCATCTGGTTTGCAAATTGGAATGCTGTGACCCCAACACCCTCGCAAAGGGGAGTGGAGGGGTAAAAGGGAGCTCAGACCTGCTTGCAAGCAGGGTGGGGGTGGGGGTGGGGGTGGGGGTGAATGTGCACGCCTCATTCCTGGAATTTTACAGGGCCTCCAGACCTCGCCATCTTCCACATGTAGCCCTCCTGTGTTTTCTCCTCTGCCTCTTTTGCCTTTTTTCCTACCGGGGGTGGGGGTGGGGGTGGGGAAACCCCTATTAAGGAAGAAAACCTGTAGTAGCCGCACGGCCCCTTTCGCCTGGTAGCGCTTGGTGGGTACTGGCCAAAGAAGGAACAAGACCTGCCAGTTGCTATTCACACTGTGCCTGGATGGGATTCCGAGGAGGCAGAGCTCTCTTTCGCTCTCTCTCGCTCTCGCTCGCTCTCGCTCTCGCTCTCTCTCGCTCTCTCTCTCTCTCGCTCTCTCTCTCTCTCTGGGCAACTTCATTGGCCTTGGGTTTTGTGGATTTCGTAATGAACCTGGCAGGCAGAGAACTTCTTCTGCTTAAGACTTCTAAATACAATGTAATCTGTAATCGGAAAGGTGTTTGGGTTTTTTTGGAATTTGCGTATGGAGAACTCTCCCCACGAGCTTTGCTGTATTAATCGCCCTCCCCTCGTCACACGTTTCTCTCCGGTCCACCCCAAGTCCACCCCCCCTCGCTCCGCAGTGACAACGCAAGAGAAGCCGACAGCGTGCGGAAGGGAGGGCCGGCCCAGGGTGGCTCCGCCGGAAGCGGGGGGGGGGCGCCGCTCCTGCTCCTGCTCCCTGGGCGCCACGGGGCCCTCTTCTCGCAGGTGAAGGGAGACCACGGCCCCCTCGTCCCTCGCTCTCTCTCTCCAGAGGCATCTTCATTCATTTATGTATGCCGTTCAGCTGCAGGGCTGGTCCTTGGAATCTCAATGAACTGAGGCCACAATAAGGCTTCTGTGCGAAACGGGGTCAGGCCTGGAGCGCCGGCGGGGGGACGACAGCGGCCCCCTCTGCCGAGGCCTCCCCAGGACGGAGCGTCCGCGGAAGGGCGGACCCTACTCTTCCCCCACCCCACAACTTGGAATTAAAGAATTCTGAGCCCGGGATCCCTATGGAAAGTGGCACAACGGGCACAATTTTGCAAGCCTCTATCTTAGTGGCCTCCCCCCCCGCCCTTGAACTCAGAGGCTCCAGATGCATTTCCGTCCCCTTGTGGGCCCTGGATTTTAAGGTCCGGGTGGCGCCCATATCAGTTACTCCTCTCCGGTCTTTAATTCATGAGCGTTTTAACCCCACTCCTGCTGCCGCCGCCGCCTCCAGGCTTTGTCGCTCCAGCATGGCCTGTCCTGCCCTTGATGTGTTGGTAGAAAAGAGGTTGTTGCATTTTGGGGGCGGGGAGAAAGGAGCCGTTGACTAGGCAGGCTAGTCTGGTGCAGCGGCTAACGTTTGGGGCACGGACCTGAGCGAATCTGGGTCCAACCCCCCCTCGGCCGTGCTGGGCCACAGCGGGGCACCGGGCGCCTTTTCTCCGGCGCGTGTGCCGCAAGGAGGCTGCGAGGGGGAAGCCCCTGACCTGCCCGCAGTTGGCAGCCTGTGGAAGAACCCAGAGGCCAACAGGTAGATGCATCTGTCTGTGGTGGTGGCGGTTGAAGCGAGCGTCTAGATTTTCCTAGCAGCATCTCTGGGAAATGCATTCCGTTCCCATCCCAGGAGCACAGAATAACAATACATTTTATGATGTAATCAGGCTGTGAGGTCTAGGATCTTGTGGGTTGTTTGTTTTGTTCTTTTAAAAAGCAGAGAGACGAGGGTGGGAGAGTGGGGCCAGACCCACACAGCATTTGCAAGCACGCCAGTGATTGGGGGTGGGAGTTGGGGTCCGTCCTCAACGCTGGCTTGGTTTTCCTGGTTGGAACAAGCCCTGCTTTCCCTTCTGTGGCCAGGAGACGCCGAGGCCTCCCCTTCGTGGTTCCTGGCACGTGGTGGTCTCTGCCCGTCCTCCTAAGGCCTTTGGGCCAATGTAGACAGGGGCGTCCCGTGTTATTTCTCTCACAACATCCCTGTGAGGTATTCCAGGCTGCGAGGTGCTGTCTCCCTCCCTCTAAGGTTTGTGGCTGAGCAGGGATTTGCACTCGGGGCCCCACGCTCCCCACCCCCCACCCCTTTTCATTGCCTCGCAGCTCCCCTAGCGTGCTCTCGGGGGTGCGCTGTTCGCAACCGATTCCGAAGAGGGAAACGTTTTACTGGGGAGCCATTTAAAATATACTACGGGGCCGGTGTGGGTGTGTGCTTTCTGTTGGCCCCTCCTGTTCCTTCACGGCGCTTCTTCCAGGTGACGGTGGGTTGCTTTCCATGGGCTTCCTCAGGAGTGGCTGTGGGCGAGAGACGTGGCCCTGGCAAAGCCCCTTCTCCAGAGCCTTGTGAACCCTCCACCCGCCCTCCTTTGTCAAAAGGGTCCCATCTCTGCCCAAGTGAAGCCCAGGAACCGGCTTGATTCTCTCCCCCCTCCCCTCCCCAGTTCAGCCAGGATAAATGGTTCGCCCTGAAAGGTGCACGTTAATGTCACAGGTTGCGACGCGTAAGCCAGCATTACAGAGTTTTGGGGAGGGAAAGAGCAGGAACCCTTGGCCTGGGGGGTGGGGGTGGGGGTGGGAGGCGGTGGTCTTCCCTCCCTTCCCCTCCCCCAGCTGTGGAGGCACCGTGTAGCTGTAAAGGGAGTTCCTTGAGGCACGTCTTATTAATACTATATTGGCTGTATATTAGCCTTTACCTACCTCACAGGGTTGTTGTGAGGAGGCGGCCCGTGTGAGCCACCTTGGGCTCTGTGCAAGAGGAAAAAGGCAGGAAGTAAATGCAATAAATAAGTAAACCCTGGTGGATTATTATTGCTGTTGTTGTTGTTGTTAACGAATGGCTCCCTGAGGCAGCGATCTGAAGCCTGCCTTGGTGCTTCTTTGTAACCTGGTTCTCCTCCCCCTCTGCAGGCGATGAGCATCAGCAAAGCCATCAACACGCTGGAAGCACCGGTGAAGGAGAAGCACGCGCGCCGTATCCTTCTCCTCGCGTGTCCCTCGCTCTCGTGGCCCCCGGGAAGGTCGGGGCTTCCAGGCCTTGCTGTTTACGGGACGCCTTCCGTCTGCGGGGCGGTGGCTGGCAGGGTAGCAGAAGCGAGCGGGCGGAGCGCTGGGATCTGCCCCGAGGAACTTACAATTTAAAGTTTGGCAACTGAGGGGTGTGGGGGGGGTGCGGAAGAAGAGAGTGAAGGCAACGGGGGTTGGATGCGAATAAGTGCAATAGCATGTCCTTTTTTATTTTATTTTATTGGAATATTTGTGAGAAACCATTATTACCAAAATTAAAATAGTCATCATATAACAAGATGCATGTAGGTGTCAATCAGGGCCGCCGGGGCCCGGCGCTGCGTGGCGTCCTCTCCCGGCAGGAAGGGCAGCTCGGCTGGGCTCACGCGCAAAGAACGTGAGGTGAGCGGAGGACCCGGGGCCCTTTTCCCCACACTCTGGTGGTTTTTCTCCCTGATTTAGCCCGTTCTCCCGTGCCGTTGGCCCTGGTTGGTTCTCTCTCTCCCCCCCCCCCATGCCCCTCTGAAATTGGCCTTGACATCCGTGACGGGATTATTCTGGGGACGCACCACGAGAAAGGCGCCTTCACGTTCTGGTCGTACGCCATCGGCCTCCCCCTGCCCAGCAGCGCCATCCTCAGCTGGAAGTTCTGCCACGTGGTCCACAAGGTCCTCCGTGACGGGCACCCAAACGTAAGTCCGCCGGCATCCCCCCCCCCCCCCCGATAGCCAAGGCGCCGGAGGCCGCGGGGGACGGGGGGCAGGTTGGCCCGGCGGCCTCCGTTGATGCCCTGAGTGGAACACGGCCGGCTCCCCGGGTGGCGTTTTGTGTCGAGGGTGCTTTTGTTTCTCCAAAGCACCCTCAGAACTTCTCCTCCCAGATATCTTCATGGTTCTGGCGAGAAATGTGGCGTTCTGCAACCTACTTGTTTAAGGCGTCGGTCCCCTGCTTCCCGCCCCCAGAAGGAGTTGCTTAACGCGGCTTAAGGGCTCGCCGTGTGATTGCGCAAACTCTGTGACCTCCCCGTCCCCTTGGGGATGTCAAAGGTCGCGCATCGGTTTGGCAAGGCTGGGTTTCCAGAGGCGCTTTGACCTTGCCAGCCAAGGCCGGCTTCTAGCTTGCATCCTGCGTGGCCCAAATCGTGTCGGGTCCCCCTTTCTTGGGGAAAAGGCAGCTCAAATAACCGGGGGCGGGGGATGGGGGGTGAGATCATCTCCCCCCCTCCAACAGCTGGGGCCGTTTACCTTGGTGAGGTGGGGCATGAGAGAGATGGACAACATGACGCCTGGTGTGGAGGAGAAGGTGGAGAGGGGTACATTTTCCCCCTCTCTCAAAATGGAAGAGCCCAACGGGGTCATGAGCCCATGGGGCTCATCAGTGGGAGCATCAGGACAAATAAAAAGAAGGACTTCTTCACACGGTGCAGAGTCAAACTATGGAATTTGTTCCCACAAGATGTGGTGATTAAAAGGGGGGGGGGAGGTGAGACGATGGCTGTCCCTGGCTACTTGTCTTGAGGGCTCTGTGCTACCTCCGGACTCGGAGGCCATGTGCCCACGGACGCCAGTTGCTGGGGAGCATGGGTGGAAGGCTGCTGCGGCATTCCTGTCGTGCTGGTGGGTCCCTGGCCGGCCCCCGTGTGCAGGGACTGCCGGGCTGGGTGGCCCCTTGGCCTGACCCGGCCTCAGGGCCCTGCGGATCGTCCCCTGCTCAGTTTAACGCCCCCTGCCGGCCCGCCTCGCGTTTCTGAGCACGCTGACGCCTGAGCTGCTTTGCGTGCCGCCTTCCCTAGGTCCTTCAAGATTGCCAGCGATACCGCAGTAACATCCGAGAAACCGGAGACCTCTGGGTGAGTTGGAGGCCTGCTCTGTCAGAGCGGGGGTGGGGAATCTCTAAGCCGTTTACATAGCAATACTGGAACCGCATTTCAAACACAGCATTAAAGACCGTTCCAAAAAGAGCAACACCGGGAGCAGCAAGGAGGAACGCGGGGGGGGGGGGCAGTGGGGCACAACCCTGGGCGCTCTCAGGAGGCCTTTGGACGGTTTTCTGCCTCCTGAACTGCACCGGGGTGGGGGGGTTCCGGAAGGGGGGAGCCGCCACCGGGGAAGCCCCGCCTGGCGGCATTCTGCAAGGCCTCCTCTGGCAATCCGGAAGGCCGGCTGGGCTCGTCTTGGGGCTGCTGCTTGCAGACCCACGTCTGTTTTCGCTCTTGTTTTTAATGAAGGCGCGTGGTTCTCTCTCCCTGGTCAGGGCCACCTGCACGATCGTTATGGCCAGCTGGTGAACATTTACACCAAACTTTTGCTCACCAAAATCTCCTTCCACCTAAAGGTAATTCTGTTTCATATAACTCTTCTCAGAACCTGTCCTACGACTACGGCTGGAGAGTGGCACCAAAGCCCAGGGCTTTGCGACCCAGAGGGGCCCCCAAATGACCCACCAGGGAGCAGAAAGTGGTGGGAGCCGTGGCAAATCGCCCCCGAATTTGCAAAAACAACACCACCAATTACAATCCTCCCCCTCCAAATGTGCATTTTTCGGCTTTTGTCTTTGGGGGAAATGCACGTTTTGGGCTGGTATTTTTATATTATGTATTTTCCTGTGACTAAATTCGTATAAAATTCCAGAAAGTTTTAAAAAATGGTATGCAAGTCTGTGGAATCCATGTGACTTGGGAGAAGCCAGTCTGCTGCAGCATCCGCGGATGGGACTCCTCTCAGTCCAGACCCATTTGATTCCGTTGCGGATCACCGAAGGCAGAGTAGCCGGGAGGACCGAGGTCTGGCCTGTGGCTGCCCGCGGTTCCGCCCCGGCCCTGCCGCAGGGTGCCCACCCCTGCTTCCACCTCTGGGTGCCTCCACCTCACAGCGGGGACCCCTGCTTGTTGAAGGTGGGGACAACCCTGACCTTCCAGCACGTCGGACCCCCGGGCGATCTGGTCCAGCAGCTGCGTCGCACCTGAGCCGGGCCCATAAAAATGGCCCCGTGGGTGTACCTTCACATGTGAATGTGCCAGACACGTGTTGGCAAAGCAGAGAGGGCTTTGGCGGCCTCCTCTGTGTGTGTGTGTGTGTGTGTGTGTGTGTGTGTGTGTGTGTGTGTGTGTGTGCGCCTATGGGGCGTCTCTCTTGGTTTGCTGCGGACAGGGCCGGGGTCTGCGAGAGAACAAGGGGGCAATTCCTGCTTTTGTTTCTTCCCAAAGCATCCTGAATTCCCCCCAGGCCTGGAGGTGACGGATGAGGTGCTAGAGAAGGCTGCCGGCACAGACGTGAATAACATGTAAGTCCCCCCGCCCGCCCCCCCCCCCCGCTCCGGAAATCTCCTGCCAGGCCTAATGGCTGCCCCCTTCCCTGGTTGCAAATGGAGCGTTCCCAGAGCGGAAGGTGCCTCAGGACGCCTGCTCTGGACAGCAGCCCAGCCGGCTCCTGGCTGTGTAGTTCTGGGAAAGGAGGAGGCAAACTCCGGTGCTCAGGACGGAAATGCATTTATCATGCTCTACGCCTTTCGGAGGGATTCCCTCCTTCTTCAGGAGCTGATTTAGGTTCTTTTTGAATTCCCTGGTCTCCAAGAACAATAATAATTCCTTCTTTTTCGAGTGCTATAAACGCTGTTTTTTGAGCTTCAGCCACTCACCTCCCTCCACATTTCTCCCTCGTCCTGGGAACAGCTGACCCTCCCAGATACCTGGGTCACGCTGGCCGCGCACGTCCTGCTCTGGCGCGCAAAGCTCCGTTCCCGGCAGCCAGGGTCTGGAGTCTGGCAGCGGGGAGGCTCCTGGGATGCCCCCACGCCTCTCGGCTAAGGTCCAGGGGGGGGATTCCAATGCCACGCCAAACCCTGGTTTGTGCTGACCACAGCGTGGACTCTAAACCTGGCTTTGGGTCTTCCATGTCTGGGGCGGCTTGGCAGACCCTCGCATCTCTTCGTCAGGGGTGAGGAAAGGGAGAGGCCGGCCTTGGGGGCCAGTTTCTAGGGCTTTATGCTACGCAATAGTGTGTGTGTGTGTGTGTGTGTTCTCTTAAATGTTGTTTTGTTTTTTGGGGGGGGGCAGCTTTCAGCTCACCGTTGAGATGTTTGACTACATGGATTGTGAACTCAAATTGTCAGAATCCGGTAAGCTGACCCCCCTTTTTTGCCTTTCAGTGCTTTGTACCCCAATTTGTTCTCTCCCTGTCTTTGCACCTGGGCAGAGCTGCATGTTCTCCAGCGTTGCCAACTGACCCCCAGAAACCATTTTCACTTGCTCTTGTGCCTTTAGCATCCGCTTGATCTGCAGAAATTGGCGGGCAAGGATTTCCCACAGCACGGCCATAAGCATTGCTGCCTGCTGGTGTCTGTGGATCAAACTGCTGTTAAAGGTATGGGATCAGGCCAGGTTGATAAGTTGGCAACCCCTCTCACGGTGGTTTAAAGTTGTGCTCTTACGGTTTTATTGCTTTTAGTCATTTATAACCTTATTACATTGGTTATTCTGTAAACCACTCTGAGAGGGTCGATACCCTGAAAAGTGGGTTTAATAAACAACTATTAAATGGCATATTCTGGAATAAAATGAAGTCAGAATTCTGTGCCAAGGCAACGTATCGATTCTGCACGAAGGTGGCCCAAATTCTGCCATCTGTGTGAATTCTGCCCGCCCTTGGAACCACCCGTCAATGACCTTGTTTTGTCTCCCTTTGATGGCTCCGTTCCAGTTCTCTGGTATTTCTTTTGCTTCAGCAGCTACTCTGCCCTCAGAGGCAGACCACTGGGCCTCTGCCTCCACCCTGCCTTTGATAGCTGGTGGCTACCAGCCCTCAAAGCCATTAACGCTCATTTAAGCAAGCGCCTCCTAGCCACCAGGGCCCATTATTCCCAGACACTGACTATAAAAGGCGTAGTAAAGAGCGATTGCAGATGCCTAAGAAATGGCATTTCTTCGCCCGGAGCTGTTTGGGGTTTCCCTCGTGGAAGGGGCTTGCCCCCAGGAATTTGGGGGTTGTGAGCGTGGTGCCTTTCGCCCTCCCCCGCTTCCACTTGGGCGGTTCTGCGTTGTCATGTGAACCCGGCCTTCCTTCTGCCTGCAGGCCAGGCTGTGGACACGCCGAGTTCCTGATAAAAGTGTTTACCCAGTGGCAACAGCGGTGGAGGCGGCAGCCTGAGCAAACAAAGGTGGCATCAACAGCAGCCCCTGTTTGGCCGTGGGGAAGCCTGGGCTCACTGCCGCCTGCCATGTGCCGCCGCCTTTGGGGCCTGGCGTCCCCCTCTGCCTTTCCTGGCCTAGGATGTCAACAAGGCCGGGAATGCGGAACGCCCGTGCCGGGTCGGAGCGAGACGCCTCTGGCCCTCCTGGGTCTCCGTCCGTGGGCCCGCTGGAGACGCCTCCGCCAAGTTCACCCGCCGGCCGCCCAGGAGGGCCCCACCCGCTGCGCCGTGCCCCTGCCTCTGGGGGGCTGGAGCGCTATGGCCTGCGAGGCGCTGGGCCCTGGGGCCCTGTTCTCCCGGAGGCTCCGTTGGAGCAACTGTGCAAAGTTCCGCCCTTTCACGCAGCCTGCAGAATTCCGTTTCTTTCGCCACGGGATGGTTATAGGTTGTGCCTGTCGGCGTGTCTGATTGATTTGATTGTATTATATGACTGAGCAGCCCTATGAACAAGTAGTTTCAGGACCGTCAAAGAGTTCTGTGGAGCGCTGAGCAGTATGAACAATAAGCGGATCGCAACACAGGGATTTCGGGCGCAGCTGTCCGAGGCCGGCTTGGACCGGGAGGAGACCCCCGGAACTCCCTCCGTGGCTGGCTGGGGAGCGCCGGCAGGGCTTCCCTCTGGCCAAGGCGGCCTCGGGTGGCGCCCTTAGCCCTGCTTGCTACATCCGGGGTGGGCGGGGGAGCCCTGGCTCTCCTAAATGTGTTGGCCTGCAGTTCCCATCATCCCTGCCCATTGGCTGTGGCTGATGGACGTGTTGTTCCAACAACACGGAGAGACCCCTGAGTGAACTGTTTCAGCTTCCGCCTTCCTTAGCCCAAACGTTCCACAGGTCAGCCACCTTGAGCACTGTGTTGTAGTGGGGAGGCAGAGGCGGGGTGGGGGTCTTAAGGCACACAAAGTGTTCTTAAGGACGGCGTGAGCGCTCGCTCCTTCCTCCGCTCAGTTTTCCGGCAGCTCAACACCTCCATGGCCGTCTCCCAGATGTCCGCCGTCCAGTGCCGCCTGGCGCCCCTCATCCAGGTCATCCAAGACTGCAGCCACCTGTACCATTACACCGTCAAGCTGATGTTCAAGCTCCATTCCTGTAAGCCGCTCTCGGGGGTGGGAGGGGGGCGTGGGAGGGGGGCGCGCCGGGGCCTTTGCTTTGCTGACGCCGGCAGGAGGCTCAGGGGTGGGGGGGACCCCTGTCCCGTTCCTGGCAGAATGGTTTTGTAGTTCTTTTTAGGCGGGGGGAAGGGGACAGATGTTGCAGGCGGACGGACTTTGGGTCTTCCCCCTTGTTGATTCATGAGCAGAGTGTCGTCTGCCGGCATCCGAGGCTGCGTCCGCCTTTAAAGAGGAGCCTGGAAGCCACGGAGGAGGGGCGCTTCGGGGGTCTCCCTTGGAACAGCCCCTCCCCCCCCCGGCCATATTTTGCCATTTGCTTCTGGGATCCCTCCTGGTTTCTCCAAGGCCCTGGAGAGCTGCTGTCTCCCTCTCCCCAGCCCCCCCTCGTTCCAAAAACCCCTGAGTCCACCCCCCACCCCCCGCGTGTGGGCATGCTCTTCCCTGGATTGTGGCCGGGGGGGTCTCCCTGGCTCTGCCCCCCTCACCCCCCACCCCCCCGTGGCGCTGGGAAAGGGCCTGACCGGCTGCTCCTCCCCTTCTGTCTCCTCGGTTGCCTCAGGTCTGCCGGCCGACACGCTGCAAGGACACCGGGACCGCTTCCACGAGCAGTTCCGCAGGTGAGGCCGGCTTCTCCGTGGGCTGTGTGGCTTCCGTGGTGGGGGGAGGTGGGGGACCCTCCTCAGACTGTGTTACCCCACCTCCCGCCCCCGCTGGAAGCGAAGAGGCCGCTCTGGTCTCCCCACGTGGCGGAACGTGCGGCCCTCCGAGTCCTGCCTTCACCTCGACTAACGTCGCGTCTTCCCATGTGAAGATTCCAAGCGAGATACGGATTTAGCTCGGGGGTGGGGGGGGGCTACACACCACGCTATGGGGAAGAGGCCCAGGCTGGCCGAGGGGCAGGCAACCCCTCCGCTGGGGTCCAGTCACCTCCTGAGGCAGCCTCCGTAGAGCAGCCGAGAACCGAGACTGACTGAGCCCCGGTGCCCGGGCCTAGTGGGCGGGTGCCCTTGGAGTCTCCAGAGGGTCGTGGGCAACCTCCCAAGATGGCTGCCGTGGTGGGCCTGGCCAGTCACAGAACGTGTATTTCCCAGGACCGAAAGGGCTGCCGCCTGCGCCCGAGGGAGAGGTGGGCCCTGAGCCACAAGCTCCCTCTCTGGGGGCCAGATGGAGGGGTGGGCGCCAGCCAGCCAGCCAGCCAGCCTCCCCGTTAGAACTCATTAGTCTTAAACATTCTTAAGGGGGGGGATTGCAATCTGGAGGTGCAGGGCGCCCCCCCGGGGGAGATCTCCTCAGGCTCCATCCTGGAGACCCCGGCATCGAGCGGCTTCCTTTCTGCGAGGGGGAGGCGGGGGGGGGCTGCCCTGTGACGTTGGTTCCGCACCTCCAGCGCTGGATCAAAGCAGCCCGGGAGACGGCTGCCCCGTGGGACAGCGGCGGGGCTCCGTCACGGGAGGCCCCCAGCGCCCGGTCTGGCCGGGGCTCTCTGCACGTCCTTGGGAAGGCCCCCCCGACCTTGGGAAGGCCCCCCCGACCTTGGGAAGGCCCCCCCTGACCTTGGCCTCTCCTTTCCTTCTCCCTGTAGCCTGAAAAGCTTTTTCAAAAGAGCGTCGGACATGCTGTACTTCAAGCGGCTCATCCAGATCCCGCGGCTGCCCGAGGTGCCCCCTCCGCCCTCCCCCCCCCGGATCAGACGCCCCCCCCCCTCCGTGGGGAGGATGAGAGCTGCCCCCCAAGGGGCCCCGGGCGGCTCAGGAGGGCCAACCGCTCCCTCGTGGGGGCCACGGAGGGGGCCCGCCTCCTGGCCCCCCGGCCTGACCCCTGTTGCCGCCTCCTCTTCCTCCTCCTCCACAGAGCCCCCCGAACTTCCTGCGGGCCTCGGCCCTGGCGGAGCACGTCAAGCCCGTGGTGGTGATTCCCGAGGAAGCCCCCGAGGACGAGGAGCCGGAGAACCTGATCGAGATCAGCGCGGCCCCCGCCACGGAGCAGCCGGTGAGGGAGGCCGGGGAGGGCCGGGCGGCCGGGAGCAGCGGCTGCTGAGGGGCGGGCAAGCCTCCCGCGGGCCCGCCCTGGGCGACGCAGACGCGCTCCCTCCGAGCTCTGGCCGTGGAGCAGCGCTTCCTTCCGCGGCCTGCCTTGGGCGGGGCCGGCGCCATCTCGCTCTCTTGGGCGGGCGGTGGCGGAGGGAGCGTGCCGGGTCCCCCGTCCCAGGCGGAGACCCGGGTCCCCTGCGGGAGGGCGGATTTAAAGGCGGGCCGGGCAGGATGGGGCCCCCTGGCTGGTGCTGAGCGCGTTGGGCCGGGAGGCTTCAGGCTTCCTGGCCACGGGGGCACACAGAATGTAGCCAAGGGGCCAGTCCTGGCCATGGGCCCTAAGGAAGCACCTGGACGAAGAATCTAAAGCCTCGGCACGTGACCCTCCGGGCAGCCGTAGCACGGCGATGTCCCCAACCATGCTGGCTTTTGCAAGTAGCTCCTGGGCCTCTGGCGCAAGTTGACCGTCAAGCGCCGGAGAGAGCTGGGCTGGACTCCCCCTGCCCCCCCCCCGGCTGCTTTGGCCGCTGCTGCTGCCACGTCTCAGAACGGCCACTGGGGGGCGCACTGCGACCGGTGACGAAGCCCCGGAGAACCGGCTCCGTTCAGTGGCCCTGGGAGGGCAAAGGCCGCGTCCCAGCCTCTGAGGGGGGCGGGGGGCGGCTCCCTCCCCCCTCAGTGCTTTTGACTCCTTTTCTCTTTTGCAGATTGTGTCTGATATCTTTGAGCAGACCTTCGGACCCCCCAACGGCCTCCGAGACGACAGGTAAGCAGCAGCGTCTGCCTTGGCAAAGCCTCTTTTAGCCAGCATCTGAGTTGGGAGGTTGAGCTCGGATTGTTCCCCGGAGAAAGCTGCGTGCACCTAACGACCCTGCGAGGTGGGCCGATATTATCAGCACCATTGGGGTTGGCGGCTGCCGCTGTGGCTCGAGGCAGCCGATCCCGTGGTCCCGCCCTGCGCTGGGCTCCGCCCCGGCTCCGGTGTTGATTCTTTGCGTCCCCGCAGGGATCTCCAAATCGAGAACCTGAAGAAAGAGGTCGACCTGCTGCGAGGGGAGCTGGAGAAGATGAAGCTGGAGGTAAAGGGCCCCCAAAAGTCCCTCGGGGGATGGCGGAAAGGGCGGCATTTGGACCCCCTGGGCACAAGTTGGCGCCGCGACGCCTTGCTGGGATCCCCTGGATGCGGCCCGTGCACCCTTTGAGCGTCTCTTGGGCTGGGGCTGGGGGGGGCCGTGTCGCGGCCCCAGCAGGACCGGGCCTGGGCTCTCGGCCGTGCTCGGGGAGGTGCCCACCGCGGCCTGCCTCCGCGTGTGTGTGTCTGTCTCCTGCCGGCGCTCAGGCCCAGCGGTACGTCGCCCAGCTGAAGGCTCAGCTGAACGGCCTGGAGGCCGAGGGGGAGGAGCAGCGCAAGCAGAAGCAGAAGGCCCTGGTGGACAACGAGCAGCTGCGGGACGAGCTGGAGCGCCTGCAGCGGGCCAAGCAGGAGGGGGACCGGAGCCGGGGGCTCTACCTGGAGGCCGAGAGTGAGTGGCGCCCTTGGGTGGGGGCAGCGCGGGCCGGGGGCCGGGGAGGGCCGGGAGGCATTGGGGGGGGGAACACCGCCGTGCTCACCAGCCGGGGCTTGCGAAAACCGCCAGCGTCCCACAGAGAGCACGCGTGGCTTGTCGTTGGGTCGTGGGCTCTGGCTTGTTTGGTGGCGCTGCTCCGTGCCTGCCCTGGGGAGGGTGGCTGGCCGAGTCCGCGGAGCGTGGCCGGTGACCGTCCCTTTCCCTGCGCCAGAGAAGGCCAGCGCCACGGAGACCCGCTACACCAAGCTGAAGGAGAAGCACAACGACTTGATCAACACCCATGCGGAGCTCCTGAGGAAGGTAGGGGCCGCCCCCCCCCCCGGCCCCATTCACCTGACCGCTGTGGGGTGGGGATGGGCAGCACTGCCCCTGTGTTGCGCAAACCCGGCCGGCTTGCTGGCGCAGGAACAAGCTGAAAGTGGCCCCCTCCCCTCCCCTCCCCTCCCCTCCCCTCCCCAGAACGCCGACACAGCCAAGCAGCTGACGGTCACCCAGCAGAGCCAGGAGGAGGTGGCCCGGGTCAAGGAGCAGCTGGCCTTCCAGATGGAGCAGGCAAAGCGCCAGGCGGAGATGAAGGTGGGCCTGGGCGGCTCGTCAGAACCTCCGGAGGGCCCCGGGCTGGGCAGGCCCAGGGCCCCTCCGGTCCCGTGCTGCTCCGTTCCCACCCACTGGCCAAGCGGCTGTCGGAAAGGGAGGCACAAAGCCGGCCACGGGGGGGGGGGGGGGGGCAGTGCTCTCCCGCCCATGTTCCCCAGCAACCGGTGCAGGCGGGCTTCCTCCTGTGCTTGAGACGCCCAGCTTGGCCGTGGTGTCGGCTGGTGAGGGGCCTCGAACTGGCCGCAGACCCACCCCGCCTTGGGAAAGGGGGCAGCAGCCTGGGCCAGATGGGGGAGCGGTGGGCCGGGGCGGTTGAACTCTGTGCGCGCTCTTGGGGGTCTCTCCCTGCAGTTGGAAGACCAGGCCTTGCAGGTGGAGCAGGTGAGGGGAGAGCTGCAGTCCACGAAGGAGGAGCTGGCCCAGCTCCAGCAGTCACTCAGCCGGTCCAAGCAGGTGCGCCACCGCCACGGCAAGGACGGGGGGTTGGGGGGGACCTGCGAGACGAGGCCTTGAGCGCCTCCCCCTCCCGCTAATGAGCAAGGCGAATAGACACCCGGGGAGCTCTCTGCACGTGCTCTGCTGAACCCTCCCTCCCCGCCACCTGAGCTGCTCTGCCTCAGGGCGTGAGGACCCTCGGCCTCGGGCAGCCAGAGCTCCTGGGCCGGACCCTCGGCCCACCTGGCCCAGCCGGGCCTCCCCGGGGTTTGGGCCGGATGCTTGCCTCGCCCCCCTCCCCCCGGAGATCCCCGTGACGCCTGCCTGCCTGCCCCGGCGGGCTCTCGCGCTGACCCACAGCCCCTTTGCCCGCCCCCCAGGCTGGCTCCGAGCTCAGCGGCCAGCTGGAAGCCCTCCAGGCCGAGAAGGAGACGCTGCGGAAGGCGGTGGGCGAGAAGGAGTGTGAGCTGGTCTCCGCCCAGGGCCTGATCCAGGAGAAGGAGCTGCTGCTGAGCCAGGAGGCGGAGAAGAGGGCCAAGGAGGTCCAGGCGCTGCAGGGGAAACTCTCCGAAAAGGTACCGTGGGCGAGGGGGAGGGCTTGAGCCATGGTGGGGGGTGGGGGTGGGGAAACGGGGAGGCGGCCAGGGAGGGAGGGAGGGGCGGCCCCCCCCCGCCCCCCCACCCACCCAGGGACGCCTTTGGCCCGCAGAGCCTGCGGGAGCAGAGCCTGCAGCAGAAGCTGGGGGAGGAGCCCTTCCGGGTGCTGCAAGGGACGGTGCAGGAGGCCGAGCGCATCATCCGGGACGCCGTGGCCAAGCTGGACGACCCCGTGCACCTGCGCTGCACCAGCTCGCCAGGTGGGCCCGGGCGGGGCTGGGCAGGGGGCTCCCCCCGTCCTGCAGCGCGAGGGGGGCGTCGAGGGCCAGATTCTGTTGCACAGAAGCTCTCGCTCCCCCGCCATTGGGGGCACGGCGGGGGCTTCTCAGTGGGGCACCCCCCCCGGCCCAGCTGCCGCCATCCTTCGTGGGGGAGGCCCGCCCCCCCTCTCACCCCGGCCTCTGTTCCCGCTCCCCGCCCTGCAGATTACCTCATCAACCGGGCCCAGGCCGCCCTGGAGTCCCTCAGCGCCCTGGAGAGCGGGCACGGCGGCTACCTGGCCAACCTGGCAGGTGAGGGGCCCCTCGTGGCCGCGGCGCTGGGGCTTGCGAGCAGAGCGTGAAGGGGGGAGAGGTTTCTTCTTCAAAGGCTTCTCTTGTGCCCCCCCCCCCCCCCGCCCAGAGTTTATGGGCCCTTTGGCATAGAAGCCGGTCTGTTGCTTCAGGGCTCTTTAAGTGGTCGCTGCTATTTAGTTCTGTTATGTTTGAATTCAGGTTCTGCGTTTAAAGAAGTAAGAGGAGTGCTGGTGGGTGGGTGGGTGGGATGTGGGAGGGCCGGACCGTAAGACCCCCCCCTTTGCTCTCGAGAGACCCTCCCTCCCTCCCGCCCACCCCCCGCCCACCCCCGTGCCCCTGGGCTTCCCCCATCTCCTTCTCTTTCCCTCAGACGCCTCCGGCTTGGTCAGTGCTTTGGCCCCGTTTGCTCATTTGACTGCAGACGCCATCGTGAACGGCGGCGCCACGTCCCACCTCGCCCCCACGGACCACGCCGACAGTGAGTCATTTTGGGGGGGCAGCAGGGGGGAGCAGCGTGTCCTGGGCTCGTTTCCTGCGTTTGTTTCTTTTGCACCTGTGCGCCACAGAGGTTCCGTGCGCAACGTGGGGTTTGCCGCGGCCCCTCGTCCGCGTACGACATCTCCTTTGCTGCCGCAGGCCGGGGCTCTCCTCCCCCCCGCCCCCCCCCCCAGGCCTGCCGTTGGTCTTTCTCGCACTCGCTACCTTTTTGAGCAATCTTTTGGCCCAAGGTGACTTACGGTGAAAACAGGCATCAATTAAAAAAACGTGTTTTTTTTTTAATGAACTGTAAAACCATTTGGAAATTTCAAAAACACTTTGGAAACTTTAAAAGCAGAAATTGAGAGGAGGAATCTTAAAAACAGAATGATTTAAAATGCTGAACAGCCACCTGGAGCAAACACTTTTTTAACATCCCGCCTTCCTAAACCTGGTCCACGTCGAGCCCGGGAGGGAGAAGCTCTACAGCTGGGATGCTGCCACCGAGGAGGCCCCGTCCTGGGACCCGCAGAAGGGCGCCCAAAGCAGACCTTAGACTTCAGGGGGGCGGGGGCGTGTGTCTGGCTCCTGTGGGAAGATGCGGCCTTCGGGGTGCCCTGGCCCCACGCCGCCTAGGTGTGAGCTCACGGTGGGCCTGATCTTGGGCCACTTGCAGGCCGGCCAGCTGGCCGGCCGGCCTTCTCTCTGCCCCTCGCCTGCATTGCACATCCCGTCTCTTTCCCTTCTGGCCAGAATTGACCGAAACTTGTCGGGCCTGTGGGCAGCGGAGCCTGGAGTACCTGAACAAGCTGAAAGACAAACAGACCCTCCGGCAGGCGGATCCGGCAGACGTGCGGAAGATGCTGCAGGGCCTTCTTCAGCTGGGACAGGTGGGGGAGATGGGGAGCAGGGCGGGGGGGGGTTGCTAGAGTGTCCTTCACCCCCATCCCCACCCCCAATCCTTGGTGGCCCCGGCCGTGTAGCGCTGACCGTCCACGAACGGCGCCGCTCCCTGCACAATCCAGCTGTCCTTCACTTGGTGCCCTCCAGGCGTGTTGTAGAGCAACTCTCATCATCCCCAGCTGGCCTGAATCTTCCCCTTCTCCCTTTCTTTCTGGCCAGGAATTGAGGCCCCAAAGTTTAGACATCCGGCAAGAGGAGCTGGGCGACATGGTGGACAAGGAGATGGCCTCCACCTCAGCAGCGATCGAAGACGCTGTCAGGAGGATAGAGGTGAGGGGTGGGTGGGTGGGGGCTGGTGGATTCCCCGCCTTCTTCTCCTCCCCCACAAAAAGCACTCGGGTGGAAAGAGCGGAAGGACGGCCTGCACCACACCGCGGGGGGGCTGGCGTCCGCCGGGGCCCCTCGGCTCCTGCCGCGAAGAGCCTTGGGCCAGAGGAGGGCCCCGGGCCCCTCCAGCGCTTGGGTTCTCTGTTCCTCGAGGGGGAGGGGGTTGGCAGCTCTGAGGCGGTCCGTCCTGAGAGCGAGCCTCCTTGTGCCAGGGCAGCCCTGGCCTCCCCCCGCCGTGCCGCCTCTGGGCTTCCTGGTGGGCTGCAGAGAGACTGGGCGGAGACCCCATCTGACCCAGGAGGGGCCTGGTGGACTGTGGGGCCGGTTGGGGACGTCTGACTGTTGCCGGCTTCCATTTTTTCTCCCTGCAGGAAATGATGAATCAGGCCAGAATGGAGACCTCTGGCGTTAAACTAGAAGTCAACGAAAGGTAAGCCGGGGCTGGGCTGGACTGGACTGGGCTGGGCTGGGCTGGGCAGTGTAGACCTGACCTGCATTTCCCACAGGGTTGTGGGAGAGGGCCCTGCTTTGGGCTCAGAGGCGGCACAACTCCGGGGTTGAAAAGAATCCTCTGGCTGTCGTCCGCGTGTCTCTCCGGGCGCCATCCGATGCACGTTCAGGCAGGCAGGAGTCCTGCCACTGGGCACCATCGCAGGACTGTTTTCTGCCTAAACGTGCCTCAGGCTCCGCCCTAAGACACGTCGGCCAGGGCAGTGGGCTTTCAGATCACTGCTCAGCCAGGAAGCCAGGACCCTGGCGGGGTCTTTGGGCAAGTAGTTCACTCTCCCGCCTGCCTGCCTGCGAAGACAGAAGCTGCCCTGAGCCTGTCGCTGTGTCTTACTGGCCCTCCCTGCCCCACCTGCCCTGGCAGAGCCCAGTGGCCCACGCTGGCAGCTGAGATGACCCCTGAATGCACCTCTGAGGCCAGCAAGGGCAACGCACTCTCCGCAGGTGTATGGGTGGTGGTGGTGGTGGTGGTGGGGAGATTGCATTTCTGTAGACACGGATTTAAAAGCGAGAGGGAAAGGTTGGTTCCAGAGCGGAGGGCTGAATCGAACCGGAGGGCGAAGCACCTTCTTGCTTGTTTCCCACAGGATCTTGAACTCCTGCACAGACTTGATGAAGGTGAGCAGGGCCTGTTGAATGGACGCAAAGCCCCGGCCCGGTCCCCGCACAGCCCATCCGCTGCCAGGCGGCAGGAGGCCATTCAGCCCGGCCAGGAGCATCAGATCCCTGACAACTGGGGCGGCCTTTCCTTGGAGGCGAAGGCTCTGCCCTGCGGGAACCGCCGCCCAGGGGCTTCCCAAGGGAGGGGCTGTCATTGCTCCGGAAGTCTAACATTTGTAGAACCACGTTCTTCCTATTGAATGGAATCGCTTGTCGTCTTTGTCCGCTGCAGGCAATCAGGCTGCTGGTGATGACGTCTACAAATTTGCAGAAGGAGATTGTAGAAAGTGGAAGGGTGAGGCTGAATGTTTGGGGCCACGTGTTTTTCTTTTATCAAAAAAAAGTGGGGGCGTGGAACATCTGGGGAGGGATCCCAGAACTCCTGGCTCTACCAGCTGCTGGGACCAGAACCGGCCTCCCGTTCTCCTTGGCCACATCTGTATTTGGACTCTGAGCCTTCCGGCAAGAGTCTTGCGTTCCGTGAAGCACCCACAGGTATGGCGAGGGCAGCTCCGGTCAGGTGGTGCTGCAGGCTGTGCCTCCCCAGCCCCGGAGCGTGGTGTCAGAGAAGCCATTTGCCTGGAGAAGGCCCCACGGGGCCACGCCCAGCAGCAGCCCCAGGGAAAGGAACTCAGGACGTAGCTCAGAAAACCCCTGCCCGGGGCCTTGGCGGTGGAGCCAAACCCGTCTCCCTGTGAGCGGCACCAGAAAGGCAAACACATTTATTTTAGCAGAAGCTTTCACGGACTCCAGCCCATGTCATCAGATGCTTATGCCGGAATAAATGTGGGAGGGCGCCGCCCCGGGCATGTTCCGACAGCAAAGAGTCTGGCTGGCCGGGGCACGCTGGGAGTTGTAGGACTTTGATCACGTGTCGGGTGGCGCCTTCATGCTTTTAAGCTGCCACCAGGCTCTTCCCTGTTTTGGCTGCATGCAGCTGCGTGTTTGGGGACATACTGGTTTACTGGGTGGGGATGGGGGCTGATGGGGGGTGGCCATAGGTAACAGAGCCTAACACAGCCGTCCCTCTGGGAACGATCCGGGCGTGAAACGTTGCATGTCCTTTCTCTCCTGCAACACCAGGGGGCAGCAACTCCGCAGGAATTCTACGCCAAGAACTCGCGCTGGACGGAAGGGCTCATCTCGGCTTCCAAGGCGGTGGGGTGGGGAGCCACCCAGCTCGTGTAGGTACCTGGGTGGGGGCAGCGGCGGCTGCCTGTTCCACACTGCCACGAAGGGGCACAGCTCTGGATCCATTGGCTGGGAACAGGCGCGCCCCTTCCGCCTCTCTGATCTGTCCCTTTGCTCCCCGCTTCAGGGAGTCGGCAGACAAAGTGGTCCTACATACAGGCAAATACGAGGAGCTGATTGTGTGTTCGCACGAGATCGCAGCCAGCACAGCTCAGCTGGTAGCTGCCTCCAAGGTAAATTGGCGCGGAAAGCAGAGCAGCCCTCCGTGGGGGGCGGGATGGAGAGGGCTGGTGGCTCTGCTCCGGTTTTGGTCAGACTTCTGAAGGCGCTCCCCAAGGAAGCGGGAGCATCTGGGGACGCCACGTCCTGCCTCCGCTCCTCTGCGTTTCAACTGACCGACTGGCAATCTAGACCCACCCTGATCTTGGTTCTAAGAAAGGGCCGGCTCAAGGAACGCTTTACGTTTGAACGTCGCTCCGCGCAAGAGAGGGCCGATCCTTTGCTTGCGAACTTTCCCTGCGTGCTGAGAGACGGTAAGAGTTCCCTTGTTGGTGCCAGGTGAAAGCGGAGAAGAGCAGCAGGAACCTGAGCAGGCTCCAAGAATGCTCCCGCACCGTCAACGAGAAGGCCGCCAACGTCGTGGCTTCCACAAAGTCCGGCCAAGAGCAAGTTGAAGAGAAAGGTGTGTGTGGTGCACGGGTCCCTGGGCACGGAAGTGGGTGGAGCAGCAGGGAGCATTTTTGTATTCTTACATGTACCTTATTAAAGTCCTTCTGGTGCCTCTTCAGTTCTCTGGGCTGGCTTGCAAAATTATTTTTGGAAGGAGGGTGTTGTGAGAACGGATTTAATATAAAACGCAGCCATAATAGTATAGCTGCTATGCTTTTCATGTATCCCAAGCTCCTCCATGGAGCTCAGGAGCATTGCACACTCCCCCTCCCCCTGCCATTTATCTTCACAACACCCCTGTGAGGTAGTTTAGGCTGAGAAGTGGTGTCTGAGGTGTTCAGTCTGCTTTGTGGGGATTTGAACCCAGGACTCCCTGGTATACGCCTGATGCTCTAAGCACTATGCGCTGCCTCCATGCTCAGTTACTAGATTCGATTCACCTCCGAAAGCTTCTGTTAGCACATTTGTTTTACGTTTCCCTGTAGATACCATGGACTTTTCTGGGATGTCACTGATCAAGCTCAAGAAGGAAGAAATGGAGTCACAGGTACTTGTGGATCTTTGAAATGGGACGACGGTGGAGATGTAGAAGTCCGTGCGGAGTAATGCCACAGGGCTCTTACGGTGCGAGTGACCTCACCGGAGCCATTAGAACCAACTGCCCTGTGGACCACTTTTTAAATCGCTGTTTTGAAGACGGGACACATTTTTAATGTCTTCTTGTTTTTATTGACCGTGTACAAGTCCCTCTAGAAGCCTTGTTCACTGAAGCGCCTGTTAAAATGCTTTTTCATGGCCAGGCCCTGGGGGGGGGGGGAAGCTTCTGCCACTCCTGGCTCCCACCAGCCCACAATGACGCGCAGCCTGTGGCCCATAGCCCACCTGGACTTCAGCATGCGTGGCCGTCCGCCGCACAGGGGTCTCCGCACGTGACGGATGGCACTCAGGTGCCCGTGTGCCTGGCGAGGACTTATGCTGCAGCCCAGGTGGGCCAGCTTTTGGGGAAAGGATCTGGGGACCAGGGATGGATCTTGCCAGCGGCTTCACCGGGAAGGTGGGGTGGGGGTTCGAGGCAGGAGGGGCCCCTGTGGCTCAGCGTGGGGAAGGGCCGACTCCTCGCGGCTCAGCAGGCGCAACGGGTCCTTGCAGGTGAAGGTGCTGGAGTTGGAGAAGACGCTGGAGAACGAGCGGCTCCGTCTCGGAGAGCTGAGGAGGCAGCACTACGGCTTGGCTGGCGTCTATGACGAGAACCCCGACGGGGGGAAGCCTGGCGTCACGCGGAAGCCACCGGGCCTCGCGAAGAAGCCGCCGGTGGCTCAGAAGCCAGCCCACCCACCCAGGCTGGAGCAGGAGGTGGGTGCACGGGGGTCCTCCAGATGGGGAAACGAAGGGGCCCCATTCACAGCAGTCAGGCCTGGGAGCCACTTGCAGCCAGCAGGGCGTCCGTCTGCATTGCTCAGTGCCGGGAGAGGCTGGCGTGCGAATTCACGGGGAGACAAATCAAGGCTCTTTCTGCCCGTTTGCCAAATGAAGAACGGCAGCCAGGTGGGAGTGGGCAGGCGGCTTCCCTTTAGAGGGAGAGTTTTAGAGCTGGAAAAGGTGCTGGAAGTATTGCAGTAGCTACTTTGGGGGGGGGAGGGGGCTAGGAGCATCCCCCCACAAGGAAAGGCTAAGGCAGCTTGGGCAAAGGGCGCTCCAGGCAGGTGAGGAGGATGGTAGAGATTTAGGGCATAGAATTCTCTGCCCCAATATGTGGCGATGGCAGCCCCTCCCTAGCTTTGACATGGAATGGGAGAAAGGGCGAAGCCGTAACTGGCAGGCAGTGGTGCGTCTGTGTCTCCCCTATCCGGAGGCTGGGGCTCGGTTCAGATGTCACACTCAACGCAGGTCCTTAGCAGAACCCTCCTCAGAAGAGACGCAGAGTAGTGAATTCCAGGAATTCCCCAACGCAGTGGCCGCCAGGTGTTTTGAACTACACTTCCCATCATGACCATTAGTCAAGGATAATGAGGGTTGTAGTCCAGAACATCTGGAGGGCCCCATATTGGGGAAATGCCTGGCTTAGTGCGATGTGACTTAACCTTGGGTCTGGCCTGCTCCCCCCCCCCCCCCGGGAAATAAGGAGTCAGAAAGTCTTGTTTCCAGTTTTGCTGAATTGCAGCCTGTTGTGCCGTCCGGACCGACAAATGGTGGTTAAAGTGAAGTTGGGTTTGTTTCCAATAAGCTGCAGTTAAACGAAACCGGAGGCTTAAATTGTGATGCATGTAGGTGGGCAAGAGCCACAGTAATGACGCCCTGTTCACCCCCACGTTGGCACAGGCAGCGCAGGAGGACGGCCTTTACCAGGCCCAGGTTGTCAACTTCTGAGCTGCGGGCAGCGGCTGACTCCGCACCACCGGGAGAGGAGCAGCAGCAGCAGGCGCCGTGGGATCCGTGCCCGACCTCCCTGTACAGCTCCTGCCACCCGGAGGGATTCAGGCCTACGCCAGTTGTTTTTCTGCCGTTATGGTACAACGAAGATTTCTGGTGGAGGGCGAAGACGCTGTAAGGCAGCGTTTGCCTCTCCGAGGGAGGGGGGGGCGCTCAGGAAGCCCCCCAAAGTATATAGACATTCCTCTTAAACAATGTCTGTGTTTTAAACGGACACTGACTGGATAAATCCCAGGTTGCCTTGGATCTGGCGTTGCCTTGAGGGTTCTCTTGCCCTGCCCCGGGAAGGCTTTGCCTCACCTCGAATGCTGGAACGGATGGGCTGCAGCGGCCCAAGGGGAGGCGGACGGGGCGGGGGCTGAGCGGTAGACCTCACCTTGCCGTCTTCAGTTATTTCTAAGCAATAGGAATCTTTTTTTGGGGGGGGGGGTTGAGGGAAGTGGTGGTGTACCTATTACTGTACTACAGAGATCTTTTTAAAGAAATGTGAAATTAGTTGTTTTTTAAAGTCGGCTGCTTGGGTTCGCTTTGAGGTGTTTGTGTTGCAGGTGGAAAAGGGTAAATCTCTCCTAGGATGAAAACTCTCAGAGGAAAAGATCTTTTAGACTGACAGTTTTATATATGTATTAAAATGGAACAGGATTTATATACACTGAAAAAAACTACACTGGTTTTAAAAAAGCCTACAAATCTCATTTTAGGAGTAAAATGCAAAAGACAGCCAACCAACTCATTTCGGGATTACTGTTGAAATAGCTATAGTACCGTGCGTTTAATTTTGGGAATATTAGCAATTTATAGGAAAGGGAATAGGGATGGGGACGCTTAAGAACCAAACCCTATGATTTAAGAGGACAAGTTAGCTCATTAAAATGATTCTGAAACGTTGCTCCGTGTTCTGCTTTGTTCACTGCCTGTCATTGTCTAATCACAATTTCTTATAGCTAATAATGTTTGCATTTGGTGCCACCTGTTAGAAGCTACATCACAGGGGAAGCAATGCAGGCAGCTTCCTCCGACTGAGCAGCCCAGGGTCAATCCCCGAGAGGAGTTGTTTGCCTTGCTAAACACAGCTGCTCTCCAGCTGATGCAGGGTTGCATTTTGTGGAGGCTGATTGTATAGCGAGGAGCTTTGCTTCCTGGCAAGAATGCGGAGGGTTGCAGCCAGAGCGAGGTTTCTCCTCCTGGAAGTGAATTAACGGCGCCGAGGTTTTACAATAACAAAAGAAACCGCCTTCTCCCCCTCTTTCTGGTGCTTCTGTCCTTCAAGGTACCAGCAAGACTCCAAGGAGATATCACGCAAATAACTAAGAGGCTGTCTTAACCTATTTGTTCTATTTTGAATAGCAGGGAAATGATTTCAGGGGTTTTATTGCAGATAAGCAATAAAACATGTCTCGTTTCACAAAACAAAGGCCAAGCTTCTCTTCTCATTAACCATTTGGAAGACCCGTTTGCCTTGATATTTAAGTGTACAGGTTCGTGTCTCTTCTGCAAAGTCAAAACAACCTAAAAATAGCACAGCCCTGTTACCTTGATAAGTTTGGGAGAAGGAAGTGATTTCACTTGCCCTGAAGGTGGTGGTGCCTCTCCTTCTGCCTCTCATTCTATAAACCTGTGATGGCCAACGTAAGCCGTGTCCCCTCCGTGAGGGATATGGCCCCCTCGGGACTGCTGCCACCCCACAGGCAGATTCCCTAAGAAACAAGGCAAGCAACCACTGGCAGCAGCAGCATGTGCCCCAGGGAGGCTTCACGGAAGCCCAGTGCGCGCGCACACCACGCAACTCACCACAGAAGTTTCTGTCACTTTTTCTAGTCTTGGCCAGGGGGAGAGAAGCAGAGAATGGCCCCCTCCTGCTTCGGAGTGTTTAATTCCAGCACACAATGTAGAAGTTGAAACGGTCAAGGTAAATACACTTTTCATGCACGCATAAGAAGTTATAGTGACAAGCAATTTGTACAAAATCTTGGATATTTTTTTTAATGAGCAATCACTGCACTCCTGAAATCATTGTATAAAAACAGCCAGTTCGACAAGGAAAGTGAGCAGCTTTTAACTCTGAAGTGCTCTTTAAAACCACATTCTCGTCAGCTACACAGAGCACACACACAAAGGAAGCTTTTGCCATCTCGTCACAGTAGAAGCAGCCCTCTTCCTGCCAGAAGCAAGCGAGACTTTGCTGGAGACTTACTTGACGTTTCTCCACATTCAGCAGCTCCTCCTGAGGCTAAAACTGGCTCACCCTGGCAGGATGAATGGGCCAGAGTATTGCCCTGCTCCGAGGGATGATCAAACGGCCCCCACCTACCACACCGCTAGCCTTTCTTGCCAGAATCAAAGCTACTAACTCCACACTTGATCATTCCTGCCCACCTGCTGCTGACAATGGATGAATGAAGATACGACAGCAATATCCACTCACACTTTTCCCCATAGTATGTACAAATCAAGAAATAGGCTAGGACTAATGACAAGCAAGTATACTGCGAGATTGCACACTATCACAGACTTCCTTCTATACTCTTACAGAAAGGGCCATTAAGACAGCTGTATTTTTTAAAACAGTGGCTTCCTGACCTCCCTCCCAGGTAATCCTGTTCAGGGAACATGGCTTCCTTCCCCTCAGAGGAGGGTGCACGAGTTTCTTTTAAGGGCTGTTTTAAACACCGCAAGTTGCACAATACAGGTAATAAGGGTTAAAAACAGCTGCAAATTTTCATATAAAAGGTAAGCAAATAATGTCCCAAACTGAACCCTAAAACGTTTTACTCCATATTCTAACACCATTTCAATTTCTCTCTATGGCTGCTTTTGTTGATCTAAAGAAACCCAATTCTTTTCAGTTAGTGTTTGTTATTTTCTGGCATATAAAATGCATGTTAAAGTCTCTGGGGACACGGTTAACAGCCCGGAGCCACCGGTGGACCCAGTCTCAGGTTCTACCATTCAACCGTTGGCCTACAGGCCCGGTCAGTCTTGGGGCCCCAACTCAACATGTCACTCACGTTTCTCCATTGGCTGCTGGTGGCCAAACCCCACACGGAGGCCGGCTTCCTTCCGATGTACATCTGCAGAGCAGAAGGAAACCAGGCAGGCTGGCAGGCAGGACGTCCTCGAGGTGAGGGTGGGGAAGCCCATCCACCCGGTTGCAGCCGACTCCAGCGTCACTCCCCCGCGGGGTCAGGAAGAGGCGCCCGCAGCGGCCCCTGTGCTACCAGCTGAGGCGGCAACGGCGTTGTCTCCAGTGCCAGTCCCTGGCCGCCCCCCTAGCCGCCCCCGCCCCCTGGATGGCAGCTGCTTGACCCCTTCCCCAATGGCCACAACAAAGGCAAGCGGCAGCCCTCCTGGCGGCCGCAACTCCCCCCCCACCCCGTTGCTCACCAAAAGCCTCACCTGCTGGGCTGAGGCTTGGCCACCGTGCCCTGGATAACAGCCTTTTAGCAAACACAGTGGCTACCTCCCACAGAGCTACGTTTCCTACTGCTACTAGCAAGCAAGCAAAGAAACAAACAGATACTGCCTTCAGTTTCATTTCAAATCCTCCCACGTAAAGAGGAACCCTTAGAAGCAGACAACGGAACAGCGGCTGAATCCAGAGAGTCTTTGCTCTCAGCAAGTCACAAGCAGTGATCCTAAGGCACACGTCGGCCGCTCTGTCCCCCATAATGCATTGCTCCGGGTAGAAAAACGGTGTCCATTTCAGCTGGTTGTAGTGTGGTTCTCTTGCATGAGGTATCCCTGAACAATTCAGCAATTTCAAAACTGTTTTGTTTTTAATTTAAAGGCATTTTCCAAAAAAATTAGTATCACATATTTTGGGGCTATTCCTTGATAGAAACAAGCAGGCAACCTCAGTCACAAAATACTTCTGAAGGTAAAAGAATATGCAAAATGAAATGCACAAGCGAGCTTTTATGACCTTCCACTTGTGCGCTTCAGAGGGCCTTTTAGCACTCAGGATAAAAACTGGTTCCTGACATGGGAAACTACAGACTAGAGCTTACACTAGCCCTACAAACTGCAGTAGTTTTAACCCTAGTTGAGCCCAGGGAATTTGTGAGGATGCGGAGAGCGCTCTACCCGCTTCCAAAGCAACTTCCAAGGACCCCTGCCGAGAGGCCGTGGCAGCGGCCAGCTCTTCCACAAGAGCCTTGCGAAGCGTTTGCCATCTGGAGGAGTCTTGGAGGAGTCATGCTGCAGGCAGCGTCTTTCCCAAGACCCAGGAGGAGCAGGGGATGCCTTCACCGGGCCATGGCCTCTGAAGGGTCACTCCCTACATGCAGTTAGCAACACAGAAGGTCAGAATGACAAACCTGACAAGTGCTAGCATCAAAGACAGGCAGCGCTGAGCGTGCCGTTGTACAACTTCCGCAGTGGTGGTGGCTTGGGGTTTTTGTTTTGAGAGCGAGAGACAGAACCAGCTGCTGTCCATGGAGTTAACTCAGCGGGAGCGAGCTCACACACTAGGGCCCAACTGAGGAGGAGATGCTGGTCTTGGCAAGAGTGAACGGCAGATTCCCAGATCCAGACGGGAGGATCTCTCGTCCCAAGACAGACCGTGGTTGGCCTGGGAGAGGAAAAGCGCACGTTGAACCTGATTTGTGACCAAGGAGTAATTCCCAAGTTTTCACCTTTCGGCAGAAGATTATGGCTTCAGGGACGCGGCCTCCGGGCTGGAAGTAGCCTGCTACGGAAGCACTTTGGAGCCCTGACGGTGTTACCCTTGACGTTCATCAAAAGGGGCAAAGATCAGGATGACATAAGCAGGACACAGCATGAATCCCTCAGGCCTGAGGGAAGCCAGAGCTAGCAGAGACGAGACCCTGTCATCACGGCAAGGGCAGGGCAGGTTGGGAGGAAGCGGTGGAGGGGCGGGGGGGGCGGGCGGGGAACGATGTCCGGAGAGCACCCAGGCAGGCCTGCATTGGCAGGAAGGGGCCTGTTGCGCCTAAAGGCGTTTGTAGGCCTACAGCCGCCGCAGCCGCCTTGCTGGAAACGTCCTCAGCAAAACATTAAGGCAGAGCGATCACAGCTCTTCCTGCTTCCATGTTCACATGCTGCGAGAAGCGCAGCCCTTCTTAAAACCTGGCCGAGGTTTCGCAGGAGTGTGGCTGGCCCCGTTCCTCCCTCCGCTAGAGGAGCCGTGCAGCGACACGGATTGAAGGAAGCTCCCCGTGGATGTCAACTACGTCTCATTTCCACCGTTTCTTTCACATTCAAGACCTACTTCAAGTTTCTCGTCTACCATGTTTCAAGAGATGCCCCTGAATAGACTATTACGGTGGAGCCCATGGCTAGAAATGCCCAGAACCATTTGCCTAGCTGAGAGGAGGGGGGGGGGAGAGAAAAAAGAGTAGCGTGTCCAATGCCAGGGGGCTCTTTTACAAACCATAGCTGAGGAAGTGCAAGACTAGAATTCCACGTGACGGTCACTTAAGGGACAAGGCAAAAGAAAGCCACGGAAGCTTGCTTAGAAGCCAGCGACCCTCCCGCCTTTAGGAATACCTGGTCTTTGGGAAGGACTCGTACTGCTAAAGCCTCCAGGGCCCTCTCAGCCCCACACCCCACCAGCCAAACGGCACACCTCACCCCACTGCAAGGCAACGCTGCCCAGGGGAGAGGCCCAAATTACGGGCACCGACTGGAAAGCCAGGCTAATTCCAGGCACTTCACGGTGAGTCATTCCACAGCACCCCATGCAGGGGCAGGGGACAGGTTCCGGGCGGAGGGCCAAACTGCGCCCCCCGCCCCCCCATGGCCTGGATGAGGCCAGTGGGTGTGGCCAGGACCCCGGGGGCGCCATCACTCCGCCCGTTCTGCCTCTCAGCACGGAGGAAGAGACGGACGGACCACACTGGGCGAAGCAGCTGCAGGCCTTTGGCTTGGGAAGCAACAGCTTTGGCAGAGGAGGGAGGCAGAGGGGAAGGAGGCTCTCTCCTGCTCCTGTCCGAAGCAGGTCCGGGGCAATCCGTTACGGGGAGGAGGAGGAGGAGGAGGAGGAGCTTTAGCTTAGATCCACAAGGTGAGGAGAAGAGAAACTGAAGGAACCAATTGCTCAGATTAGAGACGCCAGCGCACACTGCTTCCACTGACGGAACCTGCCGAGAGGCGTAAAGGTGGCACAAGAGAGCGAGAGATTCAAAAACCTTGCGTATAAAAGATGGAATGCGTAAGAAGAGGGTGTCAGGAAGCAGGGTGGGGTGGGGTGGGTGGGGAAGTCGCAAGCGCGTGCTCCGGGGGCGAAGAGATGGAGTATTTCTAGTCAGCTACCAAGAGCAGGAGGATGCATTTCTATTCATGACTTATGTTTTAAATCCTGAGGCTTTCTGGAGGTCATCATGTTTAAAAGAGGTTGATTCCTCCAGCGCGCGCGCGCACACACACACACACACACACACACACACACACACTTCAAAAGGGCCATTCAGGGTCCTGCTCACTCTGGCAGCAAACCCACTGACATACATGTGATTACAACAGCAAGGGAAGCCACTTGCCCTCACAGCAGGATCCTCATGCCGGGGCGAAGCGAAAACGACAAGATTTCTAAGCCGAGGTTGCAGTGCTCCGTGCCCAAATCAAGTGGCAAAAGGAGGCAAGACCCCCGGGGGAGCGGCAGGCACGGGCTGAAACCTCCTCCAAAATGCCAGGCAAGACCCGATTTCTACTGGAAACATTTCTCCAACTGTACCATTCGACAGCCCCACCACCCTTCCAAAGAGGGATTTATGTAGACGTTGATTCTCTTGTTAAAAAGAAAAGAAAAACGTGGTGACATTCACAGGATACAGCGATGCCCCGGACTGCGGCGCTGATTTCTTGTACTCTTACGCACAAAGCGCTGGAGATTTGCCACGGCTTGGGTTGTTTCTTGGGAGTTGAGGAGTAAAAAGGTCAGCACCAACGTACGAAAGTCAGGACACGACGGGCCTCTTCAGTGCAGGATAAAGCCCGGGTTTGGCGGGAGGCGAGGCGGCGGTCTCTGGGGCAAGGCGGGAGGGTACTGCGGCGCAAACGGAGTCGGGTAACCCGGCGGCGGCATCTGGCTCGCAGATGGAACTCCCGTCCGCGGGGGGAGCGGAGGGTACGGGACGCTTGGATAGGGCAGGGCCGGTCCTGCGTTCATGGCAGCTGTGAACGGAGTAGGGAAGCGTCCTGGCGGGACTGCGGAGGCTGGAGGCGGCGGCGGCGGAGGGTTCCGGCGAGGCATGACGGAAGGAGGGGCGTTCGCCTCCGACACCGGATGCGCTGGGGGAGCGTCAGCTGCGCGTGGCTGAGGGGGGGCCAGGGGCAGCCGGGGCCCCTTCAGCACCATCTCTTGCAGTTTTTCTATTTTTACACGCCGCAGGTGAGCCAGTTTCCTTTGGTTCTGGTATTCATCCACAAAGGTGTCCAGGGGGACTTCGCCATCCAGAAACTTCTCAGCCATGTTCTGTCACAAACAGGGAACACAACGTTAGGAAAGGGCCCGTTTCGGAAGCATCACCCCCAGTTTAACACAAGGATCTCTCCCTCCCAGTCAAGAGAAAACCAGAATATGCTGGGGGCAGGGCAGCCCTTGCCCTTGGGAAGCCAGGGTCCCGACAGCCTTCCCCAAACTGGGGGCCTCCAGACATTTGGACTACAACCCCCAGAATTCTTGGCCAATAGCTGGGCTGGCCGGGGCTGATGGGAGGTGAAATACAATACAACTGGAGGGCGCCAGGTTGGGAACGGCTGGGATCCAAGGTCCGGCAAGGTTCCAGGGTCCCGTCCCCTGAGAGGCCTTCACCGGAAGTGCTGTGAACGGGCGGCGCCTCTTGCATTCAAAGAAGGCTGCTCTCCTGCTAACCTGAGGGCCTCTCCGTCCTTGCAATGGCCCAAGCGGCATCAGAAAACCAAGGATGACTGAAATGTGGACTCTCAACTGTGACCTGCTCTCCAGGCCAAGGGGGTGGGGGGTGGGGGAGAGCAGACATCTTAAGTTCATGGGTACACATTTATTCCCCAGTTTTATTTTGCTCCAGGATCAAAGCCCCCGCACAGCCCCCTCCCCATGCCCCCCTCCCTTTTCTCTTTAGGGGATTTTCTTCCCTGCAGAAGCTGCTATTGTTTTTTCTGTTTGTCAAGATTAAGGATTTTGAGGTCTCTCCAGTCTTGGAAAAGGCCTGAGGTTGACGAAGGGGATGAGGAAGTTTGCTCCCCTCCCCGCTGATCTGAATCTTCAGCCGTGGTCCGTATGTTTGCAACCATGACTGACATCGTACTTTTTTGCCTGTAATAGAAGATCCTCAGGACGATTTACTTATAGCGTTTTTGTTACACCGCCTTTCTGCCAAGAGCATGGAATCCAAGATGACTTAGAGAATTGTTTCATGCACACCACATGCGTGGCTTTGAATAGATGCAGCGAACGCTTCCTTTGCACAACGTGGCAGATGCAGCCAACAGACTATCTGCACGCATCGGCACGTGTGATGCCCAAGGACTGTGCTCGTTCACAACCCCGGCAGCTGAAGGGAGAAGCCCACAGAGCCCCACAGCCAGGGAGAGTGAACTCTGTGCCCGCGACCCAGCCCCTGAAGGCAGCCCAAGCAGGGGGCTCTCGCCTGATGTGGGAGCTACGCAGCGCCTGCAGCTGGCGCAAAAGGGAGGGAGGGGGAGAAGGCTGTCGAGCAGCGCTCGGCAGCACGGCCAGGGGCCTCGTGGGTTCAGACGAGCTGCTCTCTCCCTCAATCCCGCCGAGCGAGGCCCAGCCTGGACGGTCGTGCCAATTCCCCTGCCTAAGTCTTAGGGCCACGAGCCCAATTCTCTGGGCCAAACCCGATTCTGGATTCAGCAGGACACTAGGAAAATCCCATGATACGAAGACAGACACAACTCCCCAAGAGGAGCCACAGCACAAGCAGTCCTGGGATGACAGGCACGTGCAGGTGCATCAGACCAGATCTGGTGAGCCAAAACAGAATTCTGAAGCAAGGAGAGTCCCCCCACCCAATGCCCCAGGGGGTTGGGCGAGGCAACTGCGTAGGCTTCTTCCCCCTCACCTCAGTGTCTTCTTCAATTTTAGCCCCTTCGGTCTGAAGCAGTGCTAGGAGGGTCTCCAAGGAGGCATTGCTGGATTGTCTGTCTGCAAGTGGAACAAAAGCACCCAAAGCCATGAGTCCAGGCAGAGACGAAGAAAAGGCTCAAAGAGCCACACGACCCTTGTGCAATGCAGAGCGCACACGTCCCACTCGGCCAGCCTCAGTGCTTCCCCGGCCTGGGATGCCTGCTTGGCGGGGGTGAAAGCCCCCCATCCCGTCCTTTTCAACTGGACGCCCAGACGAATCACTGGCAGGACCCGAGCAAGACGCTGGAGGTCCTACGCGGCTGCTCCAGCAGCACCTCCACGCAGCAGCTGCTACTCAATCAGACGCCTCCGCTCCAGCCTCCCGTTCTTCAGGCTCTTCCCAGCCACCCTCCCGTTTCCTGGTGAAACGCCTCCCACGTCCTGCCTCTCCGAGCAAAGCACCATCCCAGCTGTTCGTTTCACTCGGGACGCAGCTTCCGGGGCTGGAAAAAGCCAAGCCGTAAGTGCTTGCAGGATGGGTGTGGGCCCGACTACAACTCGCCAGCACCCCTCTGCTTCCCAAGTCTGCGCTTGGCTTACCAGCCTCAACCGGAAACATTTGGCATCAGCTCATGCAAAGCGTGTTACTGGAGTGAGGGCAATGTTGTGCGGTGAAGCAACAGAGCCACAAAGCAGGAAACCCCGATTCAAACCTCATCTCAACCGTGAACTTACTAGGAGGCCTCGGGCTCCCTTCTTTGTCCTTCTCTTTCTCTTTCTCAGGCCAGCACAAGCAAACTCCCCTCCGCTTGCAAGGCAGGGAGAACAGCGCCAACCTTACGGGACTGTTATAATGAATGCTGGCGCGGGGTGCGGGTGAGCGTGGGAAGTGCTTGGAGCACTTTGCAAACCCGAAGTATTATTATTACTGCACAATTCAGCCCCACGGAGACATCGCGGGCTGGGAAATGAAAAATGACGTCCTTCCAAAACTACTGTGCTCTCCAGGGATCGGAACACCAACATGCAAGACCTAGAATATTCGCCCTCATCACAAAGAGCATTTCCCAAGTCGTCGGTCCGTTCCCACTGCCAGTAGCTCACTGCAAGCTATTTTTAATAGAAGACTTAGAACTTAAGCATGAGAAATTACTTGGATTGTTAACCAATTAAAGAAATCCTAGTTTATCAATTGACTAAGATTTAATTAATCTGCCCGTATTTGCATATTAGAATTAAGTTCTGAATGTAGTGCTCAGAAGTCTCCTACTCAACGAGAAGCACCTTTCAATTGATCAAAATGCTTTTAATTGATCCATCTGATCGACCAACTTAATGCAGCAGCCCCAGTGGGCTGAAACCCCTACTGACTCTTAGCAGCGCCTGGTCTTCACTGGCATCGTCTAAGTACCTGGAACACGTTCCAGGAAGAGCTTATCTTGCCGTTCTGCCAGATGCTTCAGTGGGGGGGGGGAAGGAGGGAAGAGGCAGAGACGGAAGGAAGGAAGGAAGGGACCAGTGTGTGTCGTCCCCCTCCACATCCCCCCCCGAGAAGCATTACCTAGTTTGGTTTTCTTTATCTGATATGCTTCAAAGAGAACGTGCAGCTCCTGGTACTTCTGCGTCAAGGTGGCCTTCAGAGCCTCCAGCCTCGGTTGGTACAAGAGGTTGCCTTCCGCCAGGCTGCGGTTGCTGGCAAGCGTCACGTCCTTGCTGAGCTGGACGTTTTGGGCCTGCAAGAGAAAGAGGTGGAGGGTAGAACAGGTGGGTCCCAGTGCAGACGCTGGAGCATTTCCAAGGTCCCAATCCGTGAGCCAAGACCATTTGGCTCCGCCGCTCTGCCTGAACTCTCACCTAAGAGCTGTCATGCCCCCCACCCCGGCGACAGAAGAGGAAGGGGTGCTGAAGCTCCGTGGCCTTGGCTGATGGTCCCCTCCCCTCCCCTCCCCCAAACGGTCTTCATTCCAGGGGATCCTTATAACAATTATGCAGCTTCAAGAATTGCAGCCTGACACTGCTTCCCTCCCCATCCTGGTAAGCATGCGGGCGGGCGGGGGGCACGGAGGAATCTCCGTACAGTGACTCAGCAAGTTGAGAAACACATTGCAGACTGGTATGACTCAGGGGCCAGCCTGAGCTGAGAGATTTTGGACAAAATACGTGCTCACGTGTAGAATTCGTGACTGTGAAACTGTGACTGAGCCAGGGGAGGCAGGAGAAACACGAGTGCTTTAAATATGAACCAAGGCCTTCATGTGCAACTCCACCAGAGATGGCCCTGCCCTGAAAAGGCTGGATGCCACCAAGGGCCGTAGGGCAAGAGAGATTTGATCTACGGGCACAATCCATTAGGAAGAGCTCCCGCACAAGCCCTATGGAAATGGAGGGGAGCAACGCAAACACAGACAGAGAAGAAGCCATTTCCAAGAGATGCTTAGAAAGCCAACGTCTACAGGGAAAGCTGGCTTGCCGGTGCCGCACATAATGAGATCTGAAGGTCAAAGGGGAGATGGCAAGACCAGGACTCAGCTGGGCAGCAGGATAATGGGACAGGGAGAACAGGGGTCCCGTCCCCTTGATCAGACAAATCTGATGAAGAGCTCTTTATTACATTCAGTGGTGAGCGTGCGCATATGCCACTCTCGGAAGAGACCGGAGGGCCTTCTTCATCCTCATATACTTCCTACAAGTTAAAAAGAACGGCACGCAGTCTAATAGGCTTACACAAAAGGGCGAGGAAATAAGTGAATCCCGGGACCCAGCGGAAGGGCGGCTGCCTGACGTGCTGCCCGTCCTGGCAATTCCCCTCCTGTGCAGGACTGAGGAGACGACAGCAGGGCGAGGGCCTCCGCCGGGTCGCTCTCCCCTCAGCCCCACACTCAAGTGCAACCCCTACCCCTCCGCCAAGATCTTAGAAGAAGCCATGCTCCAGTCACAAAGGACTCCTGCAAGCGCGCCGTCTCTCCTAATCCTGTTGATAAGGCTAAAGCCGCTGAAAGACCTGCGAGAGCCCGCTGGAAATTCCTGGGGGCCTTTGGCTGGCCCCTCCGGTGGACAGGACGCTGGGGCCCTCGCCTGATCTTCGGACGTCGCTCCTGGCTGGCCTTCTCCCGGGATCTTTTGATCTCCAGCCTACCTCCAAACATCGCTGCCGCACATCATCCTTAGCCCAGGGGTGGGGCAGGCGTCCGGCTTTCGGGAGACGGATTTTTACTAGCCCAAGTCCCACCAACCAGGACTTGGCACAAAAAGGAACAGGGAGGGCGCGGGGGAAGAAAGACACTTAAGGAATTTTGAGGAGCCCAGGGGTCTGTTTGGAGGATCTGAAGTGAACAGAGTTCACAGTCCTTCCCCAGAAGGACCTACGTGTGGTGACCCCAAGCGATCTTCATTTCAACAGAATAATTGGGGTGGGGAGAATCGTTTTGTGGTTGCGATCATTAAACCATTGGGTGTCAGAAATCCTTGCGCTCTCTCTCCTGCAAGTCGCCCAGAGATCTACACACAGATGCCCACCTACCTGCTGCCTCCACCCACCTCCTGCCACACCAAGCTGGAGATGAGCTTCTGACAGAGGGAAAGGGCAAAGCCCTGAGACCAGTGGTGAAGTTGTTCTTGACCTCACTTATTAATTCTTTTTACTAGACAACTCAATGACTCCCTGCAGACTTCTCTCTCCTAAGCCTTCCTAGGTCATCCGCTCTTAAGGAAGCCTGCCCATTCATCTGCCTGCTATTTATGTTAACATTTAGAGAGCGTGCACCCCCACACCCCCAACTCACACACGCCCAGTTGCAGCTTTTATATTAGACAAGAACCTCCCAATTAATGTCCGCCGGCATGTGGCCCTCAGCCGAATTTCACACAGCCCCACCCCCGCCCCCGCCTCGGCCCCCGATCCATTCAGAGCTGCAGCAGGAGACACCTGCCCTTTCCTTAGCAGACCGCAGGAGGAGGCAGACACAGAAGTAGCTAAAAGGGGCCAACCCACACACTTTGGGCTCTGGGCCAGCCCACCGCCAGCTTGAGTCCCGCCCACTGACAACTTGTGGACCCTGACAGATTGTTCACATGGGAATATGGCCCTAGAGAGGGGGGAAAGGGTTGCTCATCCCTTGCTCTAGACATTCAGCCTTGAGGAACCAAGGTACAATTTTGTGACTTGGTTCGCATGTAATGCTAATTCATGGGTTGTTTAACCCAAGAATTGGCATGGCTGCGTTGTTGTTTGTTGTTACTTAATCCAATAACAAAGCATGGATTAAGACTCTGGGTTGTTTGTCCCTCAACAGCCCAGAGTTCTGGATTCATACGTGGCGTCAAACAATCTGGGAACAGGCCATTCCTGGGTTGTTGACAAAAGCTGACGCAAAGCGTAAGTGGTGAGTGGGCAGGAAGCAGCATGCTCGCTGCCTTACAGTCCCAACTAACTTTGGGTTGTTTAACCCATACTTAGTCGTTATATGTTACCTGGGCCAGTGCATCAACCTAAAATATTTCCGTCAGGGGGCAATAAACACCGGTGTTCTCCCTGGCAGTGGCACCCACGGCTTTGTGAAGGAAGCCAATAGAGGAGCACTTTTCCACATGATAAATTAACAAAGGGAGATGCGGCAAGCAGCTTCCACATAACGTGGGAACAATAACGAGAGCCCTACTAGCTTTTTCCAACCTAATTACATCAGAATGCAAAAAAAGCTGCTTTCAAAAGAAAGTAAAGAGGCACATCATTTTTCTGAGATTATTCCTTTAGGAATAAGGAATTAAACCATTTAGGGCTGCGTCCAACGGGGGGAAACGCCTGATCCAGCAGAAGCCTCCAGCAGTGGAACAGGTTAGATTAGAAATAACGGGCAGGAAAAACAACACAGAGCTCTGCGGCACCTGAAAGACGAACACATTTATTCTGGCATCAGTTTTGTAGACTGCAGCCCACTTCAGCAGATACATGAAGTGTTATCAAATATATACAATACACAGGATGGGGTGGAATTGCAAAAGGCAGGAAGTACTGACAGTGACAAGGACATTAACAACAGTGGCCTTTCACAAAACACTCATGGCGAACAACGCAAATATCAGGCAGTAGGTAAGCCAATTCACATGTGTAGTGTGATAAAAATCCTTTATTCAAACCTCTTGTGGCAGAATTAAACCTGTTAATGAATTCTATGAGAAAACACATTCCCATAGAAAAAAGTGATACATGAAATAATATGCAAAACTCCACTCACTTAATGGTTGGTGTTAACAAGGTAAAAAGTTATATAACTGGCCTTTTTATTGCTAGATTCTATGACTTCATTATAGCAGCCTCAAGGAGTCAATTATACCACTGAGGCTGCCTAATTCTGGAGCTTTGCCTACCTGCAAGTGAGGAAGCAATTCCTGCTGGCCAGCATCTGTATCCTGAGGCCTACTAGCTACCACGAGGCATGGAAGCACGTGCTCCAACGGAAGCACGGACACCACCACATCTGCTTCCCCCCCCCCGCCGCAATATTTAGTCCCGATTCCCACGTGGCCCCACTCTGGCGACGCCACGCGTTTCCCTGCCCCCATTCCACAACACCGGCTGCCTAATGATGAATCGTGCTCATGAGACAACTTTACATGACCAGCTGCCATTTTACAGTATCTCAGTGTTGGTTCTGAAGGGCTGAGTAGGGGTGGGGGGATCCTTTTGGCCCCAGATCCCCCTCAGGTAGCGCCAGACGCCGTAGGGGCAAGAGAACTCAACACAGCTCCGCCGTGTGGAGTCCTCGATTCCTTTCTTCATCACCAGCGTGATTTGGGAACTTAGTTAAGTCACCTACCACTTATCCTGTTATTACGCATCTCATTCTTACACACATGAAAGGGAAGTATTACCATAGAAAAAATTTAAAATACATAAATAAAAAAGACAAAGGTCTTAAGTGCTAAGGACACCTATGACATGATAAAGGAACACTGAAAACGAGAGAAGGCAAATCTTTGCCCACCCCCACCCCCCTTTGAAGGACGATGCAAATGGCCTATGCTTTAAGTTACGCACATCCAGTGAATCCAGACAAAGGGAAAAGGGCTCTTGGTTTTCACGTGTTCTGCTCAACCGTTCTCCCAGAGCTAGAGTCTTGGCACAGCCGGGGCCGACTGTTCCACCCAACACCTCCCCACTCATCGTAACCCTATTTTCTTGCTTTTTTTTTCCTACTTGGGAATTCTTTGTCAACCCCTGCAGGGTACAAAACCTTTCTAAGACTCATGTTCATCAACTCACCTAGAACTGAAAGTCCAATATTCGACTCATGCTACTGAGGCTAGTTTCAATATTAAATTAGGATGCAGAATAAATTCACAGAAAACAACGCTACAACACAAGCAGCGCACAAGTGCAATTCCATACAAAACACGAAGCCAACTGAGAAGTTAATACGCAGGTCGAAGCAGGCAGCGGTGCCCCAGGACTTCAGGCAGGCGCCTTCCCAGCTCGACCTGGAGGTAGCGGGACCGAACCTGAGAATTCCTGCATGCAAAGCAGAAGCCCCTCCACCGCTGAGAGATGGTCCTTCCCGTAAGGGATGGCGATTGCTTACGACCAACGTCCTTGACTGATTTCGCAGGTTCTGAGAGGTTATTTGCATATTTCAAATGTTAAAGGGATTTCATCATGTGGATTAATGTTATAGTTCATTGTTGCTCTGACCTGTAATTGACATTAACATGAGACTATGGGAAGAAGCTCAACTATGTCCGTGTACAATGAATGCAGTATATCAGGAATACACTCAAAACCCATCTTTATCAAGGAGATGAAACTAGAGGCTTAACATGTCTGGCTGTGGATTTCTTTGCATTAAACAAAAAACAGGAAGACGTGGTAAATAAAAGGATAAAATGGAAGAATTAAAAATAAATCTACGGAGGACGGCTGAAGTCTCCCATTTTAAGTAAATTAAAGAATCCCACCTGCTTTGAAAATGGAAGTGAAAGTTGACAGAACAGCTTGGATTGTTTAAAACATCTGCTGCAAAGATCAAGGCCCCAAGTGGTATCAGAAGCACAATTCCCTCTGAATGTTTTCCAATTCTCTCACTTACGTCCCATTCATTTTGTGCTGGAACTCTGATATTTATATAACATCTACATCGTGACTCACAGAGAAAGATTAAACACATCAGATAAAGCAGCCTGGAATCAAGACGAATTACAAGCAAGCTACAGGCCACGTCACACGCTCCAATAAAAGAGGTATGTCAATAAACGCTAGGGATACGGGGCGCAAACGGGGCACCCCACAAAAGAATGGCTTTGTGTCAAGGAAGCAAAGCTGAATACAGGCAAATTCACCTCCTAATGGAAGCTCCTTCAGGATTGTCAGCAAAGAGGGGGGGAAACCCATTCCAGCCGGGGTTTTGATCTGGTTGCTGGCTGCCGACCTTTATGGAGAGAGGGGTGGGGGTGCACAGCCCTGTTAATTCTGCCCGCCTCTTGCTGGCTTTTGACACCACTGACCATGACGCCCTTCTGGATCAGCTCCCATGGGATGGGCACGGGAGGCCCCATGTCACTGTGGCCCCCGCCCTACTTACGGGATCCAATTGCAGGCAGCAACCTCAAGGGCTTCTTCCTCGGCTCCTCGGCAACTGAGCTATGGGGTTCCACAGGGCACCAGCTTGTCCCCAATGTTGTTTTGAAACTGTCATTACATGTGAACAGCCGCAGTATAAAGAAGAAGCTTTCTATGATTCCAATCCAAGCTGGAGGTACCCATTCCCCTTTTCGCGGTGCTGGGGAGAACACAGAGCACAGCGGAGGTCTCTGCACCCTGGTTTGTTTTAGAATTCTCTGTTAACAACAAAAATCAAACAGAGTAGTACAACTGGTTTCGTCTTTGTCTCTTGGAAGCCAAAACTATTCAGATGGCTTTAAAAAAAATTAAATGTGCTTAGATAGCAGGCCTAGACTTATTCTAGAGCAGGACGGGAGTCTGGGTATTTTCACCGCAGCCTATGATTAAGTAATCGCCCCCCATTACATAGCTAGCAGCTGCCATATGGAGCCCTGACCTTCTCTTCTGTGTTTCGAAGGGGGGGGGGTGGAGAAAGGAGAGAAGTGATGTATGTAAAATAGCAGTTTTCCTGCCACAAAATTACCAGTTAACTACAAAAAAAGATTCATAGGCAGGATTCGCCAAGCTGAGTTGTGGGAAACAATGCCGGCCCATAGGAAACAACCAAGGGTGCAACCACAAATACCTTGCGAAATGCGATATCTGAAAGAGACTAATCCCAACTGCTCACCACAATCTGGCAAATCTAGTTATAATCATAATCTGGCTTTGGCAGACGCTGCAGCAAGGAATTCCGTCAACATTTCCATTAGAAGTCGTTTTTTGTTTTGTTTTTAAAAAAGGGGGATTCACAAACTTTTTACTGGGACAGCAGCTGTTTAATATTAATCTTGACTTTTCATTGCAGAGCTCATTCTCTCCTGGCCCAACGCGAGAGTCGCACATTTAGCTCTCTCGTGCCCACAGCGGTGCGCGTACCTTGAACCGAGGCCCACGGAGGCTTTCGTTTGTCGGCCACCCTGCTTCCGTGCCCACATCCGGATACATCCCTGTCCAAGACTTTCACTCAACCAGCTCCACTGCTCTCAGGCATGGGAAGGTCTCCTGCTCCCTTCCTGCCCCTTTTGCTTGGAACAGCCTCCCAGGGCGACGGTGCCAGGACACCACCCACTTTCTTCAAAACTCTCCTCATAACCCCCCTTTCCTGCGACACCTGGAGTTCAATGCCTGACTGCAACAAAGCCTGTAAACCGAACCACAGCACGAAGCACTCGTGTTTGCATTTACACCTTTTAATTGTTTTACTCTTTTGTGTAAGACGGACTAGGACTAGGACTGAAGGGTGGTGTAAACATACATCATACAATTCCTTTCCTGTTTGCTCCTTTCCCCTGCCGTCTCCCTTGCATTAGATTTTAGATTGTAGACACCTCAGGGCAGGGACCTGTCCTCTTCTACTCTGTGAAGTGGTGCGCACACTGATGACTCCACGTAAATAATCAACAACACCTCAGATGCAGAGCAGCTGCCCCTGAGCACCCAACTGTACATCTCACCACTGAAGGGAACCATGAAGCCTGGTCGCGCGCAGAGTTCACACAACCTCTGGCTTAGAGCTGCGGAATGGCGAGAGACCCGTTACGGATTCAGCCCATGTCAGTTTGAGACAACATGCAGAAGCAGCTGCAAACGAGGCAGCAATTGCTGCTCTTTAAAACACGAACTTCAGCCCAACCACCTGCCAATACCTCAAGAAAATTCTTGATCGTGCCCTTGTTTTTGTCATTCAGCCCAGTGAAGTAAAGCAACACTGGTGGGTGGGTTTTATTTGGTTTCCCTCAAAACAGAAGTGGGAAATGCTGCCTGCGTGGGGAATTTTAAAGTTTCGGACCGCAGGGGCATCTGTTAGAGCCACCGGTGGGGCCACAGCCGAAGGGCGCTTCAGAGGGTAACGGCATGTCAAGGAGGTCAGGGCCTCCTTACCTTTAACAACTGGGCAGAAGAGGGGATTTCGGTAGCCACAACTTCCTGGCAGACTTGACAAGCTCCAGCTACCAAACCACCCTCTTCACGTGACCGTTGAAGGAGCAGACTCCGCTCCATCTGGTCCCGCAAGAGGCAAAAGCAGGAGATAAGACAAATGTGATGAACCACGATAGTGGGGACCGTGCTGCAGTTGGGCGATGGGTCTGGAACGGTTGGAGAGGAGGAGGCCGCGCGAGTGCAATTCCCTGCCGCACCGCCATTCAGCGCCCGAAAGGCTCTTTGCTGTCTGGGAACAAAACACATCCTGGCTTCCCCCCCTCCCCAATCCAGGCATTTATCTATACAGTAGGGGAAGTGACCTCTGTTGACAAGAGCACAGAGGAGGAGCCTCTGTTACATAACACAACTGCTCAGATTCTTTTGACTCAACTTATTTTCAGAGGGCGTATGCTTTCATCTAAACAATACTTTTGCCAGACTAGAAAGTTTGCTAGAGACAGGTAGCAGGAAACCTTTCACCGCACCATGGCCAAATGCACACACACACACACACACACACACACACACACATCATTAGGAGCTGAACTACCTTCCTTCATACCATGAAACTGCTTCATAATGTTGCAGAACACAAAACGAGCGTCATGATCATCCTTCTCAACGCTTTGGTTCAGCTGCAGAGAATCTCTTGTTCACCTTGAAAACTAGAATTGCACCATAAGCTTGAGAGCTAGAACTGATTTTACAAGCGTTACACAGCTCCAAGTTATGCTGAACCACTCATTCAGACCCAGGAAGATACTTTGGGCCATTTTCAAAACAATGCTCAGAACACTGGGATTGGTGGTGGTGGTGGGGAAACCAGGAGAAAGTTAAAACTAAGAAAGCACAAAGGAACTGCATTATTTTCTACATCTGGCAGAAGAGGGGGCCGGGCCCATTTCACTGATGCAGGAGTGATTCATTCTTATACAACAGATCATTTAAGTCCAATCTTAAATATTACATTGAGGGGTTTTTTTTAAAAAAAAAATCGCACTCAGCTACATTTCAAAAGAAAAACTACATTTGTATCTTGATATAGAACCAAAAATCCAGTAACCCCTTAAAGACTAACATATAAACACATCTGGAGGGCACCAGGTTGAGCAAGGCTGTCTGTATCAATTTCCAGAAAAGTCGCTGTGGGGCGGCATCTGATGAAACGGACTCAGCTTTCATATGGCCCCGTTCAGACAACACGCTAAACCATGCTGCTTAACCACAAAACGGTTAACGGAATGCATTTTGTGGTTAAGTGTGTTGTCTGAACGGGGCCATATGAAAGCCCACAATGCTCACACATCTTTCATCAGATGCCGCCCCACAGCGACTTTTCTGGAAATTGATACAGACAGCCTTGCCCAACCTGGTGCCCCCCAGATGTGTTTACTCCAACTCCCGTCAGCCTCAGCCAGTGTGGTTGGCCAGGAAGACTGATATAGAAAGTTTCCAGATTATTTTTTTTGCCAAATGTTCCTACAGGCCCACCCTGCCATTCAGCCAAGATCCTGCCTAGGGCCCTCTGCTGTGTCCTGCACCCTAGTTCCAAGGTTCAGCCATGTTAAGTTACAGCAACACACACACACAAACCAGGAGTCTCGTGCAACCTTAGGGACTAACTGTTTTCCCCCATAAGCTTTTCTAGTCTGGGTTCATGGGTTAATATTTAACCCATGATTCTCAGGGACACACAACACATGCGAGCCATTTTTGGTTTCTGTAAACAGCCTCTGACCACACCAAGCGAAGGTTGTCAGCATGACGTGGGAACCTGAACTGATGGGTGGTTTAGGGGCTAACAACCCAGTGGTTAACCATGGTTTGTTGTTGGGTTAACCACTGGGTTGTTTAGCTCTTAGACAATCCATCGGTCTGTGTTCGCATGCCACTCTGACAAGCTCAGAATGTGCTGACAGGAGGTTGTTTACTGAGACCGGAAGTGTCTCATGCACAGAACACATCTCCACTTATCACGGGTTAATTAACCCAAGGCATGTCACCATGATGTGTGATCAGTCCTAGCGACTAATGCCAACGTCATCAGGTGCATAAAAGACAGAGAACTACTATTTTTTCAAAAATGTATGCAAGAGGATGTTTTGTGCATGTAATGAAGTGGGTTCTAGCCCCCAAAGAAGCTTTTCCCACAGCCCTACTTGGTTCTTAACCTGCCACAGGACACTCTCCTCTTTGCATGGGCCCATTCGGTCATTTCCCAGTCACTTACTTTCAGGCCCGTCTGTGTTGGTGCAAGACTAAGCCATTGTAACATTCCCCCAGAGGCCCAGTTCCCATCTTATGGCCCGTTCTGGGAAAATCTCACTAGAACTTTGTGCCAGAGGGGCAGAACAGAAGCTTATCTTTGTTAGAGGCAGGCGTTTCCTAATTGGCTGACCACAAGAGAGAAGAGAAAACCAGTCTGTAGTTATAGGCAGGTTTAATTAGCAGCCTTAAAAACCTAATTTCATGTTGGCAAAAGAGAACATGACCACATTCATAGTGCGGTTGGAGAACAGCAGAACCAAGGAATCTGGGGATGCAGCAGCTTGCTTTTCCCCCTTTTGACAGCAGTTTACGAGAACACAATGGACTAACTATGAAAGCGCGACCAAATTTGCCATTCCTGAACCTTTCAAGAGTCTTCTGTAACATTACAGGTCAATGCTCCCACTGTATTTCTATTTGACACACAATTTCCCCCTTGATGGGCCACTTTCCATTAGCTGAATGATAGAAACTCATCCAAGATTTGAACGGCTGTATGCACGGAAAACTCCACGAAGCTGACCTTTCAGCTTTTGGAGAAAAAACAGAAGTCCACATTCCCAGGAATCAACGCCCAAATTCTGTACTCCGAGGCAAAGGTAACCCCTCGCAAGGTCCTCTGGTTACCTACTCTTAGCTGGGAAAATCACTGGCTTAATAGAATCATAGAATAGTAGAGTTGGAAGGGGCCTATAAGGCCATCAAGTTCAAACCCCCCCCCCCCCCGCTCAATAATATTATATTGACCCTGTCAGGAGACACCTTAAACCACGGCTTTAACCACAGTGAATAAAGCCATGGTTTAAGGTGTCTTCTGAACAGGGCCATTGTAGATTTTTAAAAATATATAAGGGTCTTATTCTATGATTCCATGAACACTTCAAGTACATAGGGAAAACTAAATTAACATGGAATAAAAACGAACAAACACGAATAGCTTGTTTCAGGAGTGGCATGAAAAGGCATTTTAAAAAATAGACTTTGAAAGCAGTAGATGGTTACTTTCTAGGTTCCCTTCAGTGGGGCGGTGGGGAAGCTTATTTAAACATTAAGTAGGTTTTCTCGTCTTTGGACTCCTAGAATTACAAGTTTTATTCAATAAAACTTTAGGCCTCTCTCTAAAGCTGCCACGTCTGCTTTTCCTCTTGAAATAATCTTTTCCAAGGCATCAGCAAGCCATCAAGACAAGAAGTACCAGAGCATTTGCATGTCTTTACATTTTTTCACCTCTCTGTCTCTCTCTCCTCTTTCCTATCCAAAACACAAGCATACTCCTAGAAAAACCTTGTAGAGAAGCCTACAAACAATAGGGCAGAGACTGCATGATGTTTAAGTCCTCCACAGACCTATTTGTGACCTAGGTTTGTCTCATGGCAACTCAGACTGTGCAGAGATCTACTAAATTAACACATCTGGCTGCAAAAGTAGCCAAAAGCCAGACCCTCCAACTCTTGGACACTTTTTTTTTTGCATGAATTTAAAAGCATGAAAGGACCTTAGTTTCTACTGCAAAGTTCCCTTATAGCCTTGAAAACAAGGGGCACATTATCAGAAAGCTTGATACAATCATAGCTACAGAGAGGAACTCTATAGCTTCGCACAATGACTTTCCAGTAGACCTGTAGCCTAGCTGGTTCTCCCTGCTGATAGGCTGGCTTTTAGGTTCTGTGCAAGCCGGTTACCAAGGAGTGACTAGGAACTAAAGATCCTCCCTCCCTTTATGAATTCCAGACAACAAAAGCGCACAGAGTGAAGGAGCAAAGATTTCTAAGGATTCAGAAGCCCTTTATTGGACTGGTGACTCCACTAAGATCTCCCAGAAAACCAAGTAATTCAGGGCTGCCTGGGTGGGAGGGAAGGAAAAGCTGGCACGTCTCTCGTGAGCCTCACAGCTGCACAAAAAGCTGAAAAGAAGGTAGAACAAGAGGAGGCGAGAAATCACAAGTCTGGAAGGTGTGGATTTAGTAATTAGCAACGCTTCTTTGCTACATTTGAGGGGGATTTTTTTTTAATCTCCAAGGTGTCAAAAATATTTACTTTTATAGAGGAAGAATAACTAGCTTAGCTTCACTTTCTTCATGCTCCTGTGATTTCAAATACAAGGAAATGCATAGAAGAAATGCCTGCAAGTTTATCTCGATGGCATAGTAAAGAAGAGAAGAGATTCATAGAATAGTAGAGTTGGAAGGGGCCTCCAAGGCCATCGAGTCCAACCCCCTGCTCAATGCAGGAATCTTCCTTAAAGCGTACCTGACAGATGGCTGTCCAACATCTTTCAATCCCAGGGAAAGCATTGGGGTCAGTGCTCAAATCATGGGGGGGGGGGGGGCAGAGAGAGAACAACCCCCTCACCTACTATCACTTGGGGAGGCAGACATGGTTTGGCAAAAGTTGGGAGTTTGGGGATGTGGCCTGTTGATTTTATTACCCTCCCACCTTACCCCAATTCAAGCGCAGGAGAGGGGAGCAGAGAGGAGACGTGCTGCTGCCTCTGTGCTGCTGCCTCTGCCTCCGAAGCAAGCAGAAATTAACCCTGAATTCAAGCTACCCCCCCCCCCCCATGGGATAGAGCTCTAGCAACTGCCTTCCCTTCTATGGGAGCACCTCTTACGCCAGGCACATTATGGCTCCAAATAATGAACCTATCGAGTTCTACAGGACAAGAAATACAGACCCAGGGCAGCTCTCATTTTTAAAGATTTGATGAAGGGGAAGAAGAGAATAGGCGTTTGCATTAAGCTGTACAGGGAGTCTAAATCTGGAGGCAGGTGGCGGAGGAGCGCAGAGCGCACATACCTTTGACTGATAACCCAATTTATTTCCGTGTGCTCAGAAGGTGGCTGTGTGGGAGGGTGGCCAGATGTCAGACCTACCCAAACAATAAAGCGTGGTCCTAAACGGAGGGACTTTAATTCCCCACAGACTGTGGCCCCACCAGTCACGCTCCCCTACACAGCCACTCCGCCCTCCCTACCCCATTCAGAGCTCAATCTTTCGCTAGCTGGACAGCTGCAAGACCCAACACATGGTGGGGGGGGGCACACACCCCTTTCCTCTACAGGCCTTAATATTTCACAAAGGGATGGGTGCAAGTCACAACCCAAATCCAGCTTAAAGGCTCTCTAGAACAAAAAAAACTGTCCTACATGGATGTCGGATCCGAAACATTTCAGCAAGAGGGAAGGATCGGCCTTCCAGTCCCCGTCAGTATCAAGAGAGGGAAGACAGTGTTGGGAGGAGGAGGAGGAGGAGGAGGAGGAGGAGGAGGAGGAAGAGCGCTGGATAAGTGCCAGGGGCGCCTCCACCTCCCCTAAGCCCCCCTTGGGATCCAGTAGGAAGACGGGGGTGGGGGTGGGAGGCCGCCCCCATAATCCCGGGGGCTAAGATGTAAAGCAAGGGCTGGGGGGGAAGAGCACCTCTCGACCCCCCATTTCCCAGGCAACAGGGGCAAAGGGGTGCGGCTAACGGGGCAAATGAGATCAGGTCCCCACACAAAGAGGCGCCGGCTTGCCCCCCTCCCTCCCTCTCTCCCTCCCTCTCCGGACCCGGCTCCTTCCCCCGGGCCGCGTCGGCTTGGGAGGGAGGGGGGCTGATCCTCTCCCCCTCCCACGCATGGCAATTGGGGTGGGGGCGAAGGGCTGGCGCCGCCGGTGCCCTCCTCCGGAGCGGCCACCCGCGCGCATGTGCTGCCACGGCCTTTACTTCCGAGTAAACATGTCCTCTCCCCCCCTTCAAAGCGAGTCAACTCACACCCGGGACGCCCATGTCCCGGCCCCGCCGTCGACGCCTTTTCCGTGCTTCAACGTGGCCGTAAACATGCCTCCCCTCCGCAACCCAACTTCTAGCCACAGGAGGATCGGGGCCCCGGCTGGCCTCCCCGCACCCTTTTCTTTTAAGGGAAGGAAGGGGTCGCGTCGTTTCCCCTCCGTCGCTTTGGAGCGGAGAGTTTTGCTCCAGGAAAAGGGCCTCGGCAGCCGCGGAGACGGAGCACGCGGAAAGCGGAGCCCGGCAGGGAGGGACGGAGGCGCTGGCGATGCCGGGGCGGCGGCGGGGGGAGCGGCGGGGAGACGCCGCACGCCGGGAGGGCCGTTGGGGCAGGGGGAGGGGAATGCCTCGGGTCACCCCCGGCAACAGGGACAAAGCTGGCAACCTCCCTCCCTCCCTCCCCCCTGGGTCTCTGAGCCCCCCCCGCCCCCGCCCTGAAGGCCCAGCGCCCCCTCCCCCCGCTCACCTCCTCCATCTCCAGGGCCACCGCCTGCAGCTGCTCCTCGTCGTCCAGCAGCTCGTTCAGCTGGTGAAGGCTCAGGCCCTCCAGCCGCCTCACGTCCACCGCCATGGCGAGGGCGAGACGGTCGCCAGGCTTCGCTCCGCTCCGCTCCGCCGAGTGCTGCCTCCGGACGCTCCGGCCGAATAGTGCCGCTGCCGCCCCTCCCGCCGGAAGTGCCGCGGCCCTCCTCCTCCCCTCCCCGACTTCTCCAAGCACCCAGGTAGGGGAGGGGCGGTGTGGTGACGTCACCACGCCCGGCGCGCGCCTCCCCGCCCTCCTACTGGGGACACGCGGCGCGTGAAGGGGGGAGGGGGCGCCGCCGCCGCCTTGGCGCGCGCTCCGAGCGAGGGAGCGGGAAGGAAAAGCGCGGGAAGGGGCCGCCGCCGCCGCCTCAGGGCCCCGCTGTGGCGAAAGCCGCCGCGCCTGGGAAGACTGACCCTTCAACTAAAACTTAAATGGCTTACAGAAATTAAAGTACTCAACTTAAACTGGTTTTTCTTTGTCTATTCTTTTGCAAGTTTTGTATTACTTTTATATATATATATATATATATATATATATATATATATATATATTAAACAGCTCGTTTAATTAATTCCGAGTCCAGTTTTCAATGACAAGAGTTTTTGTCCCTATTGACCTCACGTAGGACGCTCCGGACGCATTATTGGCTGAAGAGCAGCATTAAAATGCTTAAAATACAGAAGTATTAAAAACCTCAAAATCACATCATTAAAACAGGATTGCAATTGGGTTTTATTTTTGACTGCTTTCCATAAGGACTTGTTTGTTTAATTGGGAAAGTCATAAATTTGTTTGTGGGTAGAAAATGGGTCTAAAAATATGAACTGCATCAACAACACTGGTTGTCATGCCGTAATGAACTTATTCATCAACAACAAACTCAAACTATTCAAAGCCAAATAAAAAACAAAACCACAGGAAAAACTACGACAGCAAAAGCCTCCAGCGGCTTCAGTAGGGTCCCACTGGATCCCTCTTCAGCGATGGAGGGCGAAGCTTCATGAGCGGCTGCCCCTGCCCCTGCCCCTGCCCGCCCGGAGGGGCCTCTCCCATCTGGGTGGCTTCCAGAGGGGAACGGTGGGCAACACCCTGGAGGCGAAGGCTGCCCGGGGCTCCTAGGCCCGAGGGCTCTGTGCCACCTCCAGTATCCGAGGCGGTAAGCCTGTGTGCACCAGTTGCTGGGGCACATGGGCGGGAGGGTGCTGCTGCGCCATGCATGTCCTGCCTGGTTCATCCCGGGCCGAGGGCTGCCTGGCCCCTGGGTGAACAGAGCGCTGGGCGAGGTGGGCCCTTGGCCTGGTCCAGCCTCGGGGCCCTCTGCTGTTCCTTTTCCCTTTCTCTCTAGGGGGGCCGACAAGTGGGCCTGGGCCGGGGCCTGAGGCCTGGGCCTGGGTGGCTGCTAAGGACAAAAACACAAAACAAACCTCATTATGTAAAAATAAAACCTACAGCCGATAGCTACTATGACAACGCAGGCACCACTGTTTTAGCGGAACAGGGAAAAGAAATAATTAGAGCCTTTAATGAGTTTTTTCCTTTCGGAAGAAATAAACGTGCCGTGTAATGGGAAGGATTAGGAAGTCTCTTTTTATAACAAAAAACCAACGAGTGGCATTTCTTTTACCAGATAGTTCTAGAACAGACACTGATGCACTCTTGATCACAGAATCATAGAACGGCAGAGTTGGAAGGGGCCTGCAAGGCCATCGAGTCCAACCCCCTGCTCCAGGCAGGGATCCACCCTAAAGCAGCCCTGACCGAGGGCTGTCCAGCTGTCAGGGGGTTGGACTCGATGGCCTTGTAGGCCCCTTCCAACTCTGTTATTCTATAATTCTATGCTTTACTAAGAAGTAAGATGGTTAAGCATTTTACTTATTAGTTCAGATTGAAGGTTTGGAAACGTTGTGGAACAATTAAATGTTAATATTGAAATAGCACTCATATAACAGGGCCCTTTCAGATGCACATTCTTGCTTCGCTAAAGCATGGTTTAGCAAACTGGGAATGAGTATCGGCCCTGCACAATCCTTCCTCGTCCCTCTTGCCATATGCTGTCCTTAGCACACTGATCCTAGTTCGTTTAAACTACAGTTCTCTGTTACATCTCAAATAGGAAACTGTAGCTTACTGTCCGCTTAGTTAACCAGGATCTTAAACTGAAGTTTGAAGTTAAGATCTTGATTAGTGATCTGACATTAAACAGTTCTGTACAGCACCATGTACATTAATGGTGCTATATAAATAAATAATAATAATAAATAATAAAGTTCCCTGTTTCAGACATAAGAACTGTAGTTTAAACTTATCTTGGCACATCAATGTGCAGAGCACATGAGCCGTACAAGCTCATTACCAGCTTCTTAAATGCAATTGTATGTCCAAACCAGTCCAATTACTCCTTATTAAGTAGCAATTATTGTAGATTACTGCATACCTATTCAATGTCTTTCTTCATTGGTATTGACAGTAGTCAGCAGCTATATGATGTAATATTTATTACTACTAACGTGCTTCTTTTAACAGAACTAGCAGTCATTACTCATTTGGATGGAACCCTTTATGCTGCTGTTTTAACTGCGTGTGCATTTTCCCCAGTGTAGTTTACTATTGTGCTATGGGGCACCATTGCTGTTACTATGCATTGATGACATCTTTTGGTGCCACATATGGTAGCTTTTTGTATTTGTTATTTTCATACAGAGCAGACCAGGAGGTCCCTCAGAGAACGGCTGTAGCTCAGGGATAAAATACACGTTTCAGTCCCTGGTGCCTCCATGTAGGGCCGGGGGAAGCTTCTTGTCTGAACCTCTGCTGGTCAACGCTCTGAACGCTACAAGCAAGCAGCTAAACAAATCAGCATATAAACTGCTTCCAATGTGTGATGATGAGAGGTTTTCTCTCCCCGCCCCCCCCGCCCCATCTAACATTATTGGAACGATTGCCCTTTGTTTTGCGGAGCTCTTAAGACATAACCACGCACTGCCCATCTTGAGAAGCAGGTGCGTTCATACAGTCCGCGGGGCCCACAACAGATAGGCCCTGCAGCCTTCACTGCTCCCTTATTCACCCACATAACTGAAACGCTTCCTGCATAGCAACATCCCAGCGGAAAAATAAAGGCCCCTGCCTCCCCCAGGAATGCTTTTTGCTACTGGCAAGGCACGTCCTCTCCCTAATTACTCAGGTGTAGTTGTGTTCAAGAGCTGGCAGGGTGGGGCAGGTGGCCAAGCGGCATTCGTGTTGCGTAAGAGCCCTACCTTGCCGTTCAGCGACTACGCCTACCTAATCACGGAGAGGCTTCTACTCGGCTGAGTGAGCAGGGCAGGCGGAGTTAAAACACAAGTGAGAGAACACAGGAGCTCAAGTGCTTTTGTCGTGTCGTGATGCTCCCTGACCTCAGTGGCTAATGCTGCGAGACATTTCGAAGCAAAAGAACAAAAACACACATCAAGGAAGCACTCATGGACATTAATGTGCAACTTGGCCTTAGGAATTCTTATGCTTTAGCTTCCAACAAATAACTTGCAACCTAAAGTGGGCAGTGTCCCAGCATCTGCCCATGGCTGCAATCCTATGCGCACTTACTTGAAAGTAAACCCACTCTACACAGTGCAAATTACTTCCAAATAAATATTGGTAAAGCAAACAGTATAAACATTTACAATTCTGAATTTTATTATTTTTTTAAAAAAAATCCAGATCTTGAAGGTTGGGAAAATACTGTTTTAGGAGGTACCGTCAGAACGAGTATTTTAAGTTTGTGTTTTGTTCTGAAAGTTGTATTACCGCAAACTTTCCAGGACTCCCTCATACAGCTATTAAATAAGAGCTGTTATTAAAGGACAAAAGTGCCAAAAATTTACCAGAGATTTGGTGGTGGCCCCCAGACTATGGAACGATCTCCCAGACGAGGCTCGCCTGGCACCAACGCTGCTGTCTTTCCGGCGCCAGGTTAAGACTTTCCTCTTTGCCCAGGCATATGGCGGCACATCTTAATCACCCACGTTTAGGTTTTTTAAACGGTTTTTAATGCTTTATGTGTGTATGTTCTGTGTTTTAGAATTTTAAATTTTGTATACTCGTTTTTATCTAAATTTTAGAAATTCTGTAAACCACCCAGAGAGCCCTGGCTATGGGAGCGGTATATAAGTGCAATAAATAAATAAATAAATAAATACCCACACACCCCTGCTCACCATCACATTTGTATCTTGCCTGTCTTCTGGGGAGCCTGTCCTTCCTCCTTACTCATAGCTAAATTTAGTGGGATTGGGGCCCATGTCTATTACGTAAGGTACTTTGCCATTCAAGAATGCAAACTTTATTTTATCCAATTTAATTTACTAAAACAGCACCCCCAAATGATTATATCACCACAAAGCATTTATAACACCTGCAAAGGGCCATGGCCTCCTTGGTGGAGGCGGCCTCGTGCCGCCCGTTCTCCCGGCGGGGGAAGTGAAGGGCCTGCTGTGGCGTATATACCCACGCACCCTCTGAGACCCAAGTGGGATTGCATCCTATAGATCCTTAAACTCTTTACACGCTGAGGCTCTGGGCAGAGACGTCACACAGAAAACAAGTTACAAGGCGGGGCTTCTGGTCTGACTGGGGCTCACTGGTATGTGAACTGGGCTAAGTGAGCATTCGCTTGTAGATATGTCAACAACGTCACAGCTGATCATTTACAGGCAGGATTTCCTGGTTGTGAAACTAAATAGGGCAGCCTTGGCTCATTAAAAAAAACAGCCTGGCAGGGTGGAGGGGAGAATTCATTCAAGGTCAATGAAGGAGGTATTCTTTCATTTTAAAAAGAAGTGCATTTACAAAAACGTCACTGTAAGGTAGCGTTCACCTATACGTGGAGCCAAAGCACTGTGGTTGGTGTGTGTGTGTGTGTGTGTGTGTGTGAGAGAAAGAGAGGGAGGGAGGGAGGGCGGGGGACGACGACACACACAGTAGTAATGGCGGCAAGACCAATGGGATCTTACAGGTAGAGCGAGAGGAACGAAGCCTGGGCACAGCTAGAGCTGACAGCAGCACAACCCAAACGTGGCCACACCACACCCTGTCCCGCTGGTGAAGCCTCCGCCCAGGCCGAATGAGGAACGTCCAGGACTCACGTGAAGATCAGAGATGAGCCACCCCACTCATGTGGGTTTTGGAATTTTGCGTAAGGCCAACTCAGTTAGCTTTGCTCATTGTTTGGCTGACTATCCCTTTGTGGTTTGTTTTACTGTTTAATAAAATGTAGCTGTACCTTCTTCCCTTTTGTGGTCTGAATTCCTGTTCCCAATGACACGGTCTGTTAAACCTACAAGCTGACGTGTGCCATCGCTTTTGAGAGGCACCCTGTGCCCGTGTACTTACGGATACACTATTATTATTATTATTATTATTATTATTATTATTATTATTATTATTATTATTATTATTTATATAGCAGTCCGGCCCCTTCTGCACACGCTGACTATCATGGTGACAGCCTGTTTGTTCATAAAGAATTGGCACCCAGCCTTCCTGAACTAGAACTGCGATTTGAGGAGATATTTGACCCGATTCATTTGTAAATGCGCTCTCTTTCTGCTCAACCACACCCTTGACCAGGTACCCTTTCAAGGTTAGCTTCTGCTTGCTTCTTGGGTGTATTTGTGTTCTATGAGTCACCTTCACAACAGTCTGCAATGGAAAATCAGTGGAAATATAATTTGCAAGTCTAATCTTTGCAATTCTTTACCACTCTCTTGCAGTGGGGCTGTTAAATTCAACCAGCTTGTTCAAGCCACCCTAAAACCCAGTTGTGTTCTGCTTAGCAAAACCAGTAGTGTAGAAACAAAATAGCTACAGGTAAGGTGGCAAACATAAATCAAGGTACACAAAACAAGGTTGGAAGATGTAGGGTTTGCGGAGCAGAACTGCCACTTTGCACACCTTCACTGCCTTCAGCACAGAAGCCCCCCCCTCCCATCCTGAGTTGAGCTCTGAAAATAACGAATTCTGCAAGCGGAGGTAATACGGAGTAGCCAGTGCAAAGGCAGGCAGGCAGCAGTGCGCCTTCACACGCCTGTCTTGGCACCCGCCAAGCTGTCCCACGCCTCCTGCTGTTGGTTTTTTTAATTAATACACCAGTGACAAATTGTACTGGTTCTGAGAGAGAGAGAGAGAGAGAAGGGTGGACCCAGGCTTCAAGCAACAATGGAGAGGCAAGACTGGCAGCAGCCCTGGGGCTCAACTGGGCATGTGGAAAAGCCAGAGAGAAAAACCAGGCGCCTGCTGCAAGTGGAGAAGCCACCGTGGCATCGCTTTAAACACGCGGGCCTGCCTCCAAGCTCCAACGTAAGGAGCGGCCCGGGACAGAGGAAAGGGGGCACCCGGGAGGGAGGCCCCTTTCCTTCCAATCCCCCGTTCTAGTAGTAGCTGTTGAGTAAACATTTGCACGGAATGATAATGTGAGAAAACGGGCAGGTGTGAGACTGCTGTGCTGTTCAGGTGAAAGCCTCACCTTGGGTGAAATGCCGTGGGGCTGCATGTGATGGGAGCAGTCCTCTTACGATTGCCTCGTGGCAAACACATTAACAGCTTTTGGCTCTGGAAGCTGCAGAATCCCATTCTCGGCGTCTTTGAGCAGGGCTCTGTTGACAACACAAAATGTCTTTTAAATTAACCCTAAGCTCTAACAAAGGAAGGTTGGACGGTATATTCACGCAACAAGGTGGTAGCACTCGCTCTAGCAATTGCTCACAGGAGGCCGTCCAGCCTCACCCCGGAGGCAGCAGACTTCTAGAGGGAAACACGGTGCTAAATCTCACCCATGTGGCTGGTCGTTTCGAGGGAATGCTCTGCAGAGAGCAGAAGAGAATGAGGAAAGCCCCATCGCTGGTGAGTCAGCGGCACCTCGTTGCCTGCCCTCAAAGCCACCCATCCATTATGCCATTAGCATCAGCAGACCACAGGCCGGGAATCAATGGCCTCGTGTCCCCCGCAGCCCCAAAACAGAGGCCCTGGGTTAGCAAAGGCAAGCCAAGCAACCAGGCCTGTGGGGAACACATCCGCAACACCACCACCACCTCTAGTACATGAGTCACCATGACGTGCGGCAGCCCCCCGAGGAACCAGTGTGGACGCCAGGTCTTTAGGGGGTTCTTTCTCAAAGCGGCAGCCTTCAGCGAGAGGCCCCCGCTCAGCCTTTGCCGACCTCGGATTGCCAGATGTTGGACTACGGCTCCAGCCACCACTGACCAGTAGGCACAATGGCTGGGGAGGTTAGGCGATTCAGGCCAAGATTGCCTGGGAAATCAAGGCTGCCTCAGCTGGAAGAGGCAGGGCCTTCCAGGGCTCCCTCACACTGCCTCGGGGAGCGTCTTGCACGCCCTGGGCAAAGAGAGAGCGAAGGGCTCCGCTTCGGCCGGCCTTGCGGCCTCGCTCCCCTCGGGAGGCAGCCATCCCAATAAGCAGACGGAACCCCATTTTCCCCGAGACAAAAAACAGAGCGTCAGAGGTAGTCTTTTTTTAATTTTGTAAAGTGTGTGTAAAATATTGCTAAAATATCATATGCTTCTTTTAAATATTGCAAACAACAAAAATCTGCCCCAAAACACAGCAGCATCAAAGTATCAGAAAAGGAATTCAAATGAGCTAAAGTGCTTGAGGTCATTTCACAACCAAGTGCAACTGGAGCGACTAGAAAGAGGGAACCACCCACCCACCCACCCACCCGCCCTCCACGCGTCTGAAGTTGCTCAATCCTCCGTTCACAGTCTAGGTTTTTGGGTTGATATATATTTTTAAAGCACACGTTTGGCTGCCTGAGAGCTCCTTCTAATCATTTATGGAACTGCAAAAAGGCCGGGCCAAAGCACGCGATGCAAAGAGGAGCTGGAACGGGGTTTTCTCTGCTCCCCCACCGTTTCCCCACAATTAACAGAACAAACAAAATGAACAGAATCATCTGAAGCCGGATGACGGAAGAAAAGTAAAACACGGCCTCCAGCTCTCACCAATTTATCTGCAACTGCTAACAAAACCTCCCTGCTTTAAAAAGGGTTCTGCTGGGATTTGCCCTCCCCCACCTCAAAAAAACCACCCACCCACGGGCACAGTCTACCGGGGGAAATGTTGGGAAAATCTCTCCCACAAGCCTCACTGAAACCAATGGAAGCCGCGTAGGAGAAAAACCCGTGTTCTTGCGTAAGTCCTACGTCTTTGAATTGTGCTCATGCAGGACATGTTCCCAGTGGAAGGTTTCACGCCTGATGTGAGGCATTCAAACCAAAATAGGAACCTTGACTGCTCTTGCAAAGGAACGTCTTGAAAATAGGATTGTCTCGTTTGCTGTGACTGGAAGTGCCCAATTCTCAGTGTGCAATTCATAAACAGAGAGAGAAAAGCTGCAATTCCACATTGCAATTAAAAGTTGCTTCTCTTTTAAAAGTGCCTGCCTCCAAAACCCAGTGCTGACCAAGGGGCCTGAGGAAAGAAGGGTCTTTCCCAGGGCTCATCACTGCCATCAAGGCATTTGCTGCTGCAGGCCAGGGATGCAACCCACCAGTTAGCTCTGGTCTAAGCCCCATCGCTACGGGACCCATCACAAAAAGGAAGAATGGTTCTGGATGCCCAGTTTAAGCAAGCCTCCAAAGCTCCTGCCTTAAACCCCCCCCCCCAAAAAAAAATCACACACATTCGTCGTGTGAATATCAAGCTGCACGCTTCAAGTCAGAGGCATCCAGGACCACTAGCCATTTTTGCAAATCCTGGCTGTAAGCTGGCCAAAATGGCGAGCCAAGAGCCCGAGAGAAAATAGGCTTCCACGAGCTCACCACGCTCAACGGCCCCCATGGAAGTAGGAAGGGCGCCTGTAGGCCCTGGAGCCGCGCCCCATCCCAAAGCCCCTGCTGCCTTCAGCCCCACCTCTAAGCCAGGGTTTCCTCCCCCGTCCACACACAACACAGCGCCCTGCAGAGATCCGCCACCAGCCATTACCCTTCCCACACAATGCCTGCAGCGGCCTAAAATCACACCCACCCACCCTGTTTATAAAGAAGAGCACGTTTTGCCTGCGTTTCAGTGGAGGAGGACAGCCGGGGGGGGGGGGGGGGGGAACGGTTGGCCCACCGGCTCCCTTTTTGAGCAGCGCCCCCTGCTGTAAACAAGCATCCCATCACAGCGGAAACACTGGAGAGGCTGCGCTGAAGAGGAGGACGCTTCCGTTGGGAAGGGGAGGATTCCAACGGGGGTGGGGGTCCTCCTCAGCTCTGTCACCTCCGACAGGCTGCCCCCCGCCCCCGGCTCAACGTGGCCGAGCCCAGGCGCCCCTACAGCCGGAACGCTTCGGCCAGCCCCGCCTCCGGGGACTCCTTCCGGACGCCAGCCCCACTGCTGCCCGGCTGGCCGCCGTCCCCCATGCCCAGGATCTGGCGCTGCACTAGCTTCTGGTAGAGGCCGCCTTCTTCCATGAGCTGCTCGTGCGTCCCCTGCTGCACCACGCGGCCCTTGTCGAGGACAACGATGTTGTGCGCTTTCTCCACAGTGCTCAGCCGGTGGGCTATGACCAGCACCGTGTGGCTCTGGACGTCTCCGTAGATGGCCCTCTGAATCTGCCGGGGGAGAGAGAATGAGAAGAACGGCAGAGAACAGGACTCGGTGAATTCCTCCGTTCCAGTTCCCAGCCAGAGCCGCCCCAGAGGTGGAAGCAAACGGACCAGGAACAGGAGTCTTCCCCCGGAATCCCCGTGCAGAAGCGACAGACGGCTTGGAAATGGCCAACTCTGGTCACTTGGGGCGAGTAACAGCAGCTTCCAATTGACGAAGCAGGGAAGCTAGTGCCAAACACCCCCACCCACCCGCCCCTCGTGTCTTCCTATGCTCAATTGTGCTTTCAATTTGCTCAGGGATGGGACGGGACGGGATGGGCCAGGGTGTGCGACCTGATCCTGCCCTCCCTCCCTCCCTCCCTCCGAGGCAGCGGGGGGAGGGGGGGGCATGGCTCTGTGGCAGAGCCCTTGCTTCCCATGCAGGAGCCCTCAGGTCCAAGCCCCGGCAACTTCTCATCCCAAGGGACCTCGGGGGCCAAACCTGGGGCAGGGCGGGAGGGGGAGACCCTCTTCTTGAGATACTGGAGAGCTACTGCCAGTCCGACGAGATACCTGGGCTGGACCGGACCGAAGGCTGGGCTCCGTATGGAAGAGACGCACGTATGGAAGAGAAGGGGCCACAGCACAGCTCCCTGGCAGAGCACAGCTTTGCTTGCATGCGGAAGCCTCTGGGCTGAGCCGCAGGAACCTCCAGCTGACGGGATCTTATCAGGACGGACGGATGGACAGACGGACGGGAAGCCCCACCCCCACCGCCCTGGGAAGCAGCTGCTGGTCAGTCTGGAGTTACATGAACCCCCCTGCCCCCATCGCATGGTGGTGTCAGGTGGCTGTCCCCAACCCGATGGCTTGGACTGCAACTCCCATCGCCCCCAGCCAGCCCATCTGGAGGGCACCAGGCTGGGGTGAGAAGCTTCCTTGCAGTCGGACCGTGGGCACCCAAAGCCTCTGCCTGAACAAGGCCAGCCCCCCGGAGATCCCGCTCACCGCATGTTCGCTCTCTGCATCCAGGGCACTCGTGGCTTCATCCAGGATCAAGATGGGGGGGCTCCTGATCAGCGCCCTGGCGATGGCCACCCGCTGCTTCTGGCCACCAGAGAGTTGGGTCCCCTTTTCTCCCGCTTCTGTGGGGTCAAAGGAATGGGGAAGAAGCATAAGGCCATCAGAAGAGCCACGCTGGATCAGACCACAGGGGTATGTATCGGGACCAAGGCTCCGTGGCACGTGAGGGTCAAGGATCGGGGAGGCAGAGCCTCCTTGGATGGAACCAGGGCCTCCGCGGAAGAGCTTAGCTGGGCCTGGCAGACAGATTGGGCCACCAAGACGGCTTGCCGGCTGTCTTTTAGTGGCTGGAGGTAAGTCTCTGTGGCACGCGAGGTTAGGGTCAAACCTCAAGTGAGGGAGGCACGGCTCCCCGGGCAGGAACCAGGGCTGCCAAAGAGCCCAGCCAGGCTACACAGACAGAATGCCGTTTGAGACGGGGCAGATCGCGTGAAAACCAAGAACACAAGCACATGGGCTTGGAAGAGAGAGAGGGAGAGAGACGGCCCCCGTGTCCGGGGGTGGGGTGGGGCGCCACCCACCTGCTTCTCCAACCTGGAGGACCGGCACGACTTGTACGTTCAACCCGTTCTCCCAAAGGCCCAGTGAAGCCGGCTTTCCATACCTGTGTGGTAGCCATCTTGCAAGTCCGTAATAAAGGTGTGGGCGTTGGCCTTTCTGGCAGCCTGGACGACCGACTCATAAGGGACAGAGGCCAAGCCGTAGGAAATGTTTTCTGCAATAGATCGAGCAAAGAGAACCGGCTCTTGGCTCACCAAGGAGATCTACGGAAAGAAATGGGAGACGGGGCGGGGGGAGGGGGAGAGGGGGAAGAAGAGAAGGCAGGAGGAGAACAGCCGCCCTTGAAATGGGCCCTGCGAGCCCTGCCTGAAAAGGCATCCGTGGTTCAACAGAGTGTGAATACCAGGAATTAATTACATGACTTCCTAGTCTTGGTTGAGTAACGGCAACCCCTCAGGGCGCAATCCTATGCATGTTTAGACAGAAGAAAAGGCCTACAACTCCCAGCATGGCTGGCTGGAGCACAGGATCCCACCTTTCTAGCCCTTTTCATTTGCCAATGTGTGCTACAGCTACTGCACGGGACTGTCCTGCCGGCCACCGGTGGCGCCCGTGTGTGTGCCACGCTCATTGGCCAAGGGCCACGTGGGCCCTTCTGGACTTGAAAGGAAGGAGAGATCCTGGGCAGGTGCCTTGGACCCAAGGGGAGATCTGCAACCTGCATGAGACAGCTGGCACAAGTGGACCCATTCTGCCAAATGTGTTCTGGTTCTGGAAGCTGTAGGGAGAGGCCAGGGGTGACCGCAAGGCACGGAAGCCGCACCTTGGGCTGCTCAGCATTTAGGATTTCAGCAACAGCCATTTCAAGCATATCTTCACAGCCTGAAGGACTAGAAACTTTCTTTCTTTCTTTCTTTCTTTCTGGAAACAATGATTTCCAGGAAGCTGAATTCTACACTTGCGGAGAGCCGGCTCGGCCACCCCCAACACCACTTGGAGCGAGGAGACGGTTACGGGCGCGGCGTACCACTGAGTGCAGGTACTTGTGCTCGTACATGTTCATGGGCTGCCCGTCCAGCAGGACTTGCCCGTCTTGGAGGGGGTAGAAGTTTTCCATGATGTTGACGCAGGAGCTCTTCCCGCTGCCCGAGGGACCCACCAGCGCCGTCACTTTCCCAGGATGGAGCGTGAAGGAGACATTCTAGAAAACAAAAGGGTTTCACCCCCCAAATCTTCACACGTCTAATATGCATCATTTATTAACTTTACTACATTTCTGTACTACCCTTTCAATTCAAGTGTTCCCAAGGCAACTGATAATATATATATATATATATATATATATATATATATATATATATTAATAATAATAATAATAATAATGATAATAATGCGGTTTAAACAATTGAGTGCATGAAGCCATAGAATGTTTTCATAAAACTATTCAAGAGCAAAAAGAAAGGGGGGGGGAATTAGCAAAACTCGCTTCTGGTTAAATCCCAGGCACCTGAAGGGACGAAAAGGACTTTACTACTACAGCAGAACGGCAGTAACGTGAGCACGAATTCCGCTTCCTGCTACGGTAACAGTCTCTACAGGCCGCTCGCGTCCCTTCTTTAGGCGTGGAAGTAGTGCAAGTTTCAAAAAACCAACGGCTGTGGGACGATGATGAACGGCACTGGTCAAACGGCGCCCGCTTCCTCTTCCAAGCAGAGGGTGGCATCCCCTCAGGCGGTGTGCCCCTGGCTGGGAGGTGCATCGGAGGCTTGCGGGCCGCCCTGAGGAGGGCAGGACAGCAGCAGGCGCCTTGGCTTCCAGCCATCTGTGCCCTGGGGCACAGCGCTCTCAGATGGATAGAGAAGACCTTCTTACCTGGCCTACTCACTGCACAATCCTCAAAGCAGCTACGGCAATTAAAAGTCCGGCGATCCTTTACACCGGGGCGGGGGCACCTCAGGCCGGGGGCTTAAGCCTGCCCCTCTGGGGCTCCCCTGAACGCCCCCGCCCCTAGACATACGCTGCTGCTTTGGGCATTTGGGACAGAGGGGGGGGGTTTGGCCCCTCCCACCACTGGAATGCTGCAGCCCCCCTCCCCCGAGGAATTCAGCCCTCAATCCGACAGCCGCTCTGCTCCCTCACTGCGACACGCCCACGGAGGCCAAGCAGCCTGGAACTGGGCAGATGGGGGGAGGCTTACCTGTAAGACGCGGGTGGCGGGTCGGGTGCGGTAGGCGAAGGTGACATTCCGGAACTCCACTCGGCCTTCCAGCTGGTGGGGAGCCAGGGTCCCATCGCTCACCAGGGCCGGCTGGCGATCTATGAACTCAAAGACCTTTTCGGCCGCGCCAACTCCCTGCATCAGGCCGCTGTAGACCGAGCCAATGGACTGAAACAGAGGAGACACTCGCAGGGCCGGCGCTGCCATAGAGGCAGCTCAGACGGCGACCTAGAGTACCAAGCAAAGGAGGGCACCGAACAGCGCGCCCAGAAGCCGCTTCCAGGTGCGCTGTTCCGAAGCCGCCGCCCCCCAACCCCAGCGTCTTGGCTTCGAAGCCAGCTGGCTTTGAAGCCAGGATGCTGGGGTTGGGCGGCGAGGCGGCGGCTTCAGAATGGCGCGCCCGGGCACACCATACTGAAGCTTCCGCCCTGCCCCCTAACCCCAGCGTCCTGGCTTCGAAGCCCGGAGCGGGTGCTGGGGTTGGGGGGCAGCTTCAGTACGGCGCGCCTGCCTAGGGCGCAAAATAGTCTGGCACCGGCCCTGGACACTCGGGGCGTCACAGCGCCGAGAAGGCGCTCCCGTGACACAATGGAGGAAACCTGGAGGGAGCCTCTTCCTCACAAAAACATTCCTTTTGCAAGTAAGACAGGCGGGGGTCACCAGGCTACAGGCAGGGGCCTTTCAGTTAAAATAAATGGAAGCCCCAGGAAGGCCACGCTCAAGGCAAGGCCCTCAGGAGCTCACCATCCGCTTCAGGACACGCTTCACCCATTCACCCCATGGGAGGGTTTTCCCCACAATGCAAACTGCGAGCCCAAGCGGGCCTGATCGGGACTAGATCAAACCAAAGGCCCGTCTGGTCCAGCATCCCGTTCACCCCGTGGCCAACCTGCGGCTGGCGGGCGGGGGGGAGCCCACATGTCAAACCTGAGCGCAATGATGCTCTCTCCCTCAGGCCTTAGCCGGGGTCAAAGGGTTGAAGGCCTCCTCCAGAGCACTGGGCATGTGCTGCCTTCCTGTGCTGGATGGGTGAGTCTAACTTGGCTAAGTGCTGGAGGTGTATTACAGCGAATGCTTCTTTTAACCACATTTTTGAAATGCCCCAAAGTTGCCTCCTTTTGAAAGTTATTACACGGGTAAACTTTGTATTGGAAAACTCTTTAATATTTACTGATGTAGATGTTCCCTTAAATTATTTAACTGCTGCCCGGTCAGCATAAATGGGTTTTATGCACCCAAAAGGATAAATGCTCGCCTCCCGTCACGCAATGGGATGAGGACTTTCCAATGCTATCAACATTCAAATGAGTGGTCTGCTCGTGTTGGGGTTTATGTATAATCCGCTTTTTCTAGAGTGTTATAGCCAATTGAAGTGGATAGTCTTAATGCATGATATCGTGTGTGAGAGACAGATTCTTTTTTCTATTCCTTTTTATGTTTTGTTTCATTGAAATTGACAATAAAAATTAACGTAAAGAACTGACACCAGACGGCGGCGTTTCTCTCAGAGCGGGAGAGAGCGGCTTCCAGGTGGACCCCACTCACCTCCATGCAGTCTCCCAGGACAAATTCATAAATAATGAAGGAGATCAAGTTCCCGCTGGTCATCCGCTCGGAGATCACCAGGTGGCCTCCGTAGTACAGGATACTGACTTGGACGATAAGGAGGGTGAGCTGAAACCGAGAACAGACGCGCAGGCTGAGAAGCAGGAGTGAACATTCCCTCAGGTCCCCTTGAATGGCCACAAGGCATTTCCCTTTGTACAGCCATGTGCCGGAAGCCAAAACATACGGGGCATGGGCAGAAGGCTGGCTTGAACAGAAACACACGATACAGGCCAGGAAGACAAGAAATTAATGCCAGGTTTTGACGGAGAAAATAAGATTTTGTGCGCAAAGTATCAACAGTTCATTTAAACAACCTGATATATTTTTTAAAAAAGCTCTAGCAATTAGGACGGAATGAAAAGTGCTTCAGCTGGGGAATGCGCGGGAGCCACTGCGGGAGCGCATGCGCTGCGCACTGACACGCGGCGCCCAGCCCAGGACTGGTTGGAGAGCGCTAGACGATCCTACAGGGCTGCCAACTCTGCTCACCAGCGTATCTGGCTCTGCTCACAACTGGCCAGTTGTTTTCCCCCCGGGGCTCAACAGCCCTTCACAGGGAAAATGCTCTGAGGCGCCACATCAGCCTTTGGCTGGAAAGACAGGCGGGCGAAAGCGGAGGGGGCCGGGGGGGGGGGGGGAGGCTTTCAACCTACCCCGCTGGACCACACATAGTACGTGTACGCGCTGGCTTCCTTCTTGTTGAGCTTGTAAACTTGCTGCAATTTGCCCCAGTAGACGTCGGCCTCCGCCGCCTCGTTGGCAAAGCTACGGACGGTCTTCATGGCGGAGATGGTCTCCTCGGCAGTGTTGTTGGCTTTCGCCAGAGCATTCTGGACTTCTTTGGAGAGCTTCTAAATGGGGGGGGGGGGGGAGAAGGGGGGTGACTGACCAACAACCAAGACAGGGAGCAGCCGGACGTTAGTGGGGATCTTCAGAACCCCCCAGGAGGCCCAACCACCGAACACCACCAGCCCTCTTATGTCGAAAGCTTATAGCTTGTCTTTCCAATGAAAACTTCCGAAAGCAGTTTAAGACCAATGCAACTGCAGAGTGGAAACCGATAAATCAAATGGAAAAACTCCCCTCCCCAGGGCTGCATATCCACTTCCTGAAGTGTAGCAATGGCTGTAATGCTGGTTTGTGGCTGGTTTGTCAGGGACAGTGAATAAAAAGAGTACAAACTGTGGTTTGATATCCAGGCTCGGCAGCCCTCATGAACCACGGTTTGTAAGCTGGCACAGATTCAGACGTTACGCCCAACCGTGGTTTGGCTTTGCATGTTGTCTAAACACAGCAATGATCTAACCTGAGCGACAATCAAGCCTGTATCCTGCGGGTATCTCTAGGGTTAAGGGTATTCAGTAAAGCCACCACCTCGAAGGGCGCTGCCCATGGAAACACTGACGGCACCTGGAGGAGCAGGGCCTCCACAGCACAGCTCAGCCAGAGGGCGGGGGCAGAAAGCTGACCTGAACCACACCAGCCCCACGTGGGGCTGATCAGGGCCACGTGGAAAAGGCACAGGGGCCGCCTGCGGAAGGTTTTACTGCAGCCAAGGTTGAACTGAGTGCAGAACGGCAGAGCCGGGAGAGCCAGCGCATCCGTTAGGAAGGTCAATAAACCAGCTGCATCCCGCAGCCTGTGACTGAGCAAAAACCTCCCCGGCTCCCCTGCGTCCTGCTTCCAGCACAATTAATCCGGCAACCCGAGAGCCAAGAAGCTGCTGCGGGCCGCCAGCCAGGCCGCCAGCGACTCAACGCTTACAGAGTGCCCCTGTGTCGGGAGCCCCTGGCCCTGCCGCCGGATCACGCTGGGGGAAGCACACAGGACGTGGGCAGGGGCAGGGGCAGGGCAGGGGGCCTCCTGCCGACTCACGGGCAACGGCTGGGGCCCCAGGGCGGAGCGAGACGCCAGCCAGCTCGCAAACCAGGAAGGACCCTCTGCGGGTGCGCAAGGTGCCCCAACTGCTCAGGGCAAGGGCCTGGCCCGCCCACGCGCACAAAGATGGTGCTGGGATTCCCATGCTGGCTGGGGCTGGCAACGCCAGAGAGGACCCGGCCCTTCCCTCCATGTGCATGCGCTGGGCCCGGCTGTGGTGGTCGCGAGAGGGAGAGGCTCTCTGCTCATGCCTGCAAGGACCCTCACCCCAAAACAGCCCGCTGCCAGGACGGAAGGCGGGAGAAACGTGCCAGGGCAAAGCTCAGCGTTCCGGCCTCCAGAGCCTCACCTTGTAGTATTTCCCGTAAAGATCCGACATGAGCATGATGATGGGGAAGCCCATGAAGGTCACCATGGAGAGCTGCCAGGAGAGGCTGAACATGAAAATGATGACGCCCGTGGCCTTGACCACGTTGCGCAGGAAGATGTTGATGTTCTGAGAGACCAGGTCGCTCACGATGGTTGTGTCGGAAGTCAGCCGGGAAATAATGTCGCCTGGGTGGGGAGCGGGGAGAGGAGAGGAGAGCGCAGCAGTGGTGGGTGGCAGAGCAGGGGTCAGCACCAGCGCGGCCTGGCTAGCGGGATCCCTGGGGCGGGGCTGTCTCTGCCTCCGCCTCCGCCTCCTCCTCCTCCTGGGGCCGCAGGAGAACTGCGCCGCTTCTTTCCAGGAGGCACAATCCCGTAAAATTATGGGGTTTTAAAGAAGTTACTTTGGAGCGCTATAGGTTAAATCCCTTTACAATCCTAATAAATGCACTACTGAGTTTTTTAAAAAAATCTATCCAAAAACCATCCAATCACAAGACAGCATCATCTAACAATCAAAAAGCTATATATATATGCCAGTCGGTCAATCAAGAGCATTAAAAGAGCAACCCAGCCCCCCCCTTTTGGGGGGAAGCCCCTTGGGCCCATCAACCTGTGTGACGATCTCTCAAGAGTCCAGCGTTTCCCCCAAAAGAAGCCCACCGGTTTCTCCCCTTCCCCATCCCTCGGTGCCAGGGATGGGGAACCCCTCCCCACCGCCCTGCCCTGGGTGCATAACCCAGGCTGCCAAGGGTCCCCAGGCGGCCAATGCCCTCCCCAGCCTCACCCACCCCCCTCGCCTCGGTGTCCTGCTTTGATCTCAGTTTGCTCGTAAGCGCTATAGGGAAGGGAGGGGGCGTCAAATCCTTGGGAAAAGCCCTCTCAGTCATGCAAGGTCAGCTACAGAAATGCCCATTGTTTTAGGAGTCCAGGCAACCTGTGGCTGGCTTGCTGCCGGACGGGGTGGTGCTGAGCACGCCCTCTCCGCTTTGGTTCCCCATCTGTAAAATGGGAATCATGACTTTGCTCAGAGAGTTGCTGCACATTCTGAAGGTTTGCCCAAAACATGGAGAAGGGCACGGATAAACGAGCCCCCCGTTCTGCCACAAATGGCACCCAAGGCAGCGGAGAAGAGCAAAGTGCAGATAAAGACAAGATCTCGATTAAAACATACAAATAATTCAACTGAAACACAACTGAAAGATGACAATAAAAGAAGCGGAAACCGCCAGTTAAAAAACCACTTTAGCCACAAGCCAGCTCACCTCTCCCTGCCTGCCTGAACAGAAACGTCTTTGCCTGCTGGTGGATGACGGCAAAGAGGAAGGAGCCAGCCGAGCCCAGCCGAGCCTCGCTCACTCGGCAGGGGGCTCCAGAGCCTGGGAGCAGCCACCGAGAAGGCCCCGCCCCTCATCCCCAGCGAAGGTGCCACTGCTGTCGGTGGGACTGAGGGAAGGGCTTCCCCCGAACACGGGAAACCACGGGGCGCCTGCAGCTAAAGCGCCGCTTCTTGCCGACACCGTCCGGACCGCTTGCCACGAGAGCACAGGGAGCAGAAGGTGGTGGGGCTTGAGCGAAGAGACTGTGTGAGACGGACGGAGAAACCCACCAGTGAGATTTTCGTCAAAGAAGCTCATCTCCTGCGTGACCAGCGACCGGAAGAGGTTGTTGCGAAGCCGGATGTTTAGCCGAGCGAACACGAGGGTGAAGACGCCGCCCCGGATACCTGCGGCAAATGAGCTGATTGCAGATAAGAGACGTTATAGGACAGACGGACACCAACCCACAACCCCTCTGCCAGCCCAGTCCCCCCACGGGGAAGGGGACACGAGGAAGGGGACAGAGACCAGGGCACCAGGCACAGGCGAGCAGCCCGGCGGGGTTCGGGTGTGGCTTCAAGATGCTTTTAGTGCCCCCTGCCCTGGGAGTTGCCCATTTCACCCCACGTGCTCGACAGCAGGGGTGGCCGGCGGTTTGGACCTGCCCCCCTCCACTTGACCCGCCCCCTCTCCCAAATTTTAGTCCACACAGGGTGAGGGCTTGCACACAAGCTTCCACTCAAGAGGAAAAGCAAAGGTGTGGGTCACGTTTTACCCAAGGAGGCCATTTCCACGCCCTCCCCAGGAGCACCCGTTCTCCTAGCTCCTCTTCCTGACGCCCACAAACCACGTGCGGCACCTGACTAACTGGGGGTTTATTCTTGGCAGGGGGAGAGAGAGAGTCCGTGAGGGCAGCGGGGGAAGGCGGGTCTGACAGAGGAGCCCCTCTCGGAGTCCACCCTTGCTGGCGCTCGCCTGCCTCTCCTCACCAATGCAGTGAACTGCGACTCGCTGGAAACCCGTCTCGGGTTCACGAGGCAACCGAGAAAGGCAAGACGGGGCCATTTCAAGAGCGGATCTCCTTACAACGAAGCCCGCCAGCCATTTGTGGCTTCTTCGCTTTGACCGTGATCACGTTGCATAGCTGGGCCTCGGGGGCCAGAGAGGAGGCCTCAACACCTCCCTTTTCACACTCATCTTTTCCTGTCGGACGGCCCCAAGCTTGTGATGGAGCCCGGCTCCTTGCGAAGGGACGAGCTGGTGGAGCCGAACACCCTTCTGAGACCAGGGGGAGGCCTGCTTCTGAGACCAGGGGTGGCCCCGCTTCTGAGACCAGAGCTAGGGAACAGCCAAGGGAGGCCGGACGTAGCCCCTGGCTCCGTTCACACGGACCATTAATTCAGTCCTACACTTATTTATCATTTCATTCCCACTGAAGGGGTAGGGTAGACATATTTCAGATTAAATACACGTGCATTAACTTCTGTGCTAATTTCAAAGGAGGATCCCCTGTCGGCCGCTCTCTCTGAAACACACAGACGCAGACCGGTCGTCGAGGGGAATGAAGATGGAACAGGCACAGGGACGCTTCTTTGGAAAAAGAGTGCATACGGCTCGTGTGAACAGAAGGGCTTGCTTAGAAACCTCTCGGGACACCTCTTGTCAAGCACAGAGAAGGAGGAGGCTCTTTCCTCCCTACACAGCAGAAAAGAGGAGAGTGTCACGTGTCTTGTCTGAACGTGATCCTCCCTGCCAGGGCAAAGGCAGGGAATGGCTTTCCAAACCCAAGACCGTGGGCAAAGTACGCAGAAGGGCACGTCTTCCTAAGTGACACCCACCCACATGAGCACAAAGAAATTTTCCAGCCAGGTTTTGAGTGACGGTGTGACGCGACAGGGCTAGCGCAGTTCCCCCGTTCCTCTAAGAAGGCTACCTTCCTATGGCTAGAAGGGCCATGATCGCTACCGCCGTGGAAAACTGGTCCATGCTCTTCTGGATCACTATTCCGTCAATGGCTCGGCCTGTGTAGTAGGGCAGGAACGTTTCTCCTGTTAGGGAGACAGCAAATGGCAACCGAGATTAAAGGCAAAAGACCAAGAAGGAGAGGAATCCCCGCTGCACCTTTGCCCCGAAGGGGCGGCGGAAATCAGCCCTCTCAACCGTCCTGGCTAAGCGGGAGTTGGCGTAGCATGGCGGCTACGGGACGGAGCTACAAATGAGGAAGCACCAATTTGAATGCCCCTGAGATGGCTTTGGGCAAAGCTACCGGCTCTAAGGCCGCTCCCCCGCCCCCCCCCCCCCCCCCGCCATCAGGGCACAGGAACACTTCAGGGGCCTGCTGTAAGGAGCACCACGAGCTCATGGCCCTCGAGCGCTTTGAAGGCTTGGAAGGCTCATTCATTGAGCAGCAGCGGGTGCCATGAACTGGCACGGAGGCCTCCCGAGTCACTCACCCAAAGCAGCAACGAGGAGGAAGAAGGCGGCCACGGCAAGCAAGGGGGCGTCCGGCTTGGTGTGGGACAGGAGCCTGCAGATGGTGGCTGCCGAGGCCTCCTCCCTATTCTCCGGAGCGCCCGCCTCGCCCGTGTCTTCCGCTTCCGTCCTCGATTCGGAATTCACGCCCAGGGTCTCCCTGGAAGGCCGCACAGAGGACAGCAGCTGCCACAAGGAGAACGTGGCCCCCAGCGACACGTAGGTCCAGGCAAGCAGACTCCAGAACCACGGGTCTTTGATGGTCTTCCTCACTTCCGAGTAGAGCAGCAGCTTGACCAAGGCATAAATCCCTGCCGCCAGGCAGACCAGCGTGATAAAGATCCGCGCCCCTTTCAGCCGCCTGGGGCCGTGGCTGGTGTTTCTGGCGACGCCGATGGCCGCGCCCAAGAGCAGGCAGCTCCTGTACACGCAGACGCCCCAGATGTCCAGCATGGAGTCAAAGACGTTGAAGTGCTTCAGGTCCTGCAGGATGCTGCTGCCGGTGCCACGGCTGCGTTCGTACAGCCACGTGGTCACCGTCACGTCCACGCCCGTGAAGGCCAGTGTGCCGGCCACGGCTTTCCAGGCCCGCATCTTCAGCTTGTCCTGGACTGAGGTAGAGGCGGAGGAGCAGCGAGAGGAGAGGGGAGAGGAAGGGGAGCCTCCTGGCCTGCCGGGGTTGAAGCCAGCACGTCCACCCAGCCGTTCCTGCAAGAGAGGAGAGAACGTGGCAAAAAAGACGGGCGCTGGGAGCGGCGAGAGAAGCAGCGCATCTCCAGCACCCACCTCTGCGCTTGCTGCGGGAAGGTCTCCCTTTGAGTCCACTCTGTGGCCATTTGGTGCGCTAGGAAGCCTTGTCTACCTGTTCCCAGGCAGAGGGCCGCCTTGATCTGTGGCAGCAGCACAAACAGCCAACCTTAAAGCTTAAGAGCTCCATTCCGGCAGAAGCTTCCGTGGACGCTGGTGCCCACTTCATCGGATGCACCTGACCCCGTGTTGGGAATCCGGTGGGACTCGCTCGCCTAAGACAGGGCCCGACAAACGGCGGACTCCACGCGCTCAATCCACATTTGGGAAAGCAGCCCCAAACTTTGGCCTGCCGCGCACGGCGGCCCTTCCGAGGGAAATCGCAGGTGTGGCGGCTGGTAAGGACCAACACAGCGTGGCTGGATTCAAGCTCAGCGTCCCCCTTTCCTTGGCCAGAGGCCTGCGCTTTCCTCCTCCAAACGGGCCCCGCTTCCTCCAGGACCCTCTGCCGTTTTCAGTGGGACAAGCCAAGGCAGGCTGCACTGGCTTTGCCACAGCCTGCGCAGAGGGCCGTGCCAAAGACTCCAAGGCTCAGAGGAACCAGAGCTTCCTCCGGAGCCGTTTAAAGATGGAGGCGCTCCGGCGGCCATCTTGTCCCTCCGGCCTACTCTCGAAGGCTGTGATTCTGGACACATCTGCGATGGAGTAAAGCCCCACTGAACTCGGTAGAACTTAGCTCCGAGTAAACATGCTCAGGGGTACAACGCACAACTGAAAAGAATTTTTTTAAAGAAATATTTCTGTGGTGGCCCCCAAAGTGGGGCGCGCTGCTTATCGAGAGGCCCGCCGGGCGACTGCTTTGTTAGCTTTTTGGTGCCAAGAAATCCACGGCACAAGCAAAGGTCACTTCAATCTCCCAGGCCTTTAAAAAAATGGCTGCTTGTTTTGTTTTTAATGTATTTGAAGCTGCATTTTTAAATGTTCCTTTTTTATGGTTTAGCTGCTTTTTTTTTTTTAAATCAAAATCGAATTACCATTGTGGCTGTTTTTAAATTCTTTTACATTTTTGTGATTGTGCGTTTTACCACTGGTTTTATTTTATTGGTTTTTATCACGTACGTCACCCTGAGAGCTTTGGCTATAAGGCAGTTCATAAACGTACTGTAAAAATAAATAAGAACAAGAAGAATAAGCCTTTGGACTAAAGGGCAACTGGAAATGTTTCGAATAAACCAACCAACCACGGGGCATTGGTGGCCTCGAAGCCTCTGGCGACGGCCCCGAGTGCGAATGGCGTGGTCCCCCCACGAGTCCAATCCACGGGCCCCACTTTGCTGCTCCAACTGCTTTCCCACCCCCGACTGCCCCCACCCAAACTCCTCTTCATGTTAGAAGTCAACTTCAAGCGCGTGAGCGCACACGCGCACACACACACACACACACGGGCCACAGGAGCTCCTGGACAACGTCTCCCTTCTCTTCCGGGGTGTGGGTGTGTGTGTGTCCGTGTCCGTCCCGGGTGGGAGGGGGCCGCGGGAACAGCAGGCGCTCCGAATGCCAGCCGTGCCCACAGAAAAACCTCCCATAGGAGGCCAGCCGGTGGGCTGGCCGGCTGGCCTCCAAATCCCGGTATCCTCCTCTCTGAAGCAGCAGCGCTAAAACCCTTCAGGAGAACCCAGGCTAACGGGTCTTTGGCCTTGCAGGCCTCCTGGCCGTTGCCATGGAGATGGAACAAGGCCGGTCCCTCCTGAAGAGGTTTTTCAACCCCCCCCCAAAACACAACCAGTCCCCGCTGGGAGCCCCACTACTGGAAAAAATGGGCCGTAAACTGGGTTCTCCCCACACAGGATCCTCCCCCCCCGCCCCGTCTTCCAATCTATGTAATCTGGAAGAACGATGCCAGCCGCATCTGGGGGGCGGGGGAGAGAGGCAGGCAGATGCTATGGGATTAGGCCGGTGTCAGCGGGCGGCACTCCACCAGGCCAGCTGCTGACACCGGCCCTGCCTGCCTGCCTGCCTGCCCGCCCTCCCCCCCCGCCCACCCACAAAGGTTGCCCAAGCCACCCTCGTCAGCTCTGCCGTCCTAGGCAGCCCCTGAGGCCTACCGGCTGCGGGCCGCTCTGCCCACCAGCACTGCGGGTTCATTAGCCAAGAGCCCGTCCTGCTCCCTTGGCTCTGCCTTCAGGGACACTCATGTGGACTAGAACCCCCGCTCTCACTTTCCACCATCTGTGGGAAGAGTTTGGGGAGAGGACGTAAACCCAACCGTTCCCCGGCTGTGATCACAGATCTGAGCAGTTGAAATATCTCACTCACAGCACCAGAAGGGCAGTTATGCTTCACAGTTACAACAAAACCTTTTTGTTGTTGTTACTGTGGAAGAAGTTTTCGTGGAAGTCGTCCTGGGTTGGTAGACAGACAGGTGAGCGCTGGTGCGAGAGAAAAGTGTGAACAGTGGGGGCCCAAACCCCAAAATGCAAGAGCACAGGCCCCGACGTAGGGCTGAGAACAGAAATGCCACAGAAGGCACCTCTGATGTTCTCCGTTTTGGGGTCTCGCCTCCCCTCAATGCTCAGGTGTGCATCACAAAAATAACGCTTCCTGATGCAGTGGTCCCAAGCGGTTTGTCACAGGAGAAACAGGACAGAAAAACACCTCCCTGCAGCGTCCTGTTACAGCTGAAGCTTGTGGCAGCAGAGGGAGAAGCCAGCTATCGGGAGTCCGTCAATCTTCTAATCGAGGGGCTCCTTATTTATAGGGCTGCAACGGCCAACTGAGACATCAGCCCGGGGCCTAAGTTCAGCAGGACAGGCCCTGCTATCAATACTGCGGCACTCGGAGGTTCGGGGCGTGGGGGGCAGCGGTGACTGGTGTGCGAAAGGGCCTCCTCTGTGGTGGCCCCCAAGGCTGTGGAGCTCCCTCCCCCCCACCCCGAGGTGCGCCTGGTGCTTTCAATGCACGCATACAGCCGGCACGTCAAGATGCTGCTCTTTCCCCAAGCCTTTGGAAGTGGATGAGTTCAATGTTGTTCTCCCCTGTAGTGAAGCTATGTTCCGAATTAGCATGAATTTAGGTTTTATGTGCACGTGCCTTGCCTTGAGGGTCAAAAGGTGAAAGCTGGGCTATAAATCTAAATCATACTAATTTTAATTTTTAAATCAATTAAAACCTTCCCTCCCCGTCATGGTTTTTATATCATAAGCCTGTGGGGAATCTCTTCTTTGCTCATTCTCTCATGTAAAGCGGCTCTGAGAGTCTGAACAGTGGGGTAAAAGAGCTGAAAATGAAGAAAGAAATGTGTTCCAAATTAAACAGGCAAACTTCATGTAATAATGACTCTTCTTCTTACTAATATAAGGGGTTATACAAATTACAGATGCCTGAAGCTATCGTGATTTTACCCATATCCAAATATAAGCAATAGTTCAATTTATTAAGACTGAAACCTAAACCAACTTAAGATTTCTTTAATTAGGTAACAACCCATTTATCGACTAACAATTTTCAGATTAATTTAAGAATTATAAGATTAATTTATAATTACATTTTAATTACATTTGTACCCTGCCCCTTGTGCATATACACGGTTCTCTCCTTTATCCTCACACCAACCCCGTGAGGTAGTTTAGGATGAGGGAGAGGGTTTAGTTTGGGCTCACCATGTAAACTCTGTGTCAGCATTAGGATTTGAACCTGGGTCTCCCTGGTTCTAGTCTGGCACTCTAACCACTAGGCCTCTCCAGCTCTCGTTTCTGTGCCTCTCTCCCACCAGCAGACACCCCCCACCCCACCCCGTTCTTCCCGCTATAACCAGGGAAACCTGCCAAGGACACAGTCCGCAGCTTGGTCTCCCTCAGAGTAACGGATCAGGTGTGCCTTAGACAGCAGATCTGAGGGGACGCGCTCGGATTTCTTTTTTCCTGCTCAGGCCTCCACTATAGTTTTCGATTTTAACCTCTCTAACCACAAGGATTGGAAGACTGAGGAGGGAAAGGATGCAGGGCTTTAAATGAGTTTCGGGACATGGCTGTGTGAACCCTCAGTGCCATTACTTGTCAGACACATATGCACACAATACCATTACATGCTGTTTTGTTTTGTGTGCAGAACACAATGCGAGGGGCCGGAGGAGGGGGCAAGGGGGGGTCCCCCCTCCCCTCCCCCCCCGCATGCAGCAAACGGGGTGCCCCGGGGTCAAAGCCCTTTGCGAGGGAGGCCAGTGCGGGGTCGGGGGGGGGGGAGGAGACCCTCGCTCGCTCCCAGGCCGGCAGACCCGGGGGGGGGCGCTTGCCAGTGCCCCCCCGCCCCGCCTTCTCTTGGGGGCGCAGCGATTTGGGAAGCGAAGGGGGGGGGGGCTCAAGCGCCTCAGGAGAGACTCTTCGGCCCAAGCCAGGGAGGGAAGTACGCCGGCCCGGCCATGCTGGCTGCTGCTGCTCATGGGAATTGTAGTCCGACACACCGGGGGGGGCATGAGGAGTGGCAGTGGGGAGACACGCAGGGCGGGGTCCCCGGGGAGCCCCTTTGAGCAGCCGCTTCAGGAGGCGCCTGGCGAGAGCGCAGCCCCCCCGCCCCCGCCTCCAGCCCCCCCAACACCCCCTCGGGCAGGGCGAGGGCCAGAGAGCCCCCTCCCTTCCCACACACACCCGGCGTCCATAGGGGCGGGGGTCTGTCTGAGGCGAGGGGGGTCGCAGCTTGGAGAAGCCCCTGCCCCGCAGGCAGGCAGGCAGGCAGGTAGGCATCCCGCCCGCCCGCCAGGCGCCGGCTCCACTCCGGGCATCCGCAGGGAGCAGGTGAGGAGGGGCCGGGCAAACGCCCTCCCCCCGCCTGCTGCTGATGCTGCCGCCGCCGCCGCCAGGTGAGCTGAGGTCCGGGGGGGGGGTCGCCCTGGGCAGCCCCCCTCTCCATCCCGCCCCTCTCCATCCCCGCCCGGGGCGCTGCGAGCCTTACCTGCGGGGGAGGGAGGCGGAGGCGCAGGCCGCGGCCCCCTCCTGGCACCGGAGAGGCCGGCCGGGCAAAGCAGCGGCGGCAGAGGAGCGGGGGCTGCGGCGCGCCTCCCCGGGCCAAGGTCGGAAGTGGGCGGCGCCTCCCCGGGCCACGCCCCCTCTGCAGCCGGAGGCGCGGGCCCGGGCACGTGGCCCCGAAGGGAGAGGAAGGCCCGGGAGAGGGAGATGCGGGCCGGCAGCGCCCCACCGGTGCCGCCGCCCCCAGCGCCCCCAGCCGAAGAGGGCGCTCCAGCAGTAGAAACAGAGCTCCAGCTATAGGCCGGCGTAGAGCTGAAATAAATCCAGAATACAAATAAAGCCAGGATAGAGGAGGACTGAATAGCCAGGCCGGGGGTGGGGTGACGGGACTGCACCCCACCCCCCTCGGGGCATGCCGGGAGAGGCGGGCCTGTCCTGTCTTCTGGCTAGCCATGCCCGGGCCTGGGCCTTTGAGCTGCCCGAATCCCCTTTGGGCTCTGGTGGCAGGGGGTTCCGCGTGCCCACCACGCACTGCATGAAGCCGCACTTCCTTCGGTCTGCTTCAATCTCCTGCCAAGCAGCTTGTCGCTGAGGGATTTCCCGGTGAAATGTTTTTGCCACTTCGCTCCAGAGATAAAATGCATTTTGGATCGTTCTCCCTGCAGCTCTTCCAGCTTCATGCTGCAAAGAAGCCGACACCTTCTAGGAAATGAGCGTTAGTGCACTACCAGACTAAGTCATCCCTTGGTCCAGTCCCTTCTGCACTCTTGGGACTGGGTCATAGAATCATAGAATAGCAGAGAATGGAAGGAGCCTATTAGGCCATCTAGTCCAACCCCTGCTCAATGCAGGAATCACCTGGGAGGGCAAGGGGTGCCCAGGGAATCCTCAGTTATTGATTGATTGATTACATTTATATCCCACCTGTTCTCCTCCAAGGAACCCAAGGCTGTGTACGTAATCCTCCTCTTCTCCAGTTTATCCTCACAGCAACAACCCTGTGAGGTAGGTTGGGCTGAGAGTCTGGGACTGGCCCAAAGCCACCCAGTGGGTTTCCATGGCCGAGTGGGGACTCGAACCTGGATCTCCCGACATCACTGTTGTCTTCCATCATCGAGACTGGAGGTAGCAGGAATTCCTCTCTCTGCTGGCCCGCTGGGGCACCGCTACGGGCCACAGGTTCCCCACCTCTGAGATACAACAAAGCTTTGAGAGCCAGAGAAGAAACGCCCTTGGCTTTGAAACAGAACCCTAGAATAGCAGAGCTGGGAGGGGCCTCTGAGGCCATCAAGCCCACCCACCCCTGCTCCATGCAGGAATCCAAATGAACGCGTCGCTGCCCAGCTGCCTCTTGAAGGCCCCCAGTGTGGGAGAGCCCGCCACCTCCCAAGATCCTTGGTTCCATTGACGTACAGCTCTAACAGTCAGGACGTTTTTCCTGATGTTCAGCCAGAAACTGGCTCCCTATAACTTATGCCCATTATTCCATGTTCTGCACTCTCACAGAATCTACAAATTAAACATTTGAACATAAAATGTCCTTATGTGGATTTTTTCACCCACCCTATCTAACAATACATTTCACATTTAAACAGCATTCGTCAAAAGCTTTCTTTTGTTTGTTTATTTGGTCATTAAACTAACGGTCAGCTCAGACCCAGCTGATCGCATTCCATTACAGGGCCTGGAAAAGGGAAGCGCTGCAGAGGCACAGAGCTGCTGTCAGGCATCTCCTTACCTGGGCATCTTGCTCAGTACCCCCACGAGGCTGCTTTAGGCCGCTCACGAGATCAGGAAGCCACGAACGGAAGGCGGGCGCAGAACTATATTAGGCCAAAGCCGTTTATTAGGCGATCATTTACATATTCACAGAGACCAAGGGTGGACGTGGAGCAACACCATTCGCCATCCTCATTTCAGCTCAACGCCAAAGCAGGGGTTGATTCACCCCAGAGCGCTTTGTTCTCCCGGATCACGGGCAGGTGCAGACACGGCAATCTCACGCAGCTAGTCCGGGGTCCTCACTTTCGACTGCTCTGGCAAGGTGGGCTTTACCTGCGCACGCTGCCTGAGGACACCTGACAAGGAGTTTGGGAGAACTCAAAAGCCCCTTCTTGGGGCATTTCGGCTGGCCCCAGATATAAATCTGGTGCCTAACTGGGGATGTTGGGTTGTCCGGGGCTGGTTCACAGGCCTCCTTTCCACCCACCCGAGACCCCTTCCCTCGAGTTGGGCTCAGCTAGCCCAAGCCAAGCAGGGGGAGGGGATGGATTTGGCTGACCTGCTATTGGGAGGAAAGCCGGAGGGAGGCGCTCTTCACTCCCCCCACCCCCCAGTGGGGCAGACCCAGGCCGGAAGAGCCCAGAAACCCTTCTGTGGTGCGCAAAAGCCCTCTCCTGCCCGGGCGCACCGCTGGGAGCCAAACACGTCCACACGGCTCGGCACTGTGCCAATGCTGCGCTCGTGCCGAGAGCTCTTTGAGCAGCCTCCTCGCCTCTGAAGAAGAGGCGTGTTGCAGGCACACACACCTTTGCACAACGTGCCCTGCTGCTGCTGCTGCTCCAGGGGAGGGGGGTAGGCGGTGCCCCCGAAGGCCCTGCTCGGCCCCCAATAATACTGCTCGGCCCCACCTCCTGGGGGCCTGGGTTGTGCCACGCCGTGGGCCGCACACTTCCAAGCATATCTTCACAGTCCTAAGAGCGAGAAACTTGCCTGTCCGTTTAAAATGGGAAATGAAATGTATTAAGACGCTGAATGATGGGCCTAAGAGTAATTTCTGCACCTGCGTAGGAATGACCAAGAACTAAGTAACACGTTCACTTATGGAGACAAACAGTAATAAATAACCCCATTTTACAGATGGGAATACCGGGGCCGGGAGAACGCGGCACGCCCGAGGCCATCCAGCGTGCAACTTGAAGTCAAACTCCTTAGGCCGAAACCCAACTCCTGGACGTTGCACACGTGCCACAAAGAACAGCGCCCCTCCGTGGCTCAGGTCAAGATGGCTGCCTCAGCTCCCGTGGCCCCTTCATCTCCACAGAGCCGTGGGCGGCCGCCAACCCCCCGCAGAACTCCAGGGCTTGATTCAAGGGCCCATCTCGCGCCGTGTCCACAGACAGACATGCACGGCCGCCACGCCAGAACTACGTTCAGCCTGTTTTCTTTGCGCTCGACATGCTCTGCTCCGGGGGCAAGGCGGTCTCGATTCGGAACGCCACAAACGGGCCCGTCTTCCGCTTCTTCAGGGCTTCTGCTCGCCGCTGCTCCCGAACGCCCCGTCCTCCATTTTGTAAGTCAGAGAGGCCGAGAGGCCTTTCGTTTTCCTCTTGACACTCTTCTGCTCCTGTTTGTAGGCGGCAGCCATGTTGGCGATCACCTGGGGAGGAAGCGGAGGGCCTGGGGTCGGTCTCACGATGGAGCTCACGCTCCATCCCGTCCCGAGGCCTCGGGGGCCTCGAACGACACTTCGGCATCACATAGGTATTTCTTCCTAAATCCATCCATCTGTTCCCCTCCCCCGCTTCCTCCAAGCAACCCGGGGCAATCTACACAGAGGCCTCAGGTGGGACCTTTGATCATTTTAAATGAAGAGAGAAACCAGAAGCCCAAACGGGCTCTTTCCTGGGCCCCTGGAAGGGTCCCCGTCTCTGCCCACCCCGCGTCCCCCTCTCCTACAGCCCCCTCTGTACAGAAGTGACTGTGCATGTGCACACAGGGCAGCCCCAAGGGATCCGTAAACCGCTTGCCAGCAGGTGTGAACACAGCAAGTCACACACATGTAGGAGGCGTGAACTGCAAGTCAGGATGCTGCCGCCCATGAAGCAGCCATGGGACCAGCCCCAGCGCCCTGCCCTGCCGTCCCCTAACGCTAAAGCCACGTGCCTGGCAGCCCTTTGCCACCCCAGGACACGCTGTGGCGGACCCGAAAGGGCCCCTCCTTGAGCTGCCCAGGCGGGACCCGCCTTGCAATGGCGGAATCACAAGGGATCGAGAAGCGTCGCTCCATCGCCTCGGGCCTGAACTCCCCCCCCCCCCCGGTGGCTGTTCCCCGGCTGATCCGTGCCAGGGCAGCTGCGTTATCGTCGCTCCCTCGCACCCCCAGCCCACCCTGCCGCATGACGAAGACCCTGAGGCAGAGCCCGTCCCACAGAAAAGCTCGCTCCGTCCTCGATTTGTGCGCAGGAGCTGCTTGGGCGCCCCCCTCTTCCTCGCAAGCAGGGCCACGGGCACGTCAAGGTGTTCGCTGAAAGGAGGCCGCTCCGAAAGGGAAAGCGTCCCCACTGGGCAGCGCCCGCACTCACCACCTCCTTCACGGCGTTCTGTTGCTCCTGGGCAGCAGCAGCGAAGGGCGGGAGGCCGGGGGCCTTCAGAGGACTGGCGCCCTGCTCTTTCGAGGGGGCCATCATGTAGGCAGCCTAGGAGGGGTGAGGAGGGGAGAGGGGGTGGGGGGAACCCAAGGAGCGCTCAGGAGGAGGCCAAGCCGGCAGCCAGGCCGGGCATGGTGGCGTCAGGCCTCCAACAGCCGCCAGAGAAGCGAGGGGCTGATGCCGCCACCCTCCGCTCCCGCTTCACTGGGCTGCGTGGCCTTTGGCCGGGAGAAGGCTATTGCCACCACCCCCAGGACACCAATCCACGTTCGTTTTTACAACCCGTCCAGGTCTTGGCCAGGCTCGGGCTGCACATCTCCTACACACGAGGGGAGCAGGAGGTGGTCGAGCACTCAGGCCACGGGGGGTGGGGGGAAGGGTGGCACTTCGGCCCTCCCAGCCAGCCATCCAGCCGGCCCGCGGCCTCCCGTTCAGACCAGCCCCTGCTCCGGCCGTCTTGGCCCCTCTGGCCCCGCCCACCCTGGAAGGTGGTGGCCCCCAGGGGCTTCTCCCGAGAGGGATTTAGCCCCCCCACCGGCGGAAAGAGGCTCAGTAGGATTCAGCCCCTCCAGCCCCCCGTTGCCCTCTCTGGTGTAGACTTTGGGAAGCTGCATTACCTCTGAGGACAGGCAGATGTATCTGTTGTACAGGAGGAAAAAGGGGGTGTATTTGGTCACGGAACTGATGGACGTGCGGAAATCAAACAGAACCGGCTCGAGGGATTCGTCCCACTCGCTCGGCTTCTCGTTCACAACGTTGCAGATGGAGGATTTCAAAAGTTCGCCGGCCTGTCCATCCGGGCTGGGGCAGCCAGCCGCGTCGGCCGGGGTCAGCATCTGCGAGATGTTCCACCTCTCCAGCAAAAGCCGGACCACCTGCGGACGGGATGCAAGCCGCTTCAGCCCTCCTGAGAGGCGCCCGCTTTGCTTTTCTGCACCCAGGAAAGGCCAATTGTGCGCCGTAAACGCTGCACGTGCAGCAGCCCGGCAGGGGGGTCCTTCTTTTGCACAGACCCTCCGGCTCCTTCTAGCCACGGAGAAATGGCAGCAGGCCTACAGAACACTTGGAATCCAAGGAGGAGAGAAGAGTCCTTCCTGCAGCGCCGGGGGGGGAGGGGGGGCTCCCGGGCGTGCGCAGAACGCAGCTTTCCGTCACCTCCGCCCCAGAACGTCTGCTCTGCCCCACTCGAGCTCCAGGGCTCACAAAGGAAGATGCTGATGGGGGGGGGGGGGAGCTTTACCTCTTCGCAGAAGTCCCAGCTGAGGCTGCAGAAGATATTCTTGGACGCTCCAAACCTTATGAAGAAAGTGCAAGGGGGCTTACATGAATGGCAGCCCTCATTCAAGGACGCTTTTTGCATTCATTCATTCATTCATTCAAAACGTTTCTTGGCTGCCTTTCGGGGCGAAGCCCTCACAAGGCGGCTTACAATAAAATACATATAATATTAAAAGCAATAACACATTAGAAACATTAAAAGCAATAAAACAGCAAGTAAAGCAATAAAACCAGCAGGAAGAAAATGTCGCTGTGGCAGCTGCTGCTGGGGCGGAGCAGCAGGGCCGGCCTCTGGCACTTGGGCCCTGCAGGAGGCCGGAGGCTGGGCGAGGTGGGCCTCGGGTTGGATCCAGCAGTCTTCGGTTAGGCTCTTAGGACGCTTTCTGCACACACGACGTGGTGAATGACCAAGGTGGGGGGGAGATGTGGACACAAAAGCCCCCTGAAGCGAAGCAGCAGCAGCAGAGGGCTCCGGGGCCACTCTAGCAGAAGGCAGGCTGAGGCCCGCAGGCCGCCTCTGGAGACCCCCGAGTCCTCCGCTAGCCCGCCCCTCCCCCTGCCTGCCGGGACAACAGGCCTTTCCCCAGCTCCGCCATTCTGCCCCCCGCAAACCTGAGTGCCAGCCAAACACCTGGACCGGGGAAGGGGGGCGCACCTGTAGAACAAGGAGGCCAGCCCCTTGGCCACCGAGGGCGCGTCTCTGCTCTGCAGCGGGAGGGCCTCCACCCACTTGGTGTAGTGATCCATCACAGCGAGGACATGCGCGTTGCCCCGGGCAGACTCCGGGAAAGGCCCTGGGAACGTCAGATCCAAAGCGGACACTCAGTGGCCAGGAGGGCAGGGAGCTTCCCGTGCCCCCTGCGCTGCTCCGAACTCCCCGTGTTTGGGGCGCTGACAAGGCCTGATGGCAGCTGGGGGTCAGCGCAGGGGCGAGATAAATGCCAGAAAGAAAGACAGACAGACAGACAGACTTTCCCGGGGACGGATCCCCGCCACAGACACAGACCGTAGACATCGAGTCCTAGAATTTCCCACGGCGCTTCTGCCTTGGCAGGCCGGGTTTTTCTGGACAGGCTCTTGCTCTGCTCCGCGTTCTGGCAGGTTTCACACATTTTGATCTGTGGGCCAAAGAGAGTGGTGGTGGTGGTGGAGGGGGGGACAGTGGTGAAGGAGGGGCTTTGAAGAGCCGCCAACCACGCAGCCGGCCCAGTCTGGCCCAAGGCAGGGCAGTGCCTGCGAGGGCCCGTAGGCCGGCAGCCCCAGAGACCCCGGTGGGGTGGCCTGGCTGGCGCTTACCCAGTCCACTACGTCCTTGACGATGCCCAGCCAGTAGTAGCGGCCCTGGATGCGGTGCACCGTCTTCTTCTGCCCCAGGTGGTGGCCCAGGTCGGAGAAGTGGCAGTCCAGGAAGACCTGCCGGCGCCGTGCGGCCTCCACCACCACCTCCCGCTTCTCCTCCTTCTTTGGACCCACGTAGTAGAGGCGGCCGCCTGCAGAAGGCGACGGAGAGGCCAAGTGGCCGTGCCAGAGAGAGCCCGGGCTGCGTCGCCCCACAGCGCCCCCCAACCCAGGCCCTGGCCCTCTCCCCCGCACTCCCTGTTGTGACACAGGAACGCCCAGCCCTTCCTCATCCTGGGCCCCAAATCCCATTCTGGAGGAGCCCTCGTGGGGGGGGGGGTGTTCCAGCGATGGGTGGGGCTGGGGGCAAAGGGGGCGGGGCCATGTTGCAGCTTCGCACTCCTCCTGCCAGTAGCTAAACGTCAGGGGGCGGGGGGAACGGTAGACGAGCCGGTGGTTGGAGGGAAGGGGGAGGGGCCTTCCGGGGAACCCCAGAGGGCCGGATGTGGCCCCCGGGTGTGAGGTTGTGCAGCCGGGCTTTATCGCCTCTCTCCCTTGTTCTCTAGTCTGACTTCCCCCCTCCTCCTCCCTGGCCCAGGCCAGACACAGGTGTGGGAGGGTGACTGTTGTTTAGCGAGCAGCCCCCCCCCCCCATGGTCAGGACATAGCCGGTGGGTTGGTGCTGCTTTTAACCCTTTAACCGGGACACTGCCAGTTGTGGGCCACGTCCAGAGTGCCCAATCCCAACTCTGCCGAGGGAATTCATTGCAGTTAAGGCTGCCGCTGCCAAAAAACCCCTTACCGGGGAGTCAGCCCCATGGGCCCCACCGCAGGACTGCATCACAAGGGTGCTGATACACTTTGAGCGCTTCCTCAGAGATGCAAAGGCAGGCTCCTAATGAATGCACATTTACGTTGGCTTTTGTCCCTAGCAGAGAGCCCCACGCAGCTTCCATAAAGCAAAGCCAGCAGGTCACCGTCACTCGAACGGCAGAAAGCCTGACGTCCCTCTGCCTTTAGAGTGGGGGGGGGGGGCTCCCAGATGGCGTGACTCTGCAGCTGCCCTCCTCCCTGGCCACAGGAGGCTGATGGGAGATGGAGTCCAAGAGGCCCCCCACCCCCTGCTTTAGACTAGATCTCCAGGGACTTCGGAGCCCCCCCGCCTGGGCCGTGCCCTTCAGAGGGCTCCTTCCCCTGGCCTTCACAGTGGGGAAAGAGGCCCGTCTCCGAGGCTGGCCCTGGGCCCCGGGCCTTGCCAAAGCCCAAACCCAGTGGGGCTTCTGAGAAGGGTTGCCCTTCGCAGCATCTCCCTGCCACCGGGCAAAGCTGCACACCCTTTGCCCAGGAGCCCCGTGGGGGTGGGCGGGCGAGCGTGCCCCCCGCCCGCCCGCCCCCCGCTCCTACCTTCCACGATGAACTTCTGGGCGTAGCGCTTCAGGTTCTTCCTCTTGATGGAGCAGAAGCTGGGGGGGAAGGAGCCCTCCGACAGCAGGCGGAAGATGTCCTCGAACTTGCTGCCGGGCCCGGAGGGCTCCACCTCCACCTCCACCTCGGCCACTTGCAAAGCGGAGTCCATGCTCAGCAGCGGGGGCTGGAGGGCCGGCTCCCCCCCCGCCCCGGTCAGCCACGCACGGAAGGCTCCAGCCGGTTCCCGGCCAGAGGAGGAGCCGGAGGCTTTCCGGGGAGACACACCGGCAGCCCCGTGTTATGCTTTTGCTAAGGGACTGTGTCCAAACACCCGCCGCCGTAGCACTGCAGAGTCCATCCGTGGCTTTGACCTGTGGCTCACGCACGCACGCCGGCCCTGGTCCCATTGCGCCCACCTCTCTCTAAAGTCTGTGAAGCTGCCGCGGCCTGGGCGCCCACCTGGCCCGGTTGACTGTCCCCCCCTGGAAGGGCTGCTGCAGCAGGGCTGTGGTCTGTTCTCAGGCCTGCCCAGTCCACATCCGCTTCAGCGGAAGAGCCTTGAAGGGGGCCGTCGACAGCACCGGGGCGGCAGGCGCACCGACTGGCCGCACGCAGGTCACCTGGTCATGGGCTCCCCGCCACGGCGGGGCGTCTTGGGCTGAACCCCGGGGCGTGCACGAAGCAGCGGCTCGGCCACAGGGTTTCACCAAGCGCTGCTGTTGTGGGTTTCAGTGGGCATTTTACTTTCACATTCCTTTAATTTTGAACATAAGCTGCCCCTTGGAGACCACGGGATGGAAGGATGGAGTTGGATCTCTCTTGAACTGTAAAATATCGGAGAAAACAGGGCCTTCCAGAAAGGGGCACAGCCAAAAGCGTTCTCCTCACAAGTCCTTCGAGCGGAGGCGTCGCGCAGCACATGACTGACGGCAGCCTTTAACATCCACCACTAATGCAGACTCTGGCAAAGAGTGGGTCAGGCCACGCATCGCCACGCCTGCGAGAGTAGACCGAAGCCTAGGCCGGGGATGAGGGAGCTTCCTGCGGGAATCGGCCCCTAAGGCGCTCTTGCCACGTCCAGCAGGGAACACTGGGGTCATTTCGGGGAGGGAGACTGTCCTCCCCCGAGCCTTTCACCTCAGGCTCCTCCTCTGCCAGGCAGTGAGATGCTTGGAGTAGCTCCCTGTCGACAGGTATCGGTAGAGCTCCCTGTAGCTCCGCAGGCTTGATCTCTGCCACTGTCACCTGAGGGCTGCAGCCAATTTGCGCAGTTCAGACGTATCTTCAGGAAACAAACCAGAGAGTTAATGGCAGCAGATGAAGATGAAGAAAAGGCGGCCGCTTTCAAATATCCAAAACAGACGAGGGTGTCTAGGCGCCTGAAAGATGGTTGACCTCCCTCCCTCTCTCTCCCCCACCCAGCCTCCCTAGCTGTGCCTTGAGCTGCTAGAGAACAGGCAGAGGTGCAGCCGGTAGAGCCGTTGGTGCCACGGAGAGCCAGGCCACAGCGGGGGCCCTTCAGTCACGTGCGGAGCTCTCCATCCATCTCGGGATGTGCTCATTGCGGCCACTAGCTTAGACGGCTCTGTGGGAAGGGAGGCTGCATGGGGGATCGGGCCGCCGTGGCATGTGGGCCGTGGCAGGTGGGGTGGAGGTACACGTCGCTCTCATATCTGGTATTGTTGTTTTAAATTTTTGCACTGCTGCTAGCTTCTCTTCACTTATTATTTTTAAATTGGTGTTTTAAACTTTTGTATTGCATTTTATCATCTGTATTTTACGGTTTTAATTGTTGCGAACTGCTCAGAGGGGTGGCACAGAAATGTCAGGAATAAATGAATTAATGAGTTGGTGCAAAGACATTTCAAGCAAACCTGTGCTCTCTGGCCTTCTTTTGGGGGGGGGCTTCAGTGACCCCTCCTGAGCCCCCCTCACCCCTCTTGCCTGAGGAGCCGCAGCAGGGAAAGAAACCCCGCAGGCAGGCCGGGCCGGGCCGGGCCGGGCCGGGCCCTCCTCTGACCCAGCCGGGGCTGCCTTTGCTCGAGCCGCCCTGCACGTAATTTGTCGACGCTCCCTAGCGCAGAGCGCTTGTTTCCCGCCGAGGCGCTTTCGCCGACGCACCCGTTGCCCTTGGAGATCTGTTCCGCTCCCCTTCGTGGTCCGGCTGGCATCATGGAGCCCGGCGGGATGGGGCCGGGGCCGGGGGCGGGCTCGAGTCCGGGCCGGGGCCGCTTCCGGGCCTGCGCCTGCTTCTTCACCGACAACCTGTTCGTGCCGCGCTACGGCCTCCACCTGCGCTACTCGGGGGACCCGGAGCAGCTGCGCAGGGATCACGGGCCGGTAGGCGGGGAGCAGCGCGGGCCCTGGAGGGCGGGCACGGGCACGCCTCTTGCGCTGCGGCCGATCCGGATTGAAGCCGGGATCCCGTGGGCTCAACGCACATCGGCGCGGGGCGGCGGCGGCGGCGGGTTTAGGCTGCCTCCCTGCCCGCCCTCTGGCGCTGCGGCCCCAAACACGCCTCCTCCGAAGGCAGCCCCGCTGAGGCCCCAGGGGAGCTTTACTCCCGAGTAGGCCCTGCGAGCCGAAACACGCTGCCTGGGAGCGACCCTTTCCAGAGGGGCCAGAGCCGGGCTCGTGTCACAGCAAAGCCGACGCGAAGGGCCTCGTGGCACCGCAAAGGCGCGCAGAGCCCCTGTGGCACCGGCGTCGCCCACCTCCGCGGCAGCCTCGACGCTGCAGATGCAGGGCGCGATCCGGTCGCGGATCCTACAACCCCCAGCATTCCCTCGGCAGCGATGCCGGCTGAGGAGCACTGGGAGTTGCAGGCCTTGTTTCCCGTCTGAACCCCTTTACAGACATAGGCTGGATATAACCTGCCAGCTTCTTCACACGTCATGTATCTGATAGGGGAGGGTGCCTACAAAACCTGATGCCAAAATGAAAGTGTTCCTCTTTAAAGGGTCACAAAACTCTTCGTGGTCATGGTCGTGGTCGTTTCAGGAGGAAGTGCCCTTGCACTCCGTGGGGCTGGCTTCTGAATACACAGGGTCGCTGTGCAATGTGGCACTCCTAGGCACACTGACTTGGGGATGTCCCTGTTTATTCTATTTTTAGCCTGCTTTTCCACCGGAAGGCCTTCAAAACAGATTAAAGACACAATGAAATACAGAATCCCCCCAGATAAAGCAGGGAGGGAAGGCAGCGAAACAACAAACCACCCGCCCACCCATCGCGTTTATAAAATAAGATTGCCACAGCAAAGGAAGTACTGTAGTGGGGCTTATTTCAAAGTCAATATGCATAGGATTGGGCTGCAAGGCTGTACTAAGATGTATAAATTTGGTGAATTGAATGCATTTTACTTCTGAGTAAGTATGTACAGAGGTCTCAGCCTGTAAGCACCATGTGCGCGAGACAGATCTGCATATAGGCAGATTTGTGTTACCAGAGCTGTTTCAAAACAATTGCATCTGCAGACTTGAGCAAACAAGTTCCGCCTCTGAGCTGCATGGGTCCCCTGGGTTATTTTTGTGGACAGTCACAGGATAATCCCGGCACAGGTGTCTTCCACTGTAGAATCCTAGAATAGTAGCGCTGGAAGGGGTCCAACCCCCTGCTCAATGCAGGAAGAACCGGAGCTGTATTTTATAAGTTAAAGTGTGTTTGTGTGTGTGTATGCACGCGCACGGCACATAAAGGCCATCAGCGTCTCTTTATCCTGCAGGCATTAAGACAACGTGGCTGCAGAAGCGAAGAAGAATTTAAAGCAGTCATCCAAGAGGTACAGTACATCTTGACAACCTGGATGTCGAGTTCGTTGTGAGAACAGCTCGATCCTATTCATTCACTTCTTGTATTTTATACCCTGCTTTTCAACCAAGATTGTCTCCCAAAGCAGCTCATAATTAAAATGCTCCCGAGGTACTATCGTGCAATACGTTGGCATGTTTGGTGGCAGGGTGGGGGAACCATCTCTTCCGGCCCCTCGCAATAGGGGATACACGGCAGGTATCCCAGGGAAGGGGGCCGCAGGCAGACTCAGGAGTGGCCCACAGAAGCAGCCCTTCTGCCGAATCTTCTGGTCCCTGGCAGTTGGAGGTCCAAGGTAGTTTCCAGAGTGCTCCCTATATGATTGGGCTGCAAGGCTGCAGTCTGATACACATGGGCTGACAAAGAGAAAACGCGCAGGGTTGGGTGAAACCTATAGTACTTCTAATCACCACACAGCTGTGGGGTTTGGGTGCTTGAGTGTCAGCAGGGCCACGTCCTACCCTAGGAGATCCAGAGAAAGTCAGGAGGAGAAAGCGCTGTTGTATCCATCTAATTATAAGTATTGGATTGGATTTTCCAAGGTGGAAGAAGAAGTGCAGAGGAGAAAGGAATCAGGCTGCCGGTCGAGAGAAAGAAAAGCAATCATTTCCCAGAGCTACACACCAAAGCACCCACAGTTGTATGCTTTACAGGTAAAAACACCCACACACACACGTGCTTCACTACGTTCGAGGGAGGAGAGAGGAAAGGCAGAGACATGGTCTGTGTGTGTGTGTGTGTGTGTGTGTGTGTAAACCCACACAGCCAGTGCACAAGCCTGCAACCCTCCCTCAGTCACCACAGCTAAGAGATCAGGCCTGTGATTTTTTGCACCTCTCTCTCTCTCTCTCTCTCTCTCTCTCTCTCTCTCAAAACAGAACTGAAGTTGAAACACATTAAAGGCTTGTTGAACAGAAGTTGCTATTATCTGTGGAAATAGTAATGCTTTTCCTTCCAATCCAATGTTAGGAATCGTTTCTGGCACCAGAATTTTTAGAAACGGTGAAATACTGCACTTCCGAAGGTGCCAATCTGCAAAGGGTGCTAGGCCATGTGGAAGCCATATCAGGTGAGCAGAACAGCTTCTGTTTGTCATCAACATGAGACAGGCTGCGTCAGTGGCAAGGGACTCCTACCCCTGTTGAGCCTCAGGCTGGTGTTTGGTATTCCTGGAGGGAGCGGCCGTTATACCTGGGGAGGCTCCGTATTTCCTTCTCTGGACGGTGGCGCAAAGCCCGCTGCCTCCGGGCTCTTTGGTCTCCCGTGGAAAAGAAGCAGGGCTCTGAAATCGCACGGTTCCCTTTTCTACCACAAGCAGTGATTTAGGCTGACCTTCGGCCCCGCCTGGGCACCAAGGGCTGCTGAGCTCGGCACAGCAAAACTGGGTCAACGCTCCAGCGATGGTCTGATTTGCACAGAGAAGGCCACAAAGAGTACCAGCTCACAGGCCTTTTGTTAGCCTGCCTGCCCACAGATATGCAGTGGAGGCTGCTGGAGGCTCAGGTGCCAGTGGGGCAGACAATGCCAGTCATAGCATTTCAGTCATAGAATCATAGAATAGTTGAGCTGGGAGGGGCCTATGAGGCTACCTAGTCCAACCCCCTGCTCACCTTAAAGCATCCCTGACCAATGGTTGTCCAGCTGCCTCTTGAATACCTCTAGTGTGGGAGAGCCCACAACCTCCCTAGGTAACTGGTTCCATTGCCGTACTGCTCTAACAGTCAGGAAGTTTTTCCTGATGTCCAGCTGGAATCTGGCTTCCTTTAACTTGAGCCCATTGTTCCGTGTCCTGCACTCTGGGATGATGGAGAAGAGATCCGGGCCCTCCTCTGTGTGACCTTTCAAGTATTTGAAGAGTGCTATCGTGTCTCCCCTCAGCCTCCTCTCCCCCAGACTAAACATGCCCTGCAGTCCTTTCAGTCCCTCCTCGTAAGGTGTGGAAGACAATGCAGAGCTCCTTTAGAGTTCCAACTGGTTCAGACTCACTGCCCGCTGACGTCGGAGCCACCCGCCTCCACTGTGTATGTAACACTAATTCATGGCTCAGTGGAAGGCCTGAGATACAAGGCGATACAAAGCTGCCTTATACCAAGTCAGACCCTTGGTTCCTCTAGCCCAGCAGGGCCGGTCTTTCCTGGCAGAGGTTCTCCAAAGCCTTGGGCAGCGATGGGTCTTCCTCCGCCTTGCTGCATGAAATCCTTTCAGCCAGAGATGCCTGGGATGAAACATGGGGGCCCTTCTGCATGTAAAGCTTGTCCTCTTCCACTGAGCTGGGAACCCTTCTGGCAAAAAGAAGGGAGGAGGAACCAACTTCCCTCCCGTTGTTGAGGGGGGGAAACGCCCCCTCCCCTAACTCTTGTTAGCTGGGGAGTTTTACTTGCCAGAGGGCAACCATGCGAGTGGTTATATTCAAGCTCCCTCCATTTTTGTTTTCCTGCTTCCCAACATCAGAGAAGAGACTCTATCGACTTCCGGTATTTACCAAGGAATTCTGTCGAGCTTTCATTGATGAGCTGGAGAATTTTGAACAGTCTGAGATGCCCAAGGGGAGGCCAAACTCTATGAATAACTATGGGGTGAGAGTCATGTTTTGTACGTATGGGTAGCTTGGGACACAGCAGCGTGAAAGGAGATACTTTAAATAGTGATTTTTAATATTTGTAAGTAACCTTTTGTAAGATTTCCTTATTAAGCGGGATGTAAGTATAAATAAACAAGCAAAGGAGATGATGTATATGAAGTGCTTTCAAACCTCCAAAGTACAAGGTAAATGCGTAGTTATTCTCCTCATTTAGATTCAGCCCCTGCTCCATTTTATCAGATCTCTACTATCTGAACTGAGGCAACTATGAGACATTAGAAATGGGACATTGCAAGAACCTGACTGCTACAAAATGCCCCAACCCTTCTGTTGGAAACGTCATTTATATTCTGCCTGGGATGTTTTCTTTAAAATATCTCTCTCTCTCTCTCTCTCACTCACACACACACACACACACACACACACACTATCCACTGCAGGTTCTCTTAGACGAACTTGGGATGGACGAGGCTTTCATCACGCCTCTGCGTGAGAAATACCTGCACCCCCTCACAGCGTTGCTGTACCCGGACTGCGGCGGAGACTGCCTGGACAGCCACAAAGCGTTCGTTGTGAAGTATGCCTTGCACGAAGACCTTGATTTGAGCTCCCACTATGACAACGCGGAAGTCACTCTTAATGTCTCCCTGGGGAAAGAGTTCAGCGAGGGCAATCTCTACTTTGCTGAATTCAGACAGGTGCCTCTCCTTTTAAAATAAAACACGAGCTCCCCGTGGCTTTCAAGTTTTCTTTCACTTTATTACGCATTTTGTGATACAATAAGAGTAATAAATGTACAGGGTTCATTGCTGTAGTGTGTGGTGATGGCTTCAAGGTTAACTGGCTTTAAAAAAGGATTAGATAAACTGATAGGGGATAGTTTTTGAACAGCCCGTGAGCTACAAAAGCTATACAGAACCTGCCTGTACAGTGGCAAGGTGCCTATAGGGGACGAAGAGGGCACCTTCATCACCTTCCTGCCCTGCTTGTGAAATACCAGAGGCGCCAGAGTGGCCTAGACTGGATATAGCATGCTGGACTAAGTAGACTTTGGTCTGAGTTCTATTTAATCAGCAGTGGACTTACCACCATGACGTTATACAAGCCTGTTGGTTTTTTAAAAAGTTTTAAGCTGTTCGCCATCCCCACAGTTTGTGGTAGTGAACCGCATGTATCCAAATGCTGTACAAAGAAGACAGCCTGTTTTGCGTCCCTATCCAAAGCCCTCGCGTTGAGCTGGCAGCACCTTGAGCCATTGCCGCGGTAACAGCATGATCTTCCTGAATTCTTTTCAAGGACGCCAACCCTGTGCCAAAGTATGTCGAGGTCGAGCACATCCCTTTCCACGGACTGCTCCATCGGGGAGGGCAGATGCACGGGGCGCTGCCCATCGCCTCCGGGGAGCGCTGGAACCTGATCGTCTGGATGCGGTCCTCCGCAGTCCGCAACCAGCTTTGCCCCATGTGCAATAGGGAGCCTGAATTGGTGGATGCGGAGGGATTCGGAGATGGATTTACCAGGAGCCCTGAGGTGTTGCCACCTGAAACGGTGGACGTGTGCTCTTTCGTGTAGCGAAGGTGTGTGTGTGGGTCTTTGAGTTTCAATAAAGACGTTGCCAGTGGCAGAACAATCCTAGTAGTAGCTGCGCATTCTTTTACACGGCCAAGCAAAAGGTGTCTTGTTTTAAATAAGCAAACAACCCTTAGCTTGGGTCCCAGCTTAGGGGGGAAGGTGCCTGTCGGTGGAGCGCAGCCAACAGCTTGATCCATTTGATATCTCTGCACTTCAAAACCATTCTTTTCTCTTGATGGTTACCCCACCCCACCCCGCCGCCCCAGCTGCTCGCCTTGCCCGCGCAGAGGCCCAGCTTCCTCCTGTTTTCACACATTGCTACCACAAGACGCAGCGACGGCCACCGATTTGGATGGCTTTAAAGAGGGGCTGAAGAAATCCCTGGCGGAAGAGCAGGGCTATCAACGGCTCCTAGCCCTGGAGGCTCCCTGCTACCTCCAGAATCAGAGGCAGTAAGTATATTAAAAGGAGAATAAATAACTTAATTTTTGCCAAGAGTTGAAAAACAGGTAGAGAAGGTGTTCGGAATATTTATTGTGAAAGATGCACACCCCACCTCTCCATCTAAGGCAACTTGGAAGAGATGCTTTTGTTGTGTGAATTACTTTGGGCATTTTGAAGAGAGAAACTGTAGAAGAACGTTTTAAAGCAATAAAAACGAAAGGCATAAAACGGGGGAGCCCGGCCTGCCTGCCTGCCCGCCCACTTTCCTGTTCGGCTCCGACGCGTTGTTGTGGGTCCAGGTGCCGGCGAGGTGGGAACCAAAGCGCGCAGCCTCAGGTTCCCCGCCGGACCCGTCTGAGCAACGCGCGGGGGGGGGAAACCGGAAGTCGCCGAGGCAGCGGACGAAAGGGCTGCCGGAGGCGGGGAGGGGGGGCGACTGCCTTCCTGCCTCTCGCTCTCGCTGTCTGCGGACCTTCAGCCGGGCGCTCCGCGCTCCCTCCCTTCGCCCCGGCGGCGGGCGCCTTACCTGGCTCGGTGAGTCCGCGAGGAGGGGGCGAAATTGGGCCCGCAGTGATTCTGGCGGGCAGGCCTTCAGTACGCATGCGCCGTACCCGCCAGGCGGGGTCCTTCTCTGGCAAGACGGTGGAGGCGGGGCTTAGCAAGAGGGAGGGAAACGGGACACTGCGATTGGTTGAAAAGGCTGTGAAGGGCAGTGGTAGCTGCGCCGCGTTTCTTAAAGGCACAGCGCTCACACACACACCCGCCCCGAGATTCTTAAAGGGAAAGGCGACATTTTACAGTTCACCCCCCGCGCATCCTTCAAGTAGCTCAAGCTAGCAACTTCCTTACGGCAGGCTTGTTCATGGACTAGAGCAGGAGGGTCAGGGTGAAGGAAGGGCTTCGTTGCCCAACGGAGAATTAACCGGTGGAACTCCTTGCTACAGGGTGATGTGATAGCCAGTAGTATCCAAATGACTACAAAGCGATTAGTCGACTCCATGAGGTGGCTACGAAGCTAGGCAGCCAAAAGTGCAATAAAAAGAACCCACCCACCCCTAGGAGGGCAGCCTGTGTTGGGGGTCATAAACTGCTCTCTTTGCAAGGCATAATGTCCCTTACTGGGGCTCCTCTATGCTGACAGCATTTCTTCGTTCCGTGGTTTGGAATGAGACCAGCACTGGGGCCGATCTTTGAGGACAGGGCAGTGACCACTGGTGATGGCCATCCTGAAAGTAAACAAAAATAATCCACTCGTCTGCCACAGGTGCACAGAGGGTGCAATGGCTCACAGCCAGGTGAGCAAGAGATCTCGGAGCAGGAGCCAGAGCGCCTCTCGGAGCAGGCAAGACGTGCAGGAGCAGGACAAGCAGCCAAAGCAGAGGCGGAAGAGCAGCAAGGGCTGCCGTGGCCGCAGGAGCCGCTCTCCTGCCAGCAAAAGGCCCCTCGAATCCCACAGGCTCAGGATGAGCTCAGCCTCGGCCAAAGAAGGTAAGGATGCGCCCAGGGGTGGGTGGGGGTTGGGGGGCCTTCCAAAGCAGCGGCCTTGACTCCCGGGGGTGAAGGAAGGGGGGCAGCACCGCTCACTGCGGCTGCTCTCCCCATCCCCACCCCCATCCTGTTAGGTGAAGGCAGCGTTCTTGCCTAGATTTGCAGGGCGAAGCTGTTCCTCCCACGGCTTGAGTGTTTAAACGCACAGTGCTTTCATTTTCTTAAAACTTCGTACTAGAATGAACCATCAGGTCTAGAAACTTGAGGGTTTTTTGGGGTTTTTTTAATGCAAAGCTTTGTGCCTCAGGTATGCCATGGATGAACCATGCCGGAAGCCAGCTTTTGCAGCATACGTGTTTCCTTTTAGGTAGCACATCAATATCTTTGCCTGTACAATTTGTTGGACAGTGGGTTAGAGAGGACCTTGGGAAGTCACACCCACAGCACAGCTGCAGGGCGTGAGTGAGAAAGCCCCCCTCCCACAGGCAGGGTACTCTGGGAGTTGTAGTTTCATGGAGGCACAGTACTTCTCTACGAGAGCTCCATCTCCCTACCCCACCCCCTTAACAACACCTGCAGATAGAGCAGGCTCTGTCCAGGACTAGAAGGAAGCACCCCTCCGTTTTCCCTGCTGGGGTGGCAGTTCTGTAGTTGTGATGTGACAGACCTTCCCGGCTAATCTCTCATGAATGCGGGGTTCCAGCGAAAAAGAAGAAAAAGGAGAAGAAGAGGAGAAAAGCCAGCAACACCTCCTCCTCCGAGACCACCTCCTCTTCTGGATCCTCCTCCTCTTCTCCGGAAGAATCCAGTGACGGCGAGCCCAAGCCCAAGCGGAGGAAGCAAAGCAAGAAGAAGCTGACCAAAGAGAAAGATAAAAAGCGGAAGAGGAGGAGGAGGAAGAAGAAAGCCAAAAAGGAAGCAAAGAAGAAACTGAAGGAGAGGGAGAAAGGAGAGGGGAAGCCGAGGGGAGAGGAGCTGCCTGGCCCCTCCCTGGACCAGTGGCAGAAGGAGACGGGGGCAGACCCCGGGCCAGGTGAGGCGGCAGGGGCAGCCGGGGCACAGCCCCTGGAGCAAACCATGAGGGAGTCTAGGTGGCCCTTCAGCGGCATTCTGCAAGCTGAAGAGCCGAGGGCCACCTAGAAGCCTGTGGCTAAAGATTAGGGGGGCTTGCTCAAAGGAAGGGGGGCGTCGTACGTGACGAGAGGCGGACAATGCGATCCGCACCCACATGCCATGTCCACCGTCCCACAGAAAGGGGAGCGGTTTGGTAGAATAGCGCGAGAGAAGGATGGCGCTTGGGGGTAAGGGGGTGGATGACCAAGGAGGGTTTGGGTATTGATGTGGGGGGGGGGTACGATCGGGAGCTGCGGGAGAGAAGCCCCAACTAGCCCCAAGTGGCCAAGAGCACAGCTACCCCCTGGGCTGCCCAGAGTGGCAGAGAGGGTGGTGGCCCTCCCGAGGCCACCCACTCCCCTGTCTTCAGCATCGCCCGGCCCTGGGTTCCTCCGGACGGCCCGTTGCCTCCGCGTTCTGCCCTGGGGACCAGTGGGACGATGGCGGTGGCCCTTGTGGCGGTGCTGGTCTTTGCAGCGCCCGTCAAAGGAGCCACAGCCGCCTCCGTCTTTCCAACCTCCAGGAAGACGGTGGCAGCTGCAGCTGCTTTGCCCTTGGACTGAGTCCTATTTATTAAACGTTCTAGAAATAAAGAGGGGGCTTGCTCGCTTTTTACTGTCGAGGGAACCTTGAAATCTCTTCTGCCCCGGCGATGCCTCGTCTCCAAGTTTGGCCATAGCGGCCTCCTAGTTCTCAACGGATCCGTGCTAACAAGAACAGCCTGAGGCCAGAAATTCTAAAAAGCCCTAGATGGCACTCCAGTCACGTTCCTGCTCCTATTTGCCAGCTGCGTGCCGGGAGCAGCAGGGCATTCCTCACCCCGGTGCTGTGCAGTCGGAAGGCACTAGGCAAGGGTGGGCTCTCTCTCGTTCCTCTCTGGGACAGGGAGACAGGGCGGAGATAGGGGCTCCCTGAGTTAGGAGATTGGGGCCCTTTTCTGACGGAGGTCTGCCTTTCAGCCCTGACGGATGAGCAGAAATCCCGCATCCAAGCCATGAAGCCAATGACGAAAGAGGAATGGGACGCCCGGCAGAGTGTGGTCAGGAAAGTCATTGACCCGGAAACAGGAAGGATGAGGTGCGGTGGGTCGAGGGTCTCTGGGGTACCTTTATGGAGTCCGATGGTCTGGTTTTCTCTCCCCTGTCCGTGTTCTCCCTGGAAATCCGTGCAAGCGCCTACACACTCCTGGAGCTCTAGTTGACAGACGAAGCGCCACGTGTTTTCCGTTCACCTTTAAGCCCCTTCCTGCACGCAAGGGCAGCCCAGCTGGATCGCGCCAAAGGTGCCCCCAGTCAGCATCCTGCTCCCCGCACCAGCCAGCCACTCCCGCTCCTGTTCCCAGCGAGGCCTCAGGCACTCTACTGCTCTCCAGACCGGGAGGGTGTGCCAACGCCGTGCTCCTGCGAGCCTGTCCATGTTTCTCTTTCAGACTTATTAAGGGAGACGGCGAGATCCTCGAGGAGATTGTGACGAAGGAGAGGCACAAGGAAATCAACAAGGCACGTGGCTCCCTTATTCTCTCAGGATCAAACAAGGCTGGGATGTGATCTGGGGCCTGTTTAGACGCCCGGTGGGGCTGTGGTGGGCTTCGGGGGGACAGAACCATTCCAACGCTTTTGGGTGGCGGAGACTTTCCCAGGCGGGCCCACTCTGCTCTGCTCCCGTCACTTGATAGCCCCAGGCTTTTCAGTCCCCTGCTGAGGAGGGCGTTAAGGTCTGCCAAGGATGGGGACGCTGCTGCTGCTGCACCTTCTAAGCATCGGGAGTCTCTCGGAAGTTGCACCCAAGACCAACCTGGTCGACAGGCTTTTAGTCTGTTTTGCCTCCATTTTCAGTTACCTTTTCTTCTGTCATGAGGGCTACAAGCCTCCGCTCCCCAAAGAAAGCTGAGCTTCTCTCTGACTCCTACAAGAAGAAGGGGCGAGGCCTTACCAACCAGAGTTCCTCTGCTTTTGTAACGACCTGTGTTGCTTCTCCCTTCACAGCAAGCCACCCGGGGAGACGGCCTTTCCTTCCAGATGAGGACAGGGATGCTGCAGTAACCAGCCGGCCTCCCGCCGGCGTGCCAAAGACGGGTTTCTGCCCACCTGCAAAGGCCTTGCTGGAAACAGGCTCAGGGCCCTTTTGTCCTTAAGACATCAGCACTCCACGGACAAACATGTGGGAGGATGCCAGGAGAGAGGCCGGACCACCGGTGCCTGCCATCACCTGATGCACGTCTTGCTCTAGCCCCCCCTCCTCAGGGACCCCCCCCCCCCGAGGCTCTCTGGTCATGTCTGGCAGCTCGCTTCCTCTTAGAGAAACCGGAACGGAGCTCTTCCAAAGTCGAGGGGAGTGGATGGACGGAAAGCAACGAGTGCCTGGCCGGAAGGAGGGCCCCTCGACCCACAGGCAGGCAGATGCAGCGCAATGTCCGGGCGAAACCTGCCTGGTGTGGAGGATTCCGACCGAGGTCCTGCTGGGCTCGGCTTCCTGGGAGAGCGCGGTTCAGTGGCAGCCCCGGGCATTTGCTAGCGGGCATTTCTGAGGTCTGGCCACAGAGCAGAAGTCCCTGGGAACCACCTGCCACCCCAGCACATGCCTGGGGCCTTTCTGGCTCTCGGGTTCCGCCAGGATGGGTCCGGCAGTGGCCTGCAGGCCCTGGCCCGATCATGGCCCCTGGTGCAGGCCTGCCGCTCTCCCCGAGTTCCGCTCCGGCTGTGCTCGCAGAGACGCTGAAGCTTCAGGGATGCCCGTGAGGAGCACTCCAGGCCGCTCCGCTCCGGTGCGCCACCTCAGCTTTCCTGCCTCTTCAGTCTGAGCGGCGCCACCCAGCCTCTGCCTCAGGGCAGAGGGCCTGGCTCTCCCACAGTCAGCAGGGATGGCACGGAGGCCTGGTCGGGTCCTCAAGCCAATCCAGGCTGGCAGCCCCGTTGGCCAGAGTGGCCAGTGGCCATGTCACACGAGGACAGGAGGCCCACCAGCGGTTCAGCCCTGGACTGTGCTTTGACACGGACTCACCCTGCCGCCTGTACAGACATGCACGTCCTTGAGGTGTCCTTGTTTCCAGAAGACACAGATGCTGCCCGTGCCGCTCGCACGTCGCAAGCCGGCCGAAGCCTTAAGAGACGGCTCCTCGGCCCACACTCCAGCAGCGCCACGCCAGTCGCCCACACTGTCGTTCATTAAGGGGCCGGCTTCTGTTGTCTTTCCCGGGAGGCCCCCAACGCCCACAGCCTCCTCCCATTCCCAGCTCCTGCTTGGGCTGAAGTCCCACCCGGAGGGCCCCCTTTACGAAGGCCTTTCTCAACTTGGTGCCCTCCAGATGTGTCAGACTACAACTGCTAGGAGGATCCAGCACAGCTGGAGAGCATCAGCACAGAGAAAGCTGCTCTGCAACCGGGGGATTGAGGAGCCCGCCTCCCAAAGAGGCACCCCTGGTGAACAGCAGCCTGACCTGCTGGTGTGGGGTCCAGGTTCGTCACGGCCTCTTGTTCATCTGCCATCCCTTGAAAAACAGAATCCAAGTTGGAGTTTGTCTCAAGGGTGATCTTAAGGAACTGGCCCAGAAAGCATTGTCAAGTATTGCCAAGAGGTTGTGAGGGCGCAACCCAGCAAAGCCACGGCCACGAACAGCGAGGCCACCGCTTCGCTTCGCTTCCTTCCGCCGGTCCTAACAGAAGGCCCCCCGCTTCGGCTTGATTTAGGCCGTAAAAGGTGTGGGGTCTGTAGCCCCCACTCTGTGGCAGCTGCCGCTATCCAGGCTGTGACAGTTCAGATAACCAATCCCACCTCACTGCACGACTGAGAGCGCCGACACGGGAGGCTGATGCAACGGTTGCGCAGACTGTCCAATAAAGCACATGCAGACGCCTTTCCGTGTGAAGCACCTCCTCTGTCTGAGGGAATCTCCCGTCCAACATGGCGGGGGGGGGGGGTGGCTGGCTGAGAAATGGGGCTGTTTCCCAGGTCAACTACGATGTGAAAGTGGGGGTGGGTGGGCTGGGCTCGAGGCTTGGAAGATCTCCTTTATTGGGTTTTTTAAAAACTAGAACCTGGAGGTCTACCAGCTGGAGCCAGGTGCAAAATGGTGCTCCAAGAAGAATTGAGGAGCGAGGCCGGGGTGTGTGTGTGCGTGCTCGGGGCACAGGCATCTGTGTTCAGTGCCAGCAGCAAACTCACAAGCCCTTGCACTGAAAAGCCCATTCCTAGTTCCCCCTCCCCCTGAGGAAACCTTTCTCTGCAGCCTCCTTCATGGGAGAGGTGCTCGTGGGCTCCCCCAAAGCTGCCGCCTAATGTGGACGTGGAAGGCCGGGCCAGGGCCAGCCTTTGGTCCCGCCCTGCAGGGCCCTTGCGCAAGCTCTTCAGGCATGTGCCCGTCACGCTCAAAGCTCTGGTGAAGAAGCAAACACAGCAGGGCAGCCTTCCCATTTCTTTTAATTGGTGTTAACGAACAAGTGATAACCATACACAAAGCACACCCGGGCAGGGCAAGGCGGCAGTAACAGCAAGGGCGGGGGTCTGGGGTCGGGGGAGAGGGCTGTCACGTACAAGAGCGAGGAGGTCGGCCCAGTCATGCACACACAAAAGACGGTAACGAAAAGATGACCCCACAGGTGCCCAGCTGGCCTCTGGGCTTCTCAGCTGTGCCTTTCTACCTCTGAACAAATAGCCTAGAAGGTTTCTATCCGTTTCCTTAAAGCTCTTTGCCCCCCACAACCCCCGGTTCAACCCAATGAACATGGCTGAATGTGCAATGGTAAGAGCCGGGGAGAGGACGCCTGGGGGGCAGAAAAGAGGGGGTGCTCCAGGCACACGCAGCCGTGGCAAAAGACGCCTGACCAAGAGGGGGGCTCCGCTTCAGCGGGTGCAGGATAGCGCCGGCCGGAGGAGAGGCGGTTCCCTTCACAGCTCCTCTGGCAGTGGGCTTCCCTCGACCGAGCTTTAGGGCGCTGTCAATGGTCTTCAAAAGATCTAAATGTTTTTGTCAAAAGGTGCTGACCATCTGGCCCAACACGAAGTGATAAGGAGCAGCCTTATTGGGAAAGATGGCCTAGGAGCACCCTCACCCAGGTGGGCCTAGATGGAAGCTGCCAGGTGACCCTGCGTCCGTCCGGGAACGGACTAGGCCCAGGCCGGCACAGCTCCTCAGGCACGCCCTCTGATTACATGGGCAGGCTGGACAGCCTGGACCCCAAGGGCAGATGAGCGCCCAGGAACCTGGCCTTTGACCACGCCTGTCCTTGGGGACGCCGCCCTCCGAGAAAGGAAACCACGCCAGAGTCTGGATCACCTGCAAGACCTACTGGGTGGAATCCAGACTTCGACAGCATGGACCTGCTGAGATCCCGCTTTATCACAGGGTTGGCAAAAACGGCTCCAGATCCCCCCAAATCACTCCTCTGCATTTGCAAATTGTTGGGAAGGGAGGGATTAACCATTTTGCCTCTAAAATGCGTCTTGTGGAATTCATTCCAGAAAAAAAGAAGAGCCCTCAAGCAGATCCATTGTGATTGTTGGATTCTAGAGAGCAGTAAGTTCAGGTTTCAAAATCTGGAACACCACCACAACGGGGGACGTACACGAAGGGCCCAGGGCAGGACGCGGGTGTCCCAGAGGGGCGCTGAAAAGGCACAAAACCAAACCTGCTCTGGCACCTCCCCACGTGCCCACAGCACCCGGTGTGACTGCAGTGGCACAGAACAGTGGGGCGAAAGGCTGGCTCTGACCACGCCACCTTCACCCCGCCCACGGCACTTCCCAAGGGGCCCAGGGCACGCCGTCTTCCGCCGCCCCCCCCCCCCCCACCCGGTTTCTCCACGGCTGCTTCCACCCTCTGTCTTGCCATGGAAAACCCGCTAAGGAGAAAAAGAACGGAGGAGCTGTGAGAGGCCCTCTGGGCAGGGATGCTCTCTTTGGGAGCCCCCCTGAGAGGCTTTTAATCTGCCAGAGCAGGAAAGGGCCGTGTGGAAAAGAAATGGGGTGAACGGCTGGACAAGAAGGGAAGGCTGGCCACGGTCGTGAGCGCACGGGGCAATGGCGACCATGCTAACGGGCTGGCTGCAAAGAGGAGTGACGAGAGGCATGGAGAAGACGGGCCTTTGCACCCTTTGACAGGTACTTCGAGCTTGGTCCATAACGCTGGAACTCCCAGAGGGGTGGGGGGCAGGGGAAAGGCAGATTTGGGGGTGGTAATAAACACGGACGGCTTCTTTCCCTCAAGGCATAGTTTCTTTACATAAAATAAATTACTTTCATGGCATATATCCCCACCGCCTCCCCTCCCCAGCTTTTCAAGGTCCGTTGTTTTATGCCATCTACATACATGCACATCATAAAAAGGAGACCTCGAGCTTGTCGCCTGCCGACGGAGAACGCACACGTGTCACGCCTCGGATCGTGATCTCTGTGGAGAGGAACGGTGGAATTAGTGCAGGCCAAGCCCAGATCGGGGGCCCCTCTTGTCTCTTTTGCGATGAAGGTCTGGTAAACGTGTACAGAACCCACGGAGACTTGCACGGGCCACGTGAAGAGCCATACTCCGCTAGCAAAGAGCTATAACGCAATCCGTGTTCACCCCACACCCTCTCGTGAGTTTTCGATGTATGTTTTCACAAAGAATTAGGCTGAATGAACAGAAAGGGAAGCCAACGGAGTTTGTTGTTGTTTTTAAGTAGCAAAAACCTGCCAGGATCTTCTTGTTGGTTTTGTCCGAGACAAGCGGCTTAGAATCGTGCGGTATGGCTACCTAAGCCGTTGAGATCCGTCGGGAGTCGGGAGCTTCTTTTCAAGAGTAGCAGCTGTCCGGGCGAAGCGAACCCCCCCCCCCCCCGAGTGGATCGTTCCCTTCTAGGAGAAGCCATTTGGAACGTGGCGCTCCAGCCTGGCCGGCGGGCCCAGGAGGACGCGAATGTTCCCAGACGAGGCGTTGAAGCCTCGAGGTGGCTTTTGAAAGAGGCGGCAGAGTTCACAGTGCTGCGAGTCTTGGCATCAAAAGGGGACGGGAAGAAAACAAAGCTGCCGCCGCCACCGATCTAAAAAGGACCTGCTTCACCCAGAAGGAAGAGCCGGGAGAGTAGAAAGTGGGACAAATGGCCAGAGGGGGGAGAGGAGGACGGGGCAGGGGGACGGGGGAGGGCAATGGCGGTGGCACCGATATAAAAATGCCAGAACCCCAAAGGCAGGAAAGGCCCAAGGCCGGCATTTGGCGAACGGCTGCTGCTGCCCCCCTTCCTCCTCCGGGCACAGCCCGTATCGGAAGGGACCTTGGCAACGGTGGGGCCTTCCGAGTCCTGACATATTGGGGGGGGGGATTTTGCAGGACCCTTTCTGGGAGGCCCTCCCCCTCCCCCTCCAACCACCTCCTCTAAAATGGCCAATCAAGGGGGCACGGTGACGCAAGAGAGCCCCCTTTGAAACTGGCCAGGGCTGGGGAAGGCCACACAGCCACGGCGGCTCACAGAGCCTTGCCCATTCAGCAACAAATCCATCAAACCCGAAACTCCTGTGCGAAGACAAGCTACAGACATTTCAAGACAGAGCCTTACGCTTAAAAAAAAAATACAGTCCCTGGCTGGTCTGAACAACTTGGCTCCCTTCCACAGTGCAGCCCCCCCCCCCCCCGACCTGGTGCCCTCCAGAGGCTTTGGACTTCAAATTCCACCAGCAGCCCCAGCCAGCAAGGCCAGTGGCTAGGAATTCTGGGAGGTGCAGTCCAAAACTTCTGGAGGGCACCAGGCCGGGGAAGCCAGGCCTCGTGTGCTTTTGTTTCTTCCTCTCCCCAAGCGTGGGTGGGCAGGCCGGCACCCCCTGGCTTAGCAACATTTCACTGTCCTGCTCCATAAAGAGGGAGGGAGGCTTGATGAAAGAGCAACTGGCTGCCTGTCCAAACATTATCAGTGCAAAACAAACGAGAACAATGAGGTTTTACAGTTGCAGAACTACAGTGAAAAAGGAAGCAAGTTTAGGTCCTCTGTCAAAAGCTGTTACCAAGGTTGGAAAGGAGGAACGACTCCTTCCTAAGGGACCAGAAACAGAAGCAAAATGGTGGCGGGGGCGGGCGGGTGGGGCAGGGGGAGAATTCGGGCCTGGCCAATTGTTTATGCTGAGCAAATGTTGCCCTCTGCTTCCCGGCTGCTTCCCACCGGACTGGGGGGCACTTTCCCAAGCAGCGTCTGTAGATGAGCAATGCTTGGAAAACGGCCCAAATCCTCTCCTCCCCCCCTGCCCCTCCACCATCACCGTTAAGGGGCAGAAGCTCTGCAGCCCCTCAAAGCACTCCTGCTCTGTTCCTGAATCGGTGCAATGCACCAGCTTCCAAAAACCTGCTTTGGTTTCCTTTAAAAGAAAAAGAAAAAAGAGATTTGCTTTGCTTTGTTTAAAAAACAGAAACCGATAACCAGTCCATCGAATTCCCTTCTGATAATACCAACGGCTTTGAAGGCGCCTCTGCGAAGGGTCTGCTGAGACGGCTGCTCTGTGCTCCAACGTGGACCGGTCCGGAGCGCCCTGAGCCTCCAGATGCCACAAACGCAGGCAAATGGTGTTGTTAAAGTGGCATCACCCAGCGGCGTTTCCCCATCAGGATACCCAGGCCAACCCACACGAGCCCCCCATCTGTCAAATCCCACCACCACGTGGCATTGTGGTCCCCCCTGCCCACCCCCCACCCCCCGTTGCATCTTTGACGGATGGCTAAGAAGCGGAGGAGGCAGATATTTACAGTCGCTAAACCTGGATCAGAAAAGGAGGTGGGGGCAGGAGGAAGAGGAGGCGGATCCTCTGGCCTGGCCTCTCCAAGGCCCGAAAAGGCAGCCCTCCCGGCGGCTAGTGGGCCGCAAACCTGGCAGCTCCCCTGCCCTCAGGGCCGGCCGGCCCGCCCGCCTCGCGTGGAAAGGAAGGAAGGAAGTCCCTCCATCAGCCCTGGCCGCTTCACGGGCGACGGGTAGCACCGTGTTTGCCCCGCTGCGCGGCAGGCCTCCCGGGCCCCTTGGCTCCTCCTGCCGCCGCCACGGGCGCCTGCAGCTGCCCGCTGTTGCCAGGCGGCCGGCTCTACTTGGGCCCCAAGGCCCCTGGCTCGAGTCTGGCGGCCCCGCCGCTCCGCCCCCAGCAGCCCGTGGCCACGCTCAGGCTCCGCTGGCTGCGCTCCCGCTCTCTCTCCCGGCTGCTCTCCGACTGGCTCTGGGTCCGCTCCGGCCGGGGGCCGCCGGGGGCCGGGGGCTGAGAGGAGATGGTGCGCAGCAGGTGGTTCCTCTTGCGCAGGAACTCGGCCTGGCCCGGGAGGCCGAAGCTGCCTTTCCGCAGGGCCATGCGGGTGGTGTTCTTGGCGGGCCGGGAGCGATGGGTGTACTCCAGCTGGGCCAAGTGGGCTGCGTAGCCCTCCGTGATGAACTGCGAACGAGAAGCAAAGCCGGCTCAGCGTTGAGACGCCTCGATCGGAGCGCAAAGATGCCCTCGGCTGCCGCAGCTGAGGGCGATTGCACAGCTGCCGTTTCACACGTCAACGGAGGTGGATGCAGACGACCCGTCCGCACGGGGCTCTCCGGCCTCCCTGGGCCGGTGGGCACATTCCGAGTTCTGAGAGCGTTGCCCCCCTGAGAAGGAAGCTGCAGAGCGCCAGGCCTCGGACAGGTTCCCCCCACAGCCACAGGCTTCACGGGGATCCGTCTCCCACCGTGAACCCAAGAACCTTTACCTGGCAATGGTTCTGTAACTTCTTGGTCGGCCGGCCCACAATGTAGATCTGTGGAGGCGGCAGGTTGATGGCGGTGTAGACCGAGACGTCCTTTGTGGATCCGTAGGCCGCATGGATCTTCATGTCGAGCTACAGGGAGGAGGGAAGCCAACCGTAAATTGATGCCAGGCGCCCTAAAACCCCACACCGCTCCACACATCGCAGGACACCTCGTGCAGGAGTTGGAATGATGCGGGGCTCCACGGAGAAGTGCTCCTCGAGAGGAGCGGCCTTCCTCGAACGCCCACCAGCAGGGCCAGCCGTCGCCCTGACCCTGCAAGCTACCTCCCCTGCCTGCTCCAAGGTGACCCAGCGACATACTCCAGGGGAGGTGGAGGAAAGCGGGGGCAGTTGTAGCTTCAGCGCTTCCCCACTGGGAAGGATGCAACTCAGAGTCCCAGCCTCCCCGGCAGGAAAAGAATGCCGGGAGTGCCGGCCACAGCCTCCTCCTCCTGCTCGGGAACGGCCGTCTTGAGCCTCGGCCGTCTCCTCTTCAAAGCACTCACTGTGGGGAGCACCAGCACTGCCGGGCTTCATGGCGCTCCTCACGCCCAGAGGGAAGCTCCTGCAGGTCTGGAGGTTCTCTCAGATGGAACCAGCCATCCCAGCTGGGGGCTGGTTCGAAGAAGAGAGCCAGCGGCAAAGGGCTTCCCTGGGAGAGGCCAGCTCCACGCGGGAGCGCCCTGGAAGGATGCTTATGGAAGGAGCCTCTGCCGTGGCAGAGCAGGGAGGCGGCACCACGCCCCGCTTAGCCTCAGCCTCCGGCCGGCTGCAACTTCAGGAGCGGCCTCTTCCCCGCGACTCTCCGCCTGGCCCTCTCCGGCCCTCCTCCACAGTCTCGCCTGCGACGGTCAAGGTGATGAGAAGCCCACCCACACCGCCCCCGCGGCATTCTGGGGTTTCCCTTTATTGAAAAAAGGAAGCCCAAGAAGGCTACGTCTGTGCGGCCTGCTTTTATGAGGGCTGTAGTTCTCCAAGGCCCGGAGCCGTCCACTTGCTATCACCACCACCACCACCATCGAATCACCACCGAATTTCTTAAGGTAGCTTTTTAAAAGAAGGCTCAAAGCAACTTACAATAAACTCAAAACATACAAAATTTAAAACAGCTATAACAATTATTCATTAGAATACAACCACATACAACCTTTTGATCTAAAATTATTTCTAGGCAGCCCTTGAAGGTAGAACCAAAATATCAACGGCAACCCTAAACAACCAGGCTGAGGCATGAAACTGCACCCCCCCAATGCCTGGGATCTCCGCCCCAGGGCCCCCCAGGCAGCCCCCCAGAGGCCTCTTCCTCCCCCCGTCCACGAGGGCCTCCACCGCCCCCCGCCAGGCCCTGCGGCCTAGAGACGTTCTCCCTGCTCATGCCGAGAGAGACCTCGGGGTGGTTCCCGCTTGGACGCAGGCCACGCACGCACGCACGCACGCCCCCCGCCCCCACTCACGTCTGTGATGAGGGACTTCAGGAAGTTGGCCTTGTGCCGCAGCGGGTCGTGGACCAGCCCATCGCAGAACGAGACGACCCCGTGGGGGAAGTTGTGCTGCGCCAGCCAGGCCACCACCCGCTGCTTCTGCATGTCCGGCCGGCCCGTGACGTAGATGATGAGGTAGCCGAGGTCTTGCCAGTGCCTGTGGAGAAGGGAGGGCAGGGGAGAAGCGCATGAGAGCGAGCCAGGCCAGTGCGGCAGCCGGAGCGCGGGGCTGGGGCCCGGGAGGTCCACGAAGCTGATTGGGTGAACCGGGGCCAGTCACGGCCTCTCAGCCTAACCTCCGCACAGGCTTGCTCTGAGGACAAAATGGAGGAGGAGGAGGAGGAGGAGGAGGAGGAGGAGGATTACGTAATCCGCCTGGGGCTCCTTGCAAGAGGGGAAAAGGCGGGATAGAAATGTATTTGAAGGTGAGAACGAACACAACGCACCCCTGCAGGCCGCCAAAGTGTGTCTCTCTGTTCAACAGAGGCTCTGGACCGATCCCGGAGAAACCCCCAGGTCAGGGAGCGAACAGGAGCCCGTGAGCAGCCTCCGCCTCCTCCGTTCCCAACGGTGCGGGGGGGGGGGGGGTGGCAAAAGAAAGGGACTTCCCTGCAACCCCTCAGACCCAGGCCCGCCCCACAGCCCTCGTACCGTACTACATCGACCGCTCCGGCTCGGACTTTGGGGTCGCTGCCCATGATCGAAACGCTGGCTGCGAAGGATCCGTCGATGCTGAAGACCACAAATTCTGTCCCCTTGGGCAGGACAGTGACGTAGCTGTCGGCGTACGTGTGGTCACCCCTGCAGAGAAAGGCAGGAGGAGTGAACACTGGCTCTAGAGTTAGCAGTTCTGGGGCACTTCCATGCCAGAGAGGAAAGGTGGGGCGCAAATTCCTCGGGAGGACAGCAATGGCTGAGGCTCCCAGCGTCCACTCCCTCTCCCAACGCAAGAAGCACAATTCCGCTTCAACTCCTGTTAACAGAACATGAGAAGAACGCTGCTTCGTTAGCCCAAATGGTCCATCCAGTGCAGACGCCAGTCTCCAAGACTCGCTTTGGTTTCCAGGGTTCTCCATCTGGACTTAGGTGCAAAAGAGTGGCTCAGGGCAGACACCCACCCACACCCGGCAGAATTAAAACCCTTGGCTCAGAGCAAGTATTGCTTACAGGATCAGTGCATGGCCCCCACCTTTTCTCTCTCCACTCACTCCCGATTACCCCAACCCAACATGGGTGGGGAGAGAAGGCTTGTTGTTGACCTTCTTAAACATTTGGGAGCCAGAAACCCTCGCGCACAGGGAATGAGCCTCAAGCCTGCTGGCCAAGTTCCCTCCCCACCTCCCACCCCAGTTCCAATCTGGCCTTCTGGGAGTCCCCAAATGCCCTCCCTCTTCCCCTGATCATTGGGTGGTTTTCACAGCTTTTCTGTTTTACTCTGGAGTAAGCACAGTGCCACCCAAGCATAGAGGGAGCTGTAACAACTCTCCCCTCGCTGCGGTCCTGATTCGGGCGGAGTCCTCCGCAGCTGCAACGGTGAGACCTTTACTCTCATTGCGCCCAGACATTTCCCCTGACTGGGGCAAACAACAGCTGGTGACGAAGTGGCAGAGGTTTGACCGGGAAAACCGGGCAGGAGGAGATGGGGGAGAAGAGGGGATCCCTGCATGGAGCCGCTGGCCTTATAGCACTCTGCTGGTCTAGGGTTCCACGGCAGAACAGCACAAGAGCCCTGAGGCTGGGCCAGGCCCAGGGTCCATCTGGCCCAGTTCACACACAGGGGCCGACCGGCTGTCGACCAGGGACCCACAAGCACGACACGGGTGCAAATGCTTTGCGCAGGGTCAGCATTGTAGCCAACGAGGTTAATCCGAGGCACGACTATATGTGGCCCCAGAATAGTTGTTTTTAAAGGGATATTGTCTGTTTTTGTTTGTATTTTATGCTTTTGATGGTTTCAAATTTTGTATATTTCTTTTTAATGTTCACTGTTTTTAACTTTTGCACACCGCCCAGAGAGCTTTGGCTATGGGGCAGTATATAAATGTAATAAATAACAACAACAACAACAGCACCTTCCCACCCATGTTCCCCAGCAGCTGATGTACACAGGCATACTGCCTCGGATACTGGGGGTGGCACAGAGCCCTCAGGGCTAGGAGCCACTGAGAGCCTTCTCCCTCCAGGAATTTATCTAACTCCCTTTTTTAAAAAAAAACCCACACACATCTAACTTGGTGGCCATCACTACTACATTCTTGTGGTAGTGAGTTCCACAGTTTAACTCTGTGCTGTGTGAAGAAGTCCTTCCTTTTACTTGTCCGGAATCTCCCACCGATCAGCTTCATGGGATCATGGCCCCGTTGGGCTCTAGCATTCTTGGAGAGGGAGAAAAGTTGGCCATCTTTCTCTCAGTCGCAACCCAAATCAGACCCTCCTGCAGCGATTTTCTTCTTTTTGTTTCATTTTTTAAAAAGAAATATTTGGATCTCGTCTAATCCGGCCCTTGTCACCGCTCTTCATACCAAACCCATATTTTTGGGGTACTGATCAATTGACACGTTCTCCGTCCAGCTTCTCGCCCTCCACAATCGTAAGCCCCAGCCCCAGTTCCTCCCCCCGTCCGCCCCCCCCCCCCGGGCTGCACAAGCCAAGGTGCCACCGCTCAGAGGGACGCACCTGACCACCATCTTGACAGGATAGACACCGATCCCCAACCGCCTCTTCTCTGGGACAACGTAGGAAATCCTACCACTGCTATTGGTGACCTCCGTGTCAAAGTAAGCCCATTCTCCTGATGGGGGCTGTGTCATTATGTGAATGTCCACCTGTGGCACAAAGCAAGAGCCTAAATGTTAAGTTTCTCTATAGCAAAAACGGAAATCAAGAACTTGCGATAATCTTTGGTGAGTCTTTGCTTCACCAGTCCCTGTGAACTGAACAGCTCCTTCACTAGGAACAAGCACTGTTTGTATGAAACATGGCTGCTTCCTGAGTTACATCTGGTTTCAGACAGCTGATTAATTCCAACAATGTTGATCAGCGAATTTGTTTTAAACAAGCCTTTAGCACAGACCACATTTCAATTTCAGTGACACAGAAAATGCCGTAGAGCCCTTCGCCTCTCCTCCGTCCACCAGGGTCAGCTCAGACCGACGCCACACCGTACCTTTTCCCCTGTGAGCGTGACCATGTCCAAGGGGCCGTACATAAACCTTCCCGTTAACAGCTGGGGGCCGTCCTCGTTGGCAATGGCATCGTTGATGCGGTGGTTGGCGGCCACGTTCTGCAAACGGAAGGGAAGCGAGTTGGGCATTTCACCGGCCAGCCCAGAGGGAACTGCAGATGCGTCCCAGCAGAGTGGGATCTCTCGGTTGCCTGCCTGCCAGTCTTTCTCGGCTGCCTTTAAGGGTGGGATCGTTGTTTGTTTACGAACTGCTGGAGCCCCCCTTTCCCTTGTGGCGCCGATCAAACGGCAGGAGTGCGAAGAGGAGCAGGAGTCCTGCTGGGTCCGGCCACAGGCCCATCCAGCCCTGCACTCTGCTGGCACAGGGTCCGGCCAGAGGCTGCGCTGGGAAGCCCGTGAGACAGGCCGCGTGTGCGACCCCCACCTGCTGCTCCTCCGGCACTGAAGGCAGTAAAACCCCGAAGCATGGAAGAGCAGCAGCCGCACTGCACGTGTATTGTCACGATTCAGGAACCACGCTTCAGTCAGCCTCTCAGAACCCTGCTGGCTGAAGGCCCCGTGGTTCCAGCAAGGGCAGCCAAAGCGACGGAGAAATTGATTGAGGCCGAGGAGGAGCAGCAGCTGGCAGGGACAGGCGACCGGGAGCCCTGCAGATGTTTGGGGCAACCGCCCCAATAAGCCCCGGACAGCATGGCCAACGGCCAGGAATTATGGGAATGGTAGCCAAAAACGTCTGAGGGGGGTTTCAGGTTGCCTATTGCGAATGAAAGCGATTGCTCTCAGCTCAGGGCATGTCTGCCAGGGAGGCTTTTATCCTGCATCTTTACCTGGGCTTCTGCATTCTGTACAGGATTAGGAGCGGCTTCTTTACAGGTGCTGTTTCCCCCCTGGGGGTTTTCTTTCTCTGCCTGTATGTTTCATTATACAGCCACCAGATGGCAATGTGGCGTAGTGGAATTGTGCAATCACACGGAAAGCTTAATGGAGCCATTAAGGCTATACCAGATTTGCCCTGTTAAGGGGGGGGGGGCGTGGAAACCCGCAATAATGGTTGCAAAGCACAGGAGAGGCCCTGGAGGAGGACGCCGTCGTATAAAGGACCCAGAAACGACCGTGAACGAGTGAGCAACCACAACCGCGCAATAAAAGCCTTGCGTGGAAAGGCACTCTGGCACACACGTAGCCACAGTCCCCTCTGCACACCCATCTACCACTGTGCCTAACGTGTCCCCTTGTGGAGTCATGGAAATACTCCCATTCTCATTTGGATTTTCTAATGGTTTTGTTTAGGTTGATGTTAAATTACAATAACCATTTTAAAAAGTTAAAGCCATTACGCATCTTCTTTTTTAATGCATCGGTTGTATAATGTAGAGTTTTATGATGTCTTTGTTTTGTTTGATGATATAAAATTAAACATTTAATTATAACCAAGATAAAGCTATTGTGAATAACTATTTTTATGTTCTGGTTATAATATAATCTTGATGTTTTTAATGTCTTTGCGGTGATGTAAAATGAAAAATTTAATTAAAGCAAAAGTAAAGCCATTACCAATAACTATTGTTATGTATACTGTTGGGTGCGTAATATGGCTCGTTGTCATGTTTTTGTGGTGTTTGAGGGAGTCAAATACATGGCCGAGCAGGGAGGGGGGCTGCCGTCAGTCACCCTGAGCTTGACGTGGGTCCTCTTCCGAAGCCATTTCTCCCGGGGCTTGGAGGGCGTGAAGACGGAGACCTCTTTCCCGTCCAGCTCTAGAATGCCGGAGTTCTCATGTCTCATCACCTGAGGAAAGAGCAGCCTGGTCAGTGGCTTCCACGGAGCCTCCAGCCTCCTGGCAAGGCACCGGCGCTCGCAGGGCGGTAGCTTTGGAAGGGGATCAGGCCGCTGGCTGCAGGACCACCCTCCCCACGGCTCCTCGCCCTCCAGAGGGCTCCAGGGTCCCTCCAGCCAGCACCAGCGGCAGCAGCATTGCCCCTCTGAACGCCAGCCGCTGGGGGACACGGGCAGCAGGCTGCTGTCGGGCTCGTGCCCTGCTCTGTGGGCTTCCCACGGGCAGCCACTGCGTGGGCATTGGAATGCTGGGCTGGGGGAACCCCGGCGTTCTTCCGGCGAGGCGTCGTGTTACTCAGCCCCATGGCTGTTTTTCTGCACTGACTGAAAGACAGGATTCAAACCCTTTTTTAAAAGAAGAAGAAGAAGAAGAAGAAGAAGAAGAAGAAGAAGAAGAAGAAGAAGAAGAAGAAGAGAGAGCTAGTAGTTATTCTGGATTAATTAACACTTGTAGAGATGAAGGGATGGACACGGATGAAGGGGCCAAAAGAAGCCCCTTGGATCGTGAGTGGAGTCCCATTTGCCTACTGCTGATGACAGTAAGTATCACACTACAAGGTCTTTGACGTTGGTGCATTGCCATGAATTGGCGTTACAATTGATCACATCTGCCGGTACTTGGCCAGGTGAAGGACCGGCTCTTTTAAGCGCTCCTCCAACGCTGAGCTCTGCTTCCCCTCGGCACGTGCCAGTTCTCCCCCCCCCACAAAGAGCTAACGCCGCCAAGGCATCGTGAACCGTGCTCCCCGAGGGTGCTTCGCCCCAAGGGTGAGACCAGCTTCCCAGATCGCTTGGCATGCCTCGGGTCTCTTGCAATTGAACGTGGATCGCCCCTCCCAATCTTGTTCCCTCCCCATATGCCTGAACCACATTCCCCTTACAAAACCATTCTCAAAGAAGCGGATGTGCTTTATACGTTTTGTATCAGGGATGCCAAAGCCGCAGCCCCCCCGCCCCCCCGCCCCCCCTAGCTGCTCCCCAGGCAAAAAGGGGGAACCAGGGCTGGCTCCGGCTCCTACCAAAGGAGCGCCCTGTCTAAAACACCCCCAGAGCATGCCAGGGAGCAGCGTTGGAAGGTCCCAGCCTGCTTTCATAGGACCACGGAGCCTCTTTCTAGAGCGTTTTCTTCCTTTCCCCCTTGTTATCTGAAGAGGTTCCGGAGTGTGAGGAGTCAGGACCCTTCAGCAAGAGAATTTTCATTCAGATTTCGAAAAATGGAGGCTTACAGAGAACTGGGGTGGGTGGGAGGGGAGGGCACGTAGGCCTGGGAGCAGCGACATCCGGTCACCAGGAGCGCCACTGGACTTGCCAAGGGCAACGCGGCAGCTGCCGACGCTCGTACTGCTGCCATCATGAACGTTTAGCCACGGGTGTCTGCAAGCCGTCCTTGTTCAAAGTGGCAGCCGCCCACGCCCTTTGGAGGCTGCTTCAGAAATGCCTCCGTTTGTAAACATGAGAAGCAACGCCTGGGACACGAAAACGAGACCTTTGCAGTCTCACAGAACAACCCTGAGCAACTGCTGTGATTCAGCACCAACACAGGATGGTGCTTGTTCCAACCAGGCGGGACTGACCTGTCTGAGCAGGAAGGAGACCACGTCGGTGGATTCCCAGTAGCTGGCGTGGAAGAGGTGCGGCAGAGCCACCGTGGGGAAGGCCGTCAGGGCGTCGGGGCAGTAGAGGGCGTAGTCGATCCGCTTGGCCCCCCACCATTTCGCAGCAACTGAGAACAAGAGGGAAGGAGGCAGAGCCCAATGGGGTGTGTGTGTGTGTGAAACAGCGAGCATTTCAGAGCCTCGTTCCAGGTTCCAGCTGCATGGCTCTTCTGACGAAAGTACCAGACAACGCGTGACCCCAGTGTCACCGCAATGGCTCCTCCCAAAGAATCCTGGGGGCTGTCGTTGGCGGGTTATCCTCTCGTTAAGAGACCGCTGACCCAACCGCCCACCGAACGACAGTTCTCAGGGTTTTCCGGGCGAAGAAAACAGACGCTTACACGATTCTATATTTGATACCAGGTTTAACCTCTGGCAAAGTCTCAGTCAAAGAGAAAATGAAGGAGATGGGCTCCTCCTTCAGGACCTCAAACACCTCTGAGGCTTCTGCCCCCAAACCTACCATTTCTGGATACCTAATTTTTAAAACACACGTTTGTACATGTAAATCAGTGATGGAATACCAAAACCGCAAGTGCCCAAAGGAAGGCCAGGAAGAGCTTGCTGGGGGGGGGGGGAGGGGAGGGGGGAGAAAGCCCCCCTTCTCCTCTATGCCCCCTCCTCGCTTTGCAGTTTAGATGCAGACACGGGAGAAGGACGTCAAGCACCGGCTGTTGGGAGAATCCTCATTTATCTGCACGTAGGTCACAACCTGGGATTTTGCAGAAAACTCCAATGGGTTTGCTGGGTTTTTCAATGATCTCCCCCCCCTCCCCCCCAGCCTAATTTTGATTGGCTCTGTTAACCTCACTGTCAGGCCAGATTGGTACGAAAACTGATGAACGCTCCCCAAATCTGTAAAATTCTGCCTCGGTTTCCTTCGTCTGGTGATGCCCTTTGTCCCCAGATCCTGATGTACCCAGATGGCTGCACTTTTCGGAATGCGCCAGCCGTGGTCTCTGCTCCCAAGCCAAAGGCTGCCTCGGATGGGCAGATGTTCCAGATTTCTCTTTCCTGTTCAAAGACAGGCAGCAGAATTTGGGATTCTCCAAACAGGGCAGTCAAAGGTGCCCAAAGTGAAAGCGAACCAGAGTGCGCTTTGCATGAAGGTGAATCCTCAAAGCAGAGAGAAAGCTTGTTAAGCCCCGCACCAAGACGGAGACGTGCCAAAGAGGGAACACCGGGGAACGGGCTCTGGAGACGGTGACCGAGGGGGTTAGTGAGGAGGAGGAGGAGGAGGAGGAGGAGGAGGAGGAGGAGGAGGTGCTGCCCCGTGACCCCCTCCGCCTCTCTCCAGAATACCTTGATTGAAGTCGAGATCTGGAATCGGCAGAGTGGAATCCGCTTCCCCATGGGAGGGCCTCCCAAACCTTCTTCCCAGAGGATTCTGGGACCTTTCGGGCTTAGATGCCCTCTGCCTTTGAGGCGAGGGGTGGGCGGGGGATTTGTGCGGGAGAGCAAGCAGGGCTAGAAGGCTAAACCCCCTGGAGTGGTGGAAATGGTTTTTGTTTTCTAAAAGGAACAACATTTAAACACACACAAAAAAAGACGAAACAAAAATAAAACACATCCTGGTTAACACAAGCACAGTCATGCAACAATGAAATTCAATGGAGAGGGGTCACGAAGGGGATACCTTGGCCGCTTTAAGAACCTCCACTGCCTTTTGCTGTATATGGGCCGTGGCTTCTAGACCTGGGACCTACTTCTAGGTGCCAAGAACTGAGCAGAGCCAGGCAAGGCTGGGCACACGCCTGGGGCGTCAGCCAAGGGGGTCTTGAATGGGAGAGCCTTGCAGAGGATGCCGCAGGCGGACGCGCCACACCACCGAGGGAGCTGGTGGAAGAGGGAGCGAAGGGCCTGCCACCCTGCCGCCCCCTCCACGGTCAATGGCCAAAGGTGGCCTTGCCATTTCCAGCTCAGAAGAGACCCGATGACTCAAAGAGCCAACGGCACCCCGCTACATCCTCTAGAGCCACTGGCTGCTGCCCGGCTCTTCAGGATGAGGCCGGCTGAGACGTCCCTGCCCTGCCCTGTCCTGCCCGGCTACGCCAGATTGATGCCCCAAACACCCCTCTCTCCCGTTGCGCTTTCTTGGATCCTGGAGAGCATGTTCCTAGTCCTCACGGCTACACTGCAAGGTGAGCGCGCTGAAGGCTCAGGACTAATGGACCGCGAGCGGGGCGGGTCTCTGCCCAACAGGAGGCACAGGGATGTCTTTCTCTGGGGAAAGGGAGGAGCACACAGCAAGGATGGAGGACCCTCTGGCAGGCAGGAGATCCGCCCAGCAACGTGCTGCGGCCGCCGCCTTTCCCGGCTTCTTTCTACTGCCCATCTTCTTAGCAAACCTGGGACCATGTCAGGGAAGGGGTAGAAAATGGGTTCGCAATAATTCACACTTTCCAAACCTGGGCAGGATCTACGCTACTGCTTTAAAGGGGTTTATAACCGGAATGACAACTGCTGGGGCCCAGGGCCCAGAGCGTCAGAGGCAGCTTTCAAAGCGTGTTCAAAGTGTCCTATATCCTGCTTGGTGCGGATCTGGACCCCAAAGGTTACAGTGCAGTTTTCCAATTAAAAAAACCCAAAACTATATTAGGGAAAAGTGTGCTCAAAAATGCATAAATTAGTGAAAATAAGATACAAAAATGCACAGTATTAGGAAAAAATGCTGGCAAAAAAAATGCAGGTATTAGGAAAATTGCTTTAAAATGCATTCAAATGCATATATTAGAAGAAATGCACATGAAAACACGTGCAAATTTTCTTGCAGACTTGAAAAAAATGTGCAAACTGAAGTGCAAAAAGGACCAAACGAACCGAAGATTGAAAAAATGAGAAACTGAGAAAAATCTAAACGGCTGGATTTTTTTGTCCCTCGACCATCGCGGGAACGCCGCACCATCAACGTTTTAAGAGCCGCGTGGACGTGGCCTGAGGCCAGCCTTCTCAGGAGAACCCGTCCCGACCTTCCCAGGGCAGCCGTGAGGGCCGAGGGGGCAGGCCTGGCGCCCCTTCCTCCCCACGCCGCTCCAGTCCTAGACAGGCAGCCTGGCTACCGCCCGGCAGAGATGCCACCTCCTGCCCCTCCTGCTAAGATGACCAGGAAGCACAGCTTGAGCCAGAGCGTGGTGGGAGCTCGGCGCCTGACCCACCCTCTCTTACTCTTGCGGAAGGCTTGAGCCAGCGGCTGGACCTTCCTGTCCCCCTGCACACACACCCCCCTCTACAGCACCACGGAGGCCAACGTGGGCGGGCTTTCTTTCACGGGGCTGTTGCAAGGACCACAAGCGGACAATGCAGGACAGGCACCCACCCACCCCGTCTGCTCGAGAGCCCCATCCAGACAGCAAGGCTCACAGGGGAGCCCAGAGGCCCTTCCTCGCAGGCGTGGCCCCCGCTCCTCTCCCCCGAGGAGACGGCTGGTTCTTCCGGCCAGGACTTCTCCCCTTGGGTTCAGAGCCAGGGGGGCGATGGATGCCCGTGGGATTCCGAGGGTGCAAACGACCCCGGAGAAGCCAGCCTGCCTGCCTGCCTGTGCTGCTCCGGGAGTGAAGTTGGCCCAGGTGGATGGTGTGGGTGTGGGTGTGGGTGTGTCCCTGCCGGCCGCCATGTGGGGCTTCGTCCGACATGACATACTCCGCAAAGTGGACTTGAATGGCTGCCAGCTGCCTCAGGAGTTCAGCTCAGTTAAGAATCTGATCTCCCAGCTGAAGAGTAATAAAGCAGCCAGGGGTGGATTTTGAAATCTAGCATTAGCTGCTGGGATTCTCTGCTGGCAAACTAATTTTTATTGATTGATTTTCAACAGGTTTTAATACCTGAACTGCGAGGCTCTAAATCTGATCTCGCAAACTAGCGCACAATTAGGCTGCTATGCGTAATCAGCAAAATTTATGCAAAGCACCTTTATAATCAACGAAGGCTGCGATTCGAGTCACGTTGAAAGAAAAGAAACCCCAACAACTGCCGGCACCCCCCAGACAGCCTATGCTGGCTGGGGAACGCTAGGAGCGGTAGGGCTTCCCCCTTCTGCCTAAACAGGCCTCGGATCATGCCCAAACTGACCGGGGTACAAGAGGAAGGTTCAGTCAGGTAGGTCAACCGTGGGTCACTGAGTTGCTCTAAGTCTAACCCATCAGTCTGTCCTGCAAAGCAGTGGGGAGTTTTGGCGGGGGGTGGGGTGGGGTGGGTGGGGATGGGGAGGAGCACTTACTGTTGGCTATGTTGGAAGCCGTGTAACTGTCTGCCATTCCTGAGACCTGGCTGGCAATACTGGCCTCGCTGGCCCTCCGGAAGCCCCTGAACTGGGGGGCTGAATTGGGGGCAGAAGGGGACACGTTTTCCACGAAGACGCCACCATGAGACGGAACAACATCCGCTACAGAGACGAAACAGGGAAATTGAGAAGATTAGACCAAACAGAGACAGAGCATGGCGAGACAAGCGGGAGGCAAAGAATCAAATCAAGCCCACACGCACGCACACGGCAGAAGGCCATCGAAGGGCTGCCAAACGCAGCCTTCCAAAGCGGATTGGGATGAATAAGCGCGTCACAGACCTCGGAGCGGAGAAGAATCAAGGAACACGCAGCACAAGCACCAAACGAGGCCAGCAGCTCAGCCGCCATTCCTCGAACGACGGAAGCGGAAGCACGGCCTTGGAATCCGACGGAGCCCTCGGTCCACCCCACGCGAGCCTGAGGTGGAGTCACACCACTCGGCAAAGCCCGCAGAGGGCAGCCGTTGCCAAGCTGCGCTCCGGGAAACTCTGGGGGCTCCCAGGGCTTCTCCAACGGGAAGGCCGGTCGTGGTGGGCCCACGTCCTTGGAAGGCCGTTCCCCTGGCTCTGCCCACCCTTCCTGACCAAGAGGGGCTGCAGGGGGTCTTGGGCGCATAGCCTCAGTTTGCATGGGGCAGTGCGGCCCACCGGGTCAAGCCAGCCTCTCAGGGGAACCCAGGCCACCCGCTAGAATGCAGGCCGGCATTGTTTGCACTGCAGCCCGGGTCCTGGGTGGATGTGGGGAAGCACCAGGCCCAGAACCAACCCCCTCCTCCCGCCTGGAAAGGCTTTTCCCCAGGGATCACTGGGCCTCCTCCCAGCCCAGGGTTGCAAACAGCGATATGCTTTCGACGTTCTCCTCATCTGCTTCCCCCACCACACCCTGGCTTTCAGAATTCTGAGCTAGCTGGTCTTGTTTCCAGGGTGGGACTGATGCATTTTCTCCATTTATAGCAAAATTTTGCACGGAGTTTTGTATTCATGTAAGATATTTTGAGCGCACTGCCCACCCAAGGGGGCTTACAAGGCTCTAGAACACACGGAAATACAACTAAAAAACAAACGTCTGTCAGCAGCTAAAGCTTTCTTCTCCTCCTCCTCCTCGTTTTGCCCTCGCTTCCAGGCCTTCCGGTTCACTTGTGCCTCTGGCCGCTCCCTCTACGTTACCGCTGGGCACAAAACCCACCTTGACACCAGCGGACGCCTGAGGCAGGGCCTCTGCTGTCCTGCCGTGTTCGGCAAGGCCTCCCGGTGTTCTGCAAGCGTAGTGGAGGGAGGGAGGGAGGGAGGGGGAAAGGCGCAAATGAGCCGGAGGGAACCGACGCTGCGGCAAACTGCACCTGCTCCCATTGTTCCAGAGCAAACGCCTGGAAATGTTGCTCGCTGACCTGGAATTCAGAAGCAGGAAATGCAGAGCGGGGCCTTGCCGTGGAGCAACGCAGGAGCAGCACGGAGGGAACCCCGTGCGGAGTCGCAAGAAGTTGGGGCTGCCTGGCCGCCGGCCACGGGGCTCACGGCCCACCGCCGGCCAAAGGCCTTGGTCCCACCAGCTGGCTTTGGGGGAAAGTCTCTCGGACTGGAGAGCAAAGCGCCCTTCCCTGGGGCAACGTCAAAGTGCAGCTGCAAACTAAGCTCTGGGGCAGCCTCTCAGTGGGAATCTAGCATGTGAAAAGAGCCACGCGGCCCCCGAGGCCAATGCATTCATGACAACCCCCAGCCCTCGTGGATTGCAGCCCGCTGCATCAGCCACAGGGAACATTGGATCGGAGTCCCAGGCATGTGGGGAGACCGTGAAGGGCCGCGACTCAGGATAAGCCTTCCCGCAGCCGATGAAGCGGCCGGCGGTCCACCAAGGCTGATGCCGCTGCGCGTAGCAGGGCCGACCCACCCCTGGGAATTCGAAATGCCTTTTAGCTACGGCTGCTGGGTGATTAATCTCGATGGAGCCATTTTAATTGGCTTGATGCATCCGCCTTGCCTTGCCTTGCTCCTTCCTCAGGGGTCACAGCTGGTGCCCTTGAGCAGCGTTTCAAAGGCAGGCGTTTCCTTCTTCATATCCCTACAGTTAAACACAGGCCCCCGGGAGAAACCGAAGCCCTGTGGGTGGCTGCCGCTCCTGGCCAGGGAGGGTCCCTGTTGCCAGGGGAAAGGGCCCGGCTCGGGCCTCCTCTCCCAGCTTCACTCCTCCGATGCGGCAGGTTCTCACCTGCAGCCGGCTTTGATCCGCTGAGTTTCCACAGCCATGGATCCCGCTGCGGAGCTGCAGCACACAGCCGTTTGCGCCGCAGAGCCAGACCGTGCTCATGCTGTGCGCCTCTTCAGCGACGGGGGAGTGCAGAAAGCGAGGCTGCGGAGCGAGCGTCAGGCCAGGGCGAGAGCGGGGTCGAGATCCACAGGAAGGTGGCGAGCAGGCCGGGAGTGGAGCAGGGAAGCAGCACCAAAGGGATCCTCCTCCTCTAGTTTTTTTGTGTGATTTCATAGAATCATAGAACGTAGAGCCGGAAGGGGCCTCTAAGGCCATCGAGTCCCAGCTCCCCTGCTCAACGCAGGAATCTCCCTGAAAGCATCCTTGACAGAGGGCCGTCCAGCTGCCTCTTGAGGGTCCCTAGTGCGGGAGAGCCGACGGCCTAAGTTTATGTACCTCTCGCCAACAAAAAACAGTACAAAACTCTCGGGCAATCTAAAGGCAATAAAATCATAGGAACACCAAGCGACAAAAGCCATCGGTCAGAAAAGCCGTGGCGAGAATTCGCACGGATGCAGGTCTGCTGCAGGGGCCGCGTGGCGGGTGGGAGGGGGCTTTGCAACTCCAGGCCTGCGCCGGGGGTCCGTTCGCCATCCGCTGCCCAGAGCTCCGTCTGGCGCAGTTTGAGAGCAGGCAGGAAGGAGGGGGCAGATCCGCCCCTCTCGCTCTGATAAGTCAACCGGCATCTTGCAGTGTCTTTCCGATGCGAAAAGAAGAAACGGGGCCATGCAGAGGAGGAGCAGCAGCAGCAGCACGACAACGACAGAAAGCGGCCCGATTTGGGAAGCAGAAGCAGCAAGAGAAGCCGAGGTGGGTGGGGTGGGGGTCCTGAACGCTTTCCCCAGAGGAGCAACGGCCCTCGCTTGCAAGAGGAGCCTCAAGCGCCTCCCTTTTCCCTCGAGGACGTCTTCTCAACAGGGCTTCAACACAGAGCGTTAACATGGGAAGCCGTCCCCCTTCCGGGGCAGATGGCTGGCACTTGACCCTAGACGTGGGTGGGGGTGGGCAAGGCAGGGTCTTCCTGTCCAGGGGGTTGGAACTCCTGCGGATCATGAAGCCCGCGCTGCCTCCCAGGCAGCAGGGGCCACGCAGGGCCAGCCTCTGAAGCATTGCACCCCGAGCTGGAAAGGAGCCGCTCCACATCCACACAGCCGTCGCGGCTGGCCGTCCAAAATCCCCCTCTCGCCTGAACTCAGCTGTGCTCAGGCAAAGGTTGTCCAAAATGCTCATCCCGAACCCACAAACTGCAGTGCTCAACCCATTTGGGGGGCGGGTGCAAAGCTGGAGGCGGGAGGGGGGGTGCACAGTGAGGAGCCGCCTCCTGTCGGGGTGGGGAAAACCCCGTGGCCGGCCACGAGCAAGGGGTGATGCTACGTGGATGGGGAATTAAGGGTGGGTGGGTGGGTGACTTGGTGCTACAAAAGAAAGCAAGGAGGGAAACACCCCTTGGCTGCGCCCCTTGCCCCGCCTGCAGTGCCGGAGGAGAGAGGGGCCCCTCCCTTTCTACCCTTTGGCCTGGGAACGCCCCACACCTGGGCCGGCCAGGGCCCTGCCCCTCTCCCACAGCTTCTGCCTCGCAGGATGGAGCCTGCCTGGTGAAGGAAGGACAGCGGCTGCCTTGACTGCTTGTGACGGGAGGGGCCCCGAGTGCCTAGGGACCAACTCATGCTAAAAATGCCAAAGGTGGAGTTTCTGAGCGCCCCGGAGCTCTTCTTCAGAGACAGGATTTCAAAGCAAGTGGGACCCCCAACTCCCCTCACTGCTGGGTTAAACACCCACAGGCCCGTCGGCCTCTTCTGCTTTCCCCAGAGGTGGCTTCCTGCCTCCTTTATCCATGTTTGCCTGACGTCGTCAGTCTGACTCTTGGCCCCCTGGGAGAAACCGTCTTGCTGCCTCTGCCTTTCCTACCCTGCAGGGATCGAGCCGGCCGGCGGGCAAGGGAAAGCGTTCAGGATCTGCCGGGGGGGGGGGGGGGATGGGGACGGACACAGCAGGGACGTATTCGCCACAGTCCCAAGGGCACCGGGGTGGGTGGGGGCAGGGGGGCAGGGCAGATTACACACACTCAGCCAATCCAGGGCTTTTACTGGAGACATCTTGCCAGTTGAGGATGGGGACAGGGATACTGGTCTCCATGAAGTTCTCCTGGATCTGGAGAGCAGCCAGGGGGCCGCTTTCTACGAGGAGCACTGGGTTGCTCTGGACTGTTTCCACTGGAAGCAGAGGGGGAAGAAAACAAAGAGGGGCAGAAACACAACAGACATGTGGGCCGCAGGGACCGGGACAGAGACGCACAGTGGCTCCAAACGCCTTCGGACAACGTGGACAAACGAGAGGCCCAGACTGGGCACGGCGGCGGCGGCGGCGGCACCCAGGCCCACGCAGGTGTGGAGCGGGAGACGCTGCCGCGGTGGCTGCAGCCGGAGAAGCAGCGGGACTGGAAGAGGGCTCTGACCCGCTTCCCCCAGCCCGAAAGGAGAGGCCACGGCGCCTCCCTGGCGCACCTGCTGCTCCCGGGGGGACCTCTGGAGCAACTGAGGGGGAAGGACGTCTGGTGGCCCCTTCCCGCCTTCCCCACGTGGAACCCCTCCTCCTCGGACCACCCAGGAATGCTGCCGCCATGTCTGGCCAGGGCCTTCCGCGGCCCTCGCTGTGTGTGTGCCACCTGCCACACAACCGGGGCACCAGACGCGTGGGAGCCAGTTCCCTTGAGCCTGTGAGCAGAGCGGGCCGCCTTGCCAGCAGTGCCCTAGTCACCAATGCGCTTGACTTCCAGTCCAAGGGACCTGGATCCCAGTGCACTCCCTCCCTCCCTCCTCCCCCCTCAAAAAGCACATTTCTAGCCTTCGATGGCGCAGAGGAAATCGGCCATAGACCAGCGTGAGCTGAAGCTAAAGGCAGCCTTAGGCAGGAAAGGGCCATGGTGAAGAGGCCAGGCATCTGCTGCAGTCAGCCAGACAGCCGTGCATACCCCTCCGCCCCACCAGCTTAGGCACAGCTAGTGTACCCAGGGGTCTCTGCAGCAGCCTCACGGGCTGAGCCCTTGCTGTGGTGGGAACCCTGGGCTTGGGGAATTCCACTTCAGATGGAAGACACGGGCTCTCGTGCCCAGGGCTGGCTGGCGGGAAGGCCGGGCACCTGCTGCAGGTCCACCCCCCTCCCCCCAGATGCCCTGGCGTTGATCTCCCTCCTCCTTCTCCCCGCTCCCCCCCCCAGGCCACCTGCTTCTCACTCTGCCCCAAACAACGGTGGGGGTGATGGAAAGGACAGGCAGCAGCATCAGGGGCTCCGGGGCCTGTCAAGGCGGCAGGCGGGCGCAGGGAGGGGTCCTGGCCAAGGGCCCTTCCGAACCTGGGACAGCTCTGCTCCGATCGGAACGCTCCCGTGGGCCAAACGTTCCTTGCGCTTTGAAAACCAGGCGTCTGGGGCAGGGGTGGAGGGAGCCCTGGCCCAGCTCTCTGTACGCGTCTGGGCTCTTCTCCTTCGCAGAAGCACCAGAGCCCAGACACGGGGCTCTGGCCTCAGCCAGAAGGAGGCTGGCGCTGCCCAAGGGAGCCCGCTGCGGATGGGCGGGAGGGCGGTGCTCCTCGTCCCGAGGCAGCATGGCGGGGGAAGGGGCGGAGCCAGGCCTCTGGGGCAGCAGAAGGCGGACTCACCCAGGAGGGCCGAACTGCCGTCCCCAAGGGGGAACCTCTGGTAGCGTGGGACGCTGAGGGGCGGCAGCAGGTGGAACTTCTTCTCCAGCAGCGGCTCCAGGCGGGAGGCAGAAGGGTCTGCCGGATGGAACAGGTTGTAGACTTGCTGGCAGGCTGGTCTCAACTGGAAGACTGAATGGCAGGGAGGGAGGGGGCGAGAGGGGAGTGAGGCAGGAGCCCTCCACCACTCTCCCACTGCCCACCTGGCCGGCTGCGTGCATCTGCAGTGTGTGTGTGTGTGCGCATGCGTGTTGGGGCTGGTGGAAGGGGGCTTTGCTGCCCTCCCTCCCCCGCCCCCAGCAGCCCTTCCGGCCCCTGGACAGCGCTGCATGGAAGGCCAGCATCGAGGCAGGGGTTGGGATGCAGGGAACGGGCCCGGAGCTCACGGGGAAGGAGGTGCCCTGGTGCGCAGTGGGGCCCCCCCGCCTCTTTTGTGTGGCCTTGAGCCTTGCAGACCCGCTTCTCTGCTCACCAAGCCCTTTCCGCTCAGCCCTCCGCCCCACACCAGCACCTACTGTCAAGAGTCGGGATGACGGTTTTCCGTAAGGCGAGGACCAGCCCCAAAGGAGATCCAAACAGGAAGAAGTCGGTGATCTCAAATTCAAATTTCCCGAGATTCCCTCCGTCCAGCGCCGTGGAGCTGCTTGATCTCCTTGATCCCGGGTAGTTTTTCAGAGTGCTGGAATGTAAACTAGAGAGAGAAGGAAACGCACGGTGAGCCCGAAAGCAGGCAGCCCCCCAGCCACTAGGCTGAGCCCGCCCCACCCCAAAGGCCACGTCCTGCCGCGCGTGGCTGGCGTTGCGTGCGGCCCCGGCAGCTTTCATGCACAGGGGCCTGCTCCGGAGGAAGCACACTGGGCGGGAGGGAGGGAGGGAGGGAGGGAGGGAGGGAGGGAGGGCTGTCGTCTCAGCGCTGGACTGTGGCCATTTACATCCGCAAGGGAGCACAAGCACTGGCGAAGGCAACTCTCGCACCAACGGATGCCAGGTGCCGCGTTTCAGGCCGCATCGATTGCGGAATCGTTTCTAGCAGCAAGATGGAAATTACGGGAAGGCGTTTTGCCCCAAAGCAGCATCTCCTAGGAAATTCTCCCCCACCCGAACCCCCAACTCCTTTTGAAAACTCAGTCCTGTTTGCATCCACTGTGAACGAACGTGTGTCTGTGTCTCTCTGTGTGTGTGTGTGTGTGTGTGTGTTACAGGCACCAGATCTTGCAGCTGTATCGGTTGCGCAGAATGCAATACAGGACAGGTAAAGATTATGTTCAGAACAAGTTTTTGCAGAGATTTACAACCCTTTAAACTACCCAGTTTTTTTTTTTTTTTTTAATTTTCAAGTCTAGGTATATTTGGGGGAAAGCTGTTTTCTGACCCCCCATCGCCACATCGATCTGGCTCTCACCACTCGGGACTGGAAAAGAACCGCACAGCGGGTCTGGCACTTGCAAGGACCCCGCCGGTCCACTCGGGCCTGATCGTCTTCCCCTGTTCTGGATGCCTTAAGGCGCGTTCAGCGCAATCCTGGCCGCGTTCAGTGGGAAGAAGCCCCGCCGTGGACACGTGGGGCTTGCTCCCAGGGAAGCGGGCGCAGGGCTGCAGCTCCACCTGCCCCTGCGGCTCCCCTAAAGGCTCCAGGTGTGTCTACGTTATGGAAAGCCATGAGTTATGCTTACCTATTTCTTCCTCAAAGAAGTTGTTGGGACAAGTGTTAAGGGTTTAACGAAAGAGAAGAGAAAAAGGAAACAAACAAGAGAGGAAAAGAGAAATAGAGAGAGATCACCGTTGGCAGGGAGGGAATCGGGCATCTCTGCTCACCGCCCATCCCATTGGCCAGCGCGAAGCGTCTGTCCATAAGCTCACATGTTCATGGCGGGTCGAATGCGGCGCAGGCTTTCGCCCTGGGGTCACCCACCACCCGTCGCCTCTTGCCCACCTTCTGAAGCCAGGGGAGCCCAGCGTCCCTTTCGGGCACATTTGCAAGAGCTGCAGCCGGCCTGGTGGGCCAGGGCAGGACCAGGCAAGCCCAGCGGCTGAGGCATGCTGGAGTTCACAGCACGCGCTGAGACACACTTGGTGGTCGAACTGTGGGTCACCCGTTGGAACACGGCTGTTGTCCGAAGCCAGGACAAGCCGCCCACCAGGGCTTGCTAAGCGTGCCGAGCGGCAGGTTTCCCTAAAGCGTCTCCCGCTTGAAAAAGAGTGGCCACCACTGCTCAGCACCATGCAGGGATTCCGCGGCTCCAGGGCTCCGAGGAGCCTCCCACCAAGGCAAGGACGGCGGGGGAAACGATGCCGTTCAAAGAGCCCCACGTTCCACGCCTCAGCTCAAGTCTTACCGAGTGAGGTCACGCTGGGTTCACTGGAACCGATGGCCTGGGCAGGCCATGGGCTCTCCCAGCCAAGAGCCCTTCAAGAGGCAGCTGGACAGCTCCCTGGCAGGGATGCGGTCAGGTGGATGCCTGCATTCAGCAGGGGGCTGGACTCCATGGCCTTAGGGGCCCCTTCCAACTCTGCCATTCCATGACTCTGCTCGAGTTTCCACCTGGACAGGCCCAGCACCTCTTTCCCCTTCAGTATGAGCTGCAGGCAGCCTCTGCTTAGCTGGGAGTGAAATCTGGAACGGCCGGGAGCCGATCTGCACGTTGGCTTATAGAGCAGCGATGGCAGAGAGCGGAGGAGTAGCCCCCCCCCCGACTTGGGGAGCCAGTCAAGGCAGAGAGGCCCGCGATGTTATTTAGTGCCAGGAGGAGTAATACAAATAGAGGCAGCACCATCAGTTACATATTTGGAATATTCCCAAGAGAACATCCTTGCAGAACATACATGGGATACATAAGTGAGGCGGCCGCATGGCAGGCAAGGAGGCATTCTGTGGGCCTCAAGGCCGCCAGCGCCGGTTGCCACACGAATCCTGGGAGGCCTGGGCGGGAGAGGGCTGGCCTGCACCCAGAGCGCTGCTTTCTCCGGAGGGCCGAAGGAGCACGGCCCAGCAGCCCCGTCCTTGGCTGTTGCGGTTGTTGTTATTATTATAATCTTTAGAGCACCATCCATGGCCGCCCAGCCTCTTGTCCTCCCTCATGGCGAGCCCCGCTTCATAGAGCAGGGAATCAGCCGGAGCTCCAGCCTCATTGCAGTTCTCACGGGCAGCCCAGCCCTCCGGCGGGATGGGAGGGGGCGAATCCCAGGGACCAGCTCTGGCGTGCCTGGGTGAGCAGGGGGCTGACCGCAGCTGCTGGACTGGGCCCCTGCCCCGCCCCACCCCAGCTTCCGTGCTCCCTCTGAGCTGAGCTGCAGTCCTCACAGTGGCTGGGGATGGATTCTCCCAGCAACAACAGAGGGCTCCATACTGCAGGAGCATCTTAGTCTGGGATGGCCGGGGAAGACCCCTCCTCTTCCACCCGGCAAAAGACCTGCTCCTGGCAGACAAGTGCCCCGACGGCGGGCCAGGGGGCCACGGATCAACACAGCCACCTGCGACGCATGGACTCTCCTCGGGGGCCACCTCCCCTTCATCCCTGTGCTGCTTGTCCAGCCCTGGAGGAAAGCTGCCAATCACTTCCCAAGCCATGGTGGTCTAAAGCCCCCCTCCCCACGCCGTTTGCCCGCCAGCCCCGCCCCCGCTGCGCCTCCCCCTTTGCAAGCCTACCTGGAGAGGAAGGCCTGGTGCTGCCGGACGGCATCCGTCTCGCAGGTGGACGAGTCGCTCCTCTTGCGCGGCAGCGGCGCCTTGGCCTCCTCCCGGTGGCTACGCGGGATGTCGACGTTGCTGCGGCTGAGGTGCTGGCTGGCCTCCAGGCTGGAGCCGCCCGAGCAGCAGCTGTTGTTCACAAGGATTCCGGGAGACAAGAGGTCAGTGTCCTGGAAGTCGAAGGGCACAAGGCCGAGGCGTCAGAGCCCGGGCAAAGGGCGGCCGCGGCACGGCGGAGCCTCCGTTGGAAGACGAGCCCATGGCGTGCCTGGGAGCGGGGGAAGCCAGAGGACCCCGGCGGCTGCCCGCGGGCCGGACGGAGGTCAGGGCGGGACCCAGAGCTCCTCGCGGTGCAGATCTGTATTAAGGAAGTCTAGCCTGGGACGGGGATGACCACGCACAAATATGTCCCTGCCTCTTTGGGTTGCTTGGGATTCTTAAGCTACTATAGATGAAGCGCTCTTGAAATGTGCAAAGTCAATGCGTCCCTATAGATAATGTGATAGTTCTGCAGTACACGCGGTGCGCTTCCTTGCCTTCCCAGAGGGCGTGTGTGTTTACCTGCACGCTTATGACACTCCCCCGCCGGCTACTGTTTTGGCTCTCTGACATGGTCTGATTGCTGTAGCACAGGGCGTCGAAGCCCAAGATCCCTCCGACGCAGTCCCCCACCAGGCACACCTGTACAGGGGAAAGAAAGGCCGTGCACGGCCCCAGTCACGGAACGCCGGCAGCGAGGAGTCCAGGAAAAGGCAAAGGGCTCAAATTTGCAGCTCCATTGATGGATGCTGCTGCTGCAGCACTAAACGGATTCATCAGTGAGATTAATTGATCAGAAGTCCTCGGATTCATCAAAAAGGTGCCCCTGATTAATTGCAGAACGGAGTTTAAAAATGTTATCGTTTTTAATAAGTTGTGATGATTTTCTTAGAAAAAATGCAGGTGACATTGCACCATCTTAGAAAAGGCATTCCTCACCCCCCACCCCCACCCACCCTGGTCTTCTCTCTCTCTCTCTCTCTCTCTCTCTCTCTCTCTCTCTCTCACACACACACACACACACACACACACACACACACACACGGAAATACCGCATATGATTAATCAATTAAGAGTGAATTAACCGGGTGACAAATGTAGCACTGGTGGGGGGCTTTCTTTATAAACTTCCACAAGGAACCAAAGGGAGAAGGTTCCCTGGTTCATCTCTGCCGACGAGAGCGGCCTGCTCACCTGGCCGCTGAATGACGCGCCTTCCTGGGACTTGAGGAACTCGCTGTACACCTGATTGGCCCGCAGGATCACCGTGGAGACCGCCTCCTGGTACTGCGGGGATGAGGTGGCCAGCAGAGGCAGCGCCGCCAGCGGAATGTGATCCTGGCTGTTGGAAAGGCAGCCTTCGTCATAGCTGTATGGGCTGAGGCTGGAGAGAGGAGAGGAGGTGAAGAAGGACTCCCCCCTTCCTAGGGACGTGTCACAGGGAAACCAATGCCCGGCCGCTGCTGGTGTTCAAGGCAGGGGGGCTCGCAGGCAGTTTACAGCAGGGGCGTGGAAGGCGAGTCTCATGGGACACGGTCATCGCGACAACCCCACGGACCACCGCATGCGCAGAACAGCAAACTCAAGCAACGTGAGCGACACGAGGGATCAAGGAAGCCGACGTCTTTTCGGAACATTTATCGCAAACAGAAACAAAAGAGGCAAATGCTTTGACGGTCACTGTGGAAAGACGAATAAATCCAGACTTCTTTACACTGATGTCGATGCGAAAGCTAGACGGCTTTCAAATGAGCTAAACTACTATCATTCCCTTCATTTTGTTTTGTTTCTAAAATCGGTTATACATGTACTGAATATGTTTGTTACTGAAAATAAAACTATAGGCTTGTATTAATGATAGTCTTACTTAGAGTAGACCTGTTGAAATGAATGGGGCAAGTTAGTCATAACACTCAACGTGAACTTAAAAAAAAAAAAAGGTCGGAGGACCTGCGGAAGTGAAGGGCCACCAGATTGCAGGCGGCCCAAGACGAGGGAGAGCGAGAGCGAGAGCGGGGCGGGGCGGGGCGGGGTGGAGAGAGGGGGGGGGAGAGCGACGGGTGTCCCTGCTTCCCCTCAAGACACAGACATACAAGAGACAGGGATGGGGGCGGTTGCCAGCCCCACCCTCTCTCCCCACCTCGCAAGGTTCCTTGGCCTTCCGCACCTGGCGCCGTAGAGCGAGAGAGGCATGACCCGAGGGGCCCTCCCTCCCTCCCTTGCCACACCACTCCACCGGTCCACGCTTAAGGCTTTGCCGGACTAGTCTGAACCACTCGCTCGTGGCTCTTTGAGTACAATGCCATGGCATTCGTTACAGCCACGTGGGAGGCCCAGACCAGACGGCTCACGGGGAAATGAATGAAGTGGACTCTGGAGGGACCCAGAAGGGCTCGGGGCGCACTGGCCTAGCAGGGTGCTCCATCGCCGCTTCCGCTGGAGTTCGGGGCGGGGAACAAACCCAACGGCCGTGGGGGCAGCTCAGGAGGCTGGGGGGGAGGGGGGCGCAGCCCGATGTGCAGCAGGGCGCCTGTGTGCGACGGCCAAGGAAGGAAACCCACAGGCAGGCACACGGGATCCCCAATGGCTGTTCCAGCTACACGCCTCCAGCTAACAACGGCTGGAGGCGGAGCACCATTTCTGCGATAGCTGCACGTGGTTTCTGAAGCAAAGCCAACACAGGTACATCTACCTGGCCAAGGAGGAGAGCAGGACAGGAAAAGAGCAACGGAGAGAGAGGCCGAGGCTGAGCCCGTTGGGTCTTGGCTAGGATAAGCCCACAGCGGAATCTGGGCTGGGCTTCCGCACAAAGGCCTCACAAGCCGGACTCAGGAAGCAAAGGGCGGGCTGAGAGGAGGCGGAGCGCTTCAGCACCCTGGACAGGTCCGTGGGAAGAGCCGGCTTGCTCCCGGAAGAGCCCGGTGCCAGCCGCCCCGGGCGGCGTTCCTGAGCCTGACTCCCTCAGTCAGGGCAGCTCTCTGGCCTGGCGCCTGGCGCTCCCTCTGCTCTCAGGCTGCCTTGGGCTGGGCCAGCCACTGCCAGACCCTCACCCGGGTCCCAAGGGAGCAGGAGACTGGCTGACAAGACACAGGGGGCTTTCGCCAGCGGCTCCGTGAGCTGCAGCTCCTCTCTGCCCCCGGATAGATAGTGAGCGGGGCTCAGCCCGTGAGGCCCGCAGGGGAAGGACGCCGGTCCCTCAGGAGGCTCCAGCTTGGGAGGTTTGTATTCTGAGGGTCTCTGGCCCTTCTGATTCCACGGCTCCCTCTCCCCTGGAGGGGCTGCTGGGAGCCTGGGTCACGACGCCGATCGACCGCCACGATGGCTCTTTCATGCCACCTCCCGCCCCACCGCCTCGCTTTTTAGAGCAAGCTGCTGCCTCTGCCCAGGGGAACGTGGCTGGTTCACGGATCTCCCGTGTTTCTCTATGGAACGGTGCCCTGTGGCTGGATGCTGAAAGGGGCCCTTGATGACCCGCGGTCTGGTTTGAAACACAGCTGCCCCTCCTGGCCTTCCCTACATTACACTCACTCTCCCCCTCCCCACCCCCAAGTCCTCCCCCCCCCAGTCCCTTGGTTCCGAAAACAAAGCAGTGACTCACTTGGAAACGAGTGAAAATGCTTCAGAGCAGATGGCTGGGCAGGGAACCAGCTTGACGGCGATGCGCCCGAGGGCCGCTGGGTAATGGACCCGGATGACGGCATCAAAGGCCACAGCGATGGTGTTGACGTCCCCTTGCTTGGAGCTCTGGTCGCCACTCCCCGTATCCAGGATGTTGCCTCCATGCAGAACCAAAAGCAGGACGTGGGTTTTGCTCGGCTGCACCAGTGGAGCTAGTGCCACATCCTAAAAAGGGCGCCGGGGGGGGGGGAGATCAGGTCAGGCGGAGGCTTCAAGGCCCAGAGGAGCTCACCATTTTTCTACACAAAAAAGTTAATTGGTGTTTACCCCAAACTCCCTTCATTTCAGCAGTGCAACTGGGGGTCGGGGAGGCTTTCGTTCGTCAAGCGGGAGTCAGAAACCCTTTTGCCGACCTGCTCCAAACCAGCCAGAGGCCCCAAGGGCCGATCCGGAGCCCATCTTCTGCCCACCCCCACGGCAGAACGGTCATTCTTGGGTCTGTACCAAGTATCTGGACACTTTCAGCATGGACACGCCGGGCCGCTTTCACAGTGCAGCCTCTTGTAGTTCAGCACCGGAAGAATCCAGTGGCTGGGAGAGGAGAGGAGAGGAGAGGCCCGGGCGCTGGGAAGGGCTGCGTTTGTGGCAGGAGGGGTGGGGAGAGAGAAACAAAAGGGATAAGCTGGAAGAGTTAGCCAAAAGAGCACAGAGGGCTTCCCTGGAACAATTCCAGCTTCTGACTGCTTTCATGCGCTGCCTGACGCATTTGTGCTTTCGTTGCATTCTCCTTTCAATCAAGCCCAAGCGCAGCACAAAAGGCGACCCTCTCTGCCGCAACACGGTTCCGTGGCCGGGGAGCGGGGTGAGAAGGCAGAGCAGGGGTCCTGTGACCACAGCATGGAGTCCTCTAACGTTTACATGGGGGGGGGGGGGGGAAAGGGTGATCAAGGCCACGAGTTTGGGCGTCTCAGAAGTCAACGGCCTTCGGCAAGTGAGGGTTACTTCCAAAATCCACCACGACTCGTGGCAGCCAAAGGACAGGTTTCGAGCGGCCCGTGTGGGCAACCGGAGGAGGAGGGAGGAGAAGGTGGGAGGCAAGTGGCTGACGGTGCTCTGCAAGTGCTGGGCTGCTTTGGGGTCTCCCCGGATTCCACCTGGGGAACAGCACTGGCTCCTAGCTGGTCCCATGGAAAGAGAGAGAGAGAGAGAGAGAGAGAGAGAGAGATGCCCGGAACGAGGCTTCCAGCTCCTGGTGCCCTTCTTCCACTAAAACAGCACGCGGCCCAATTTCCACATTCTCAGCGGCAACCACATTGTGCTGCCACTCTCCTGAGAGCCGAAATAATCTGCACCACCCTTCCCCAACCTGGTGACCTCCAGATGTGTGGGGACTCCAACTCCCACTATCCCCAGCCAGCATGGCCAATGGGGTGATGGCAGTTGGAGTCCCACGTCTTTAGAAGGCTCCAGTTTGAGGAACACTGATCTACATACACACACCATAGATGCAGCCACTCTCTACCACGTGGCTCTAACCTCGCCACTTCAGAGACACGAAGCGCGTGCCCTCGGTGGTGCGTTCATGCAGGGAAGAGCGCTGAAGGATGGGCAGGCTC